>NC_092017.1:23240681-23551931 GCF_042242105.1 Pempheris klunzingeri | reverse complement strand
AAACACTTATTAATATCTATTAAAATGGTAATGTGACAGAATTCTAAATGTTATTGCGCATAGGAAGTTAAAATGCATTAATTCAACAGATTTTTCTCTTCTGCTTTGGTCTATAAATTAAAGAAAGCCACTCATAAATCCCTCTGAACTGTATGAAAATGTAAATTTTGCTGGCCTTTGAATTGCCCTGCCAGTTTTAATGCATGAAATGAAAAGTGCAAATGATATTACTGAATTTAGGTTTAAATTTTGTAGCAGGGTATACAAAGTAAGTGCCAATTTTAAATGTAAATGGAAGACTGAACTGCCATTGTACAAATTGCATTTGAATTTTAAATTTTCTTTCTTCTTTGGCAGTTCGAGAAGGAGCCAGTGTTGCTGTGACTTAGATTTCAAATGCATTTACAACTTTGATTAAACTTTGATTGAACTTTGACTAAACTTTAAACTAAACTTTGAATGTCATGTAAAATATTGTATTGTAAGAGTATATTTGACGACAAAAGAAGAAATAACTTTATATACTTAATGTACACCACTCTTTCATATAGTAGTCTAAGATTGTTTTAGCCAGTAAGGCAATCTGCACTCTCATTACAAAGTGTTTGTGAGAAGATGCAGTGAATTTTCCAATAGAAGCACATAAGCGAGTAATTATCATGGTCTCTTTGCACAGATAACAGCAAGCAACAGATAAAGGAGAGAGTACTATAATGGCAGTCAAGGTAAATTCAGTACAATGGATTGAACGAAGAGCATTATTTCCATCAGGACAATAACAGTCATGTCATACTCCTTCCTCCGAGCTCAGAATAAGCGTTCTCTCACACTATTTCATGTACTGTGATCAACTCTTCTTTACCGTGCCTTTTAAACAATGAGCTGCTGTCAGTGAAACTCAACACTCCTCTTCAATACTGCAGATGTTTTACAGTAAAAGTCTTCCAGGGGAGTAAAGGAATAATACCACTGGTTATGGGGTGTTTAGCATGAAACAGAGGGAGGAAGAATGGAGTTTGCAATAAGAGAAAACAGCAGTCACAGTAAACTAAAATGAAAAATGGATGCAGATTACAAAATAGAGAGGTTGCTTATCATGAATAGCCTTTCCTGGGTAAAGGCCAGGTTATTTGATTAATATGTATAAACAGTAGCTTTGTGTGTTTGTCCTGCATACTCATTAGTAGGTACAGTCTCTAAGGAGAGTGTGTGGGAGGAGAAAGATACCTGATTGTCAGAAAGCCAGAGAGCTGCCAGGTCCTTCAGCTTAGTAAAGGTAAACGGTAGATTCTTTAACCTTAGAGAGAGACAAGGAGGGGGGAGGGTGGGAGGGAGGGATAGAGGGAGGGAGGGGTGAGAAAGAAAAGAGAGATGTTTCTGCGGCCCACGCACTGTACAGCCTGCAGAGCACATAACCATGGCAACACACTCATCCATTCCCATGGCAACTGCAGGCCGTGAGAGCAGTTACAGAACCAAAACGGCCATTGAGAAAGTGTTGCCTGCCATGTGTGTGAGTGTGCACCTATTGTCACTCATAGTTTGAATCATAGTTTAAGAATCTGCCCGTGCGTGTGTGTGTGAGAGTGTGAGAGTGTGTGTGTGTGTGTGTGTACCTGTTGTCACTAAGGTTAAGGACTCGTAGTTTGGTCATCTGTCCGATCTCATCAGGAAGAAACTCCAGTTTGTTGGACCGCAGTGACATTACTGTCACGTTCTTACAGTTACCAATCTGAAACACACACACACACACACACACACACACACACACACACATAAACATTCAGATCACATTATAATTAAGTCTAGTACTGAAAAAGATCTGCTGGATGAGGGACACCTTTAAACAGGCTACATTACAGTATATATGAGGCTCTTGCAATCAGTAGTTTTGTCTATAAAACATCAAAATCAGGAAAAATGGCCATCACCATTTCCCAGAATTCAAATTGTCTGACCAACAGAACACACATATTCAATTTACTGTTATAGAAAGCAAAGAAATGTTCACAATTGAGTAGCTGGAAGCAGTAAATTAAATTTAAAAAAATGACCTAAACAATTAATTGATAATCAAGATAGCTGTAGATTAATTTTCCGTCTATAAGCTATTCGTGAACTAATGGTTCAGTTCGAAAAAAGGCCAGCCCTGAAGACAGGATACGCAGGATATAAGTGTTCCTCATGTGTTGATCTTCCTACCTCTCGGGGCAGCTCTGTGAGGAAGTTCTCGTCAGCAGCGAAGGTCCTCAGGCTGTGCAGGTAGCCGATTGTGGGAGGCAACGACTCCAACTCATTACAACTACAGTCCAACTCCTCCAACAGAGACAGACTGGGTGAAAGAAACAGAGGCAGAAAGGGAGAGATACACAGAAAAATGACAGAGAAAGATGGGAAATTATTCTGGAGGTGACAAAATCTCTTCTGCAACCTTAGATTACTTAGATATGGATTTTAAAGGATAAGGGTGGCGCTACTCTTTATTTTTCCTATTGTCAACAAATCCTGTAAAAAAACTGAACCAAGAATAAATGTATCCTCTAAGACAGCTAATTTCTCTGTGCAACAAAGCTCCATAGTTGTCCAAAACATATTAAAAGCACATCAGTGAGCCACACATTGCACTGGGTTGACATGCTCCTTCATTACCATGGACAAACACACTGTAGTTTATTTTGTGATGATCCCACATACACCACACAGCTGCTGCAAAAAACACCAGAGCTGAAAATAGTCCCAACAAATACACTTTTTCCTTTTTCCTTTACGTTTACTAAAAACTACAGTGACCAACAGGAAAATACCTAATCTTTTTTTAAAATATGGGACTATTACAGGGCATTGAGAGAAGGACCAACACTGTTGGTTTTGGTCTTTTCATGGAATTTGTTGACAATAACAAAAATAGAGAATGACACAAGCCTTATCCTGTAATACGTAATGATAAAAGGGGGGGAATTTGTCTTTGCAGCGACAACTTGACAGCGTTGAGAGAAGGAAAAGATCATCACATTGAAGAATCATCCAATTATTCAATCAGCTGGTCACTAAGTTAACCACCAACCAGTGAATCTACATTAACTTGGTCTCATTTGTCGACCATCCTCTTCCCCACTTTATCCACTTTGATGTCTGAAATTCTTCAACCTTGATCTCAACTTCTCCACTCAACCAAGACTCACAGTAACATCCACGGCAGACCCTCTACAGGACACCCTGACCCCCCCCTTGACTGTTATCGTTGGCCTAGCAGCACACTAACAGCAGGCTAATGCTAATGAGACAACAATTTTACATTAATGTACTGTCACTGTTAGCATTGCATTAGTCTGCTATTATTATTCCCAATGGCCCGTGACCATCTGGGCTACCATACGGTCTGACAGAAGAGAGGAGAGGAGTTTCATATCCTGTATCAAGATTTAGGCAAAGGTTACGTTTTGTCTAGCTCATTATTTCCCTCTCTGCATTGTTTGTATTCCTCCTTTAAAATGAGAATGTCTCCTACTTCTCAAACAAAAATAAGCAGCTACAGTTGCATGTGTCAAATCTGACTTTTTAACAGCGCTCCTTAGATTATTTGGTGGCCATCTGGCAACCAGCTCCATAATCCTACACTCGGTAGCAGGTGTTGCAAGGAAACAGTCGCTCAGTGATTAATCACTAAGTCACTTTAAGACACAAGTTTCTAGATTCAAATTGCCAAGTATTGAACATAAATGCTTGGTTCGGTTGTTCAACAAGAAACCTAAACCTCGCCGCCTGGTTGAGAGTATCAGCGAAATGAGCAAACTCAGAGACAGCAGTCATGAATGGCGGGCTTGAGATCTGTGCTGCAAAAACAGCTTGAACTTCAACAATGATAACTGACACATCCTGTATCTCAGCAGTGGATGAACCTCTCCACATTTCAGTCTATGCAGCTACCTGCTGTGCATACGCTACATATGTATATGATGGCCCATTTCATAGCTGTAATGTAGTAGAGGCCTTCAAAGGACTGCAAGTTAAGACTATACTTGGTCTTTCCATCAAAGTAAATTCAATAGAAAACTAGCATTGCTTATTGACTTTTATTTAATCCACGACAGGCTTTAGCTCCGTGTGTATATACAGTATCTGTCCTAGTTTACTGATGCAGCTAAAGGGGAATACAATGCAGTATTGGTTGAGGTGCACACATAAATTATGCAGATACGTACACTTATCCGTTTAAAATCAAACTACATTCACTTGTCCATGTAAAAGAAACACTTATTTAGGAATATAGACTTATTCTATGTAGAAATAGAGGAGTAAAAATAGAATCACATTCATCATTAGTAAGCACTTAAAAACTGAGAGGGGTAAGAGAAGGATCGTTGAAGGTGTTTTTGGTTTAATCAGAGGAGAAGCAATGGATCTACAGCACTACTTATTGAGGCTAAAACCCGGGATTTGTTCAAGAAGACAAAATGTTTTCAGAGCGTTCAGACACAAATATGTTGCAAAGAGTGGCATTTAGGTCTAGGACATGTCAGTGAATGTTAAATAGCCTTCATTCAGTCTTTTAAAAATTTAATCCATCACAGATTAACTGATTCACATTGTAACTAGAAACACAATCCAAGTGTTTCAAACAGCAAAAAAAAGCAACAGTGGCAATTTATTCAGACTCAAATTGATCCATGTTAATGTGTTTCTGCAGCTGCAGGCCTCGTTTGGATTGTTCTTCATCCAAAATCTATCAGTTCTGCAGTTCAACAGACAAGTTGTTCTTATTTGCAGTCTGCGACGTGAGTAGAATTTTATTCTTAGTAAGTAAGCAAGTACACGGCGATGACAAGACAATAGTAATACTTCTGAATTCAGAATGTGTTTCCTTTCAAAAATGTTTCAGCTTAATTCAACAAATGTTCATCGTTTTACAAAAGCGACTAATCTAATTTCTGTGACTGAATCTGGACTGTGATGGATTATAATAAGAATAATTGGAATCAAATTACTGTAATCATTTTACATGCAATCATTTTCGTCTCAACCCCGTAGGTTTTTAGCAGAGCTGGTATAGTACATTTTCGCTAAGAATGTAGATTTTATTCAAATATCGCAACCAAATATTGGAAAAAGTTTGGGTGGCAAATGTGAAGAAAAAGTCAAAAGAATACTTAATGCCTTTAAACTGAATTGAAAATTATGTTTGCATGTAATTTGCATGGATAAAAATGTTCCTCACAGCTCTGAGTAGCTGTGAGCTTGTGTGTTTGTATCTGTAACGCAGCTGAACATCTATCTGTCTCTGAACGCACCCCTGGATCCAGTAGGCTAATGTTACTCACCCTTGCTTGGGCTTCGCACTAACGCCACGGCAACGCAGCAAACACAACACACAGAACCCCCCAATCATCAGCCAGCATAACAACACAGTAACTAACAGTAATCAACAAGGAAAACAACAACCCACCACAGATAAACCTGCTGAGAAAGAAAATCTTAACTGACAAATTACTGTTGAAGGTGATTTCAAAATAAAACAAAAGTATACATGGCTTTATTATTCGTTTTTCTTTTTATGCATGAAGAGCGTGCATGTTTCTCACCTCCCGATGGTGTTAGGCAGTGAGGTCAGCTGGTTGTCATCTACCTTCAATGTCGTCAGCTTCTTCAACATTCCTACACAACGTGCAAACACATTTTCGCATTGACACACAAACACAAATGTGAAGAGTTATTTGCTCTTTAAATAAATATATTCCTGTGAAATGTCCTTTTTAAACCAGTTTACTGACAAAAGAGAATTTAAGTAACTAGATCCTACAGATGAGAGTGTAGCCAAAGCATGGTGATATAGCTTATTCCTCTTTACCACAGAGCTTCAATGTTGCCTCCGCAATTTTAAAAAGCCATCAAGGAGCCACACGTTGCACTGGGTGGGGTGTTTATTCATTACCATGAACACTATAGTTTAGTTTAGGCATCCCACACACTCAGTCCTGCTGCCGGAAATATTCTGCACCCAATGCATATTAATCAGTCTGAAAATAGCTCGCAACAAATGCTAAATGTATTCCCGTTTCAGTATCATTTGCTGAAATCTACAGTGTTTGTTTAAGCAAACAACTAAAGTTTAGTTTTAAATGAGACAATTTATATATGACCTGACCTATTTTTAAAGATCCACCGTCACCTGGATATGCCCAGAGCAACCACAGTGCTCTCCTGGTGTCTACTGCACCAACAGGAGAAAATAGGTGGAGATTTAAGTGCTTCACTACAACTTCATCAACTTGGGAAAAGTCTATGAGTGGCTTTGTGTGTGCATGTATGTATGTATGTATGTGTGTGTGTGTGTGTGTGTGTGTGTGTGTGTACCTATAGTGTCAGGGAGGTGCTGCAGCATGTTGGAGGATAGCAGCAGGTCCTCTAAGGCCTCGCAGCCTGAAATATCCGTGTCCAACGTCTCAATGCGATTCTTAGCTAAGTCCAAGTACCGCAACTGGCGAAGTTTTCCTATCGACTGGAGGGCGAGCAGAGAAATGGACAAATGAAGGACAAAGACAGATTAAGCAAAACATCTGAAAGAATGTTTGATTCAAATATCTCAAGAGCTGCTTTTTTTTTTTTCACTGTGAGAGCTGAAAGTGTCGGCGTCCTTACCCCTGGTATACACTGTAGAGAGTTGTTATCCAGCCACAGCTCTCTTAGGTTGTGGATCTGTTCCAACACCTCCGGCTAACATGCAAACACAGGAGTCCATATCAGCGTATACTTGCAACGTAATTAACAAATGTAAAGTTATGTAGCTATTTATATGGAAACAACTGAATTATTCATCGACATCAAAGGACATTGTCTCAGCTCTAACATTTGAACACGAATAGATCCAAAAAATAACTAAAGTGCATTTTCAAACCAATTCTTTGGCATGAATAAAGGAAATTAAAAGAATGTTGGCAGAGAGGGTGAGACTGGGAATCTCTCCCTCCGTGCTTTCTCTCTCTTGGCAGGAAGCGGACGATACAGCCAGGCTACTCCTGTCATAGCCGACTTCCTGTCTGACCCCCTGTTAGGCTCCATCCAGCCCTCTCTTCCAGCATCACGTTGCTGTGTCCCATTTCAGGGTCCAAATGAAAGATAGTACTGTGAACTTGCTCCTGCATTAAAGAGATAGCCTACGGAGAGTTCACCATATGCCATACTGGGTTTTGAAATGTGAACTTTAAAGGCAACAGCCCCCCCCAAAAATAGGACACAAAGCATCTGGGTTTCTGTTTGGGTTCCGACGTCTCTCCAATCAATTTTTTCTGTTCATCTCTTTACAAATAAACAGATTTGAGCCATTAAATGTACATTTGACACCTAAGGCATTAATATCTGGGGTTCCTCTGATCACAGAGGATGATCTCGATGTTAAACATATGCATTTAAACACTGAATTCATGCTGCATTTAGAAAATACAGTTTTATAAAACATGACAGCAATCAGTCTCACCATGTCAGAGAATTCATTGCTACCCAGATCCAACCGCTCCAACTGTGTCAGTCTGTGGATGGACCTGAGAGGAGAGGATGCACTGATTACTACTACTCCCACTACACTCAGACAACATGTACATTTTATATTTTTATATTGTGAAAATTGCTAAGCTACATACCAGCAAGCAATGGTTTGATTCTCTTGCACCTTTTAAAATCTCAGGAAAAAAAAAAAAACCTAACTAGTGAAGCTCACAGCTTTAGTTGGATTTTAGTCAAAATGCCCTCTAAATGCTGATTAGGAAGCACTTCAGGAACCAGCACTTACTGTAAACCTTATTTAGAATAAGAGTGCAAGGACGATTGTGAGCTGGTCACCTTCCAGCAGTCATATGAGTGGAATTAGTATTAGTGCCTTTCCACAGTCCATTGCTATCTCTGTTAAGTACAGTTGTTATAGTGGCCGGGTTCGGGCCCGCGGTGGGGATATGAACACAGGGATAAAAACAGCTACATAACGCAAACCAGGAGACATTTAAAACGGTTAAGACCAAGACCCTGCTGTTATAACAGGCCTCATCAGTATTCAAGAACACCTGCCAGGGATAAATATAGCTTTAATCTGAACACCTGGGAAATAAAGGATACACTCGGTGATATTATGAAGCATCTGTGCATGTGTGTGTGTGTGTGTGTGTGTGTGTGTGTGTGTGTGTGTGTGTGTGTGCACGGTTGGGGCCAGTGGTGTGTAAAGAATCAAATTTGTGTCTTCCTCTCTTTTCTTTCTTTCTCATACACACATTTGGCAGCCTGTCTTACTTTGGCATGGTTTTCAGGTGGTTCTCTCTCAGCTCCAGGATCCGTAGTTTGGAGAGTCTGAAAAACATAAGGAAGCTGTATTAATTCTTGCTATCAATTGTAACAATCATAGCTATGGTAATTCTTTATAACCTAACATAAGGAAGACAACAGATGCCATTTAACCTTATTTCAACTCCAGAACCGGTGTCAAACTTACTTCCTAATCTGTGATAATAATGATACAAAATAATTGAACCAGTAATGTTTGATTACAGAAAACTCACTCCACATCATTACAGATGATCACCAACAATTTAGAGGATTTCTATTATTTCGCTTCTTTACTGTTACATTCATCATGGACTGACTGTTCCCCTCAAAATTAGGTAAGGTACAAACCAAAACTACAACAACACCATGATCCTTTTCAGCGATGAAAGATGAAAAGATGCCCCAAATATAAAAGATGTCCATTAAAGGGCTAATCCTCAGATATACCGGCATACTCAGCTTATTTAAGTAATGAAAAATGATTTAATCATATGCAGTACATACAGCATAAACACTGATAAACATGAAAATTACCTTTCTTTTCACAATACTTCTCTACAATCAGTGCTAGTGGAATCGAATTAGGTTAAAGTGAAATGTGTAAAAATACCCATTCAACACAGTCACACAAATGCTCATAACCAAGCACACACTAACAATTGCATGCATCAGTTTACCTGCCAAAGTTAGCCGGCAGATACTCCAAGAAGGCATCGTTCAAGAAGAGCTGGGTCAGATTAAGGAGCTGCGTAAAACCATCGGGGAGTCTGGGGGAACGAAAGAAAGAAAGAAAGAAAGAACACGTGCAAAATAAGAATAAGAAAGAGACAAAGAAATTCTGTGTCCTTGAAGAGCCTCAATGGATTAAAACACGAACAACGTTACTGCAACAGCCCTGTGGAAACGGTTAACTGCTATTAGCCTGCTGATGAGTCATCTCCTGCACGCACACACACACACACACACACACACACACATACACACACACACACACAAAGAAAGGGAGCATTTCTATCTGTAGCACACTGTGTGGTTGAGTCCAGTTGTGCCTCATTGACATTACACAGCTGACAGGAAAACAGCAATTATTAGAAAAACATCTGATGCTCCAGTAGCTTCATTGCAGAATAGTAACAACTAATAGAACAATACGAACACTTAACTGTGGCAATTAATATAGTCCAGCCATACCTGAGCCAATAGGACTTATATGGTTGTATGGTAGTATAAGGTTTTTGGATTGAGCCAACTATTGCTATAAATGCATGGGTAGGAATGTGTAGAAGCAGTTACAGCCCTCTTGACATTGGGCTGTAACAGAGAAAAATCTGCCCAAACAGCTAAATACGTGGCAAATACACCAGACAGTTCATTACACCTTAACTGAATCCAGGTCCTCTCAAAGTGGTTGATAAAACTGGTGGAAAACCAGCAAAACACGTAACTCTTTGGGGACTCTTACTCGTTCTTTTTAACCTTCAATAGAAATGGTTTTCAATGAAAACAATACTATAAATGAGCCAATTTAGCTCATTTTTAGGATGATGAAGTCAGCGGCATCCCTGTGGAGGTTATCCTGAAGTTAAACGTTAATATTTGTTTCCATCAAACTGCAGGCCTGAGTATTCCACTGGATCTTAAACTTGATATGAGGAGTCATGATATGAGCAGGATGTGTTACTACAAGGTGTGTGTGTATGTGTGTGTCTTACTTAGTGATAGGGTTGACGCTGGCCTCCACCACAGACAGGCCTTTACAGCATTTTATATTGTCTGGAAACTCCTGGATACCTGTGGGAGAGAGCCACAGAGAGGGACAAGGAAAGGTGTTAGGTCCTTATATCCACTTTTTTGTTGAGTAAATTCCTATTAAGAGAGCGTCTAATTTAGGCTACATCATTTCAATGTGAAATTATTGTGATTCTTAGGTTTTATCTGTGGCTGTCTGAACTATTTCAGATCTGCAGGAAAAGACAGATGTTTGCAGTGGACCTTTGCTTTCCTTAACTTATTTTTCAGTTTTGCTCAGGTCATCTGTGCTATGGAGAGGATTTCTACCGTTTTTACTGATGTCCAGCTCTTTGAGGTTAACCAAGCTGGCGATGGTGGTGGGCAGGTTGGACAGGTCGTTATCAGGCATGCTCAGCTTCTTCAAGGCCTGGCAGTTGAAGAGTTGCTATGGAAACACAGAGGGGAAACAATCAAATATTATAATCTGTTGGCAAAATCACACAGACCTTTAGTAAAGAGGTACAAGAGAACAGAGAGCGAGATGTCAGCTGGAGGCATGCACCACTTAATGTTGTGGAAAAGCAGTGCCGTTTTAGCTGCCTTTGCTTATGAATAATGCAGAATTAATCTCCTACGTACGCCGGCCCTTAGAGAGAAAACAGACTAGAACTAGAAAAGTGCACTCAGTCAAGTGCAGATCTCCCCCAGGCGATCACCTCTACACTTAACCATAACCTAACCTAAACTCCCCCCCAACTGTGAAGGACACCGCTATGGAAACACTACCTGGTGAGGGAACAGACTTTGACACCTGTTACACTGGCTCACTCAGTCCAGATGGACACAAAGACAACAGAAAATGGGATTTATTCATGTTGTAACTTTAGTGAACTATAACATGTCAGACTTTGAATTAATCAACAGATGCTATGGTTCAAAATGAGACCAAACTTTTCTCTAGATGTTACTTTTTGAGCCACTTTCTGAGCCCTGAACACACCAGGTAAAGCTTGCTTTTAGCCTGGCCGAGTGCTGGAACACCTTTCATTTCAAACTGATGTGGTTGTTGATCACTTGTGACCCCTACTAGCCGGTTAACATGAACGGTCACGCACTGTTTTACAGCACCCGACGTGCTGGCGTGGTTACTGTAACTGACAACTGAGAGGCAGTTAGCTCTCTCTGTACTAATGAAGCCAATATTTAGGAATATTTAAGGGCTATTATAAACTAGTCAGTACAGAATCCAACAGAAAAATCGCACATTCTTACAAGAGCATCATCCCTCTGAATTTTTTACGGATATAGTGACCACCAGATCTGAATCAGTCTGAATGTCAACTCCATTGGCGACGAATTTGAAACGACACCTCGGGTTGAAGTGTTCAACCAGTCTTGGAAAACGGTATAGGTAAAATACATCAAAGTATTTATAGATAAAAAAAAAAAAAAAAAGAAATGTGCTGTGAACTTCATTCAAAAGACCAAATTATGAAATATGAGCATGAACTAGTTCATTTTAATTTTTGTGAGCTGAACTTTGAGCTAGCTCTTGTGAAGTGTGAACTTTCAAAACCACAACAGCATACAGGCATAAATGTGCACAAAAACTAGGTAAAAAATACTTCAGGCACATAAAACATCTGATCCTCAATTTGTCAAAATGTGGGTTCTCAAACTTCAGCACCAGTAACCACTTCTTACTCTTCCTCTTTATCTTCCGACTAGTGCATTTGTGTCTAAAAATTCAGCTGCCATCTCCACAAAAAAACGTGACAGGCCGTTGGTTTGTCGTCTGGACTGCTGTAGAAACACGGCAGTGTGACATGGAAGACTCCATAGAGATGACTATAAACTCATGACAGCATAATTGTGATCATTAGATTCCATTTCATTACACGCTGTACCTTAAAGTAAGAAGTCACTTAATAGCTGATCAAATGTGCCAAAACACCACCTAGAGTGTGTTGTGATTTTCACGACAACTCTCTGATATCTGCAAGGTGGAAGTTGCACTGCGCCTCGTGTAAAAATGTAGCACCTTAATGTGCCAAGTTTTACCCAAACTTCTCCCACTGAATGCAGTTTAAAAAATGAGTACCGTGCTTCTCACAGATCATCAAACTTTTATCTCATGATGTGCAATTTCTCTAATTCTCTCTAAATTTGAACAACCATATGCTCACTGTACATAAACTGTCCACGAAATGCTGTTAGTGAATTTCGTGGACATTTTAGATAATTAACTTTAGATATTTTATTGACCTGTTGCGATGTCAGCCGCATCTATGCCGTCACAGCTGGCCTTCGCTGCTGTCAAAAACAGAAGCGAAGGAGCACAGGGGCCAAAGAGTGAGATCCAGCTAAACATGGAAAGGGATGCTCCGTGCCCACGGGTCAGGACATGACACTATACTTAAGGGCACAATCACTTACTCACGTACACTTAAGGAGCTCTCCAACTCACTTACATAAAGGCCAATCACTCTGGCAGCCCCAATAGCTCGAGCAGTTAACAGTCTTGGCACACACATATAAACACACAGTCAAGGCTGAACAGATTTTGACCTGCCACTTCCACGGCCTTATAGTCTGTCTCCACCCACGTAGGTTATATTTAGAAATCTATTCCAACATTTCTGTCATTTAAACAAGGACGAGATATCAATAACGAGAGCAGGCGATTCTTATTCCCAAGTCGTTGAATACGGTGTGGTAGCGGCAGTGTTTGACGACTCGGGAATGAGAACAGGTTGAAATGAGACTGCCCTCTTATGAACAGCTGGAACTATCCCATCCTAATATTAAAAGGCCATTTTACCTCCTCACTAATCACACGGGGTCTTTCTAAAGGCCTCTGGTAGCCGTCGCTCCATGTTTCCTGTCAGCCGCTGTTGTCTTGTATGTGATGGTGTTCATTGTATGTAAATATGCCAGAAAAACAATACCGCTTGGTCTCAAGACTCTTCAAATTCTTCTTCTTGACTAAGAAAACCTTCACAGCAGTCCAGCGTAAAATGTCTCTATAATTACTGAGTGCACTGACTAGAAATGTTATTGAGCCATAATCCACAGAGGAAGAATCTTACTGACTTAAGAATGCATGTAGACACCAACATTAGCATTCATTTCAAAGTACTGAGTATGCCTAAGGCAGACAAAGTGTAATGAAGCAATCTAATCACAAGCTGTGTTGATGTCCTAACCTGGCAACTGTACAGAGGATAAAACCTTTTAGTTTAGGTACCAGAATGGCATTGGGGCCACCCTCGGGCCAAACTTTAAATTGTTTTCCCCACTGATGGTAAAGCTCTAAGAATAGTAAAGCCGTCTCTGCTTTTTTCAATCATCAAACACTTAATTTCTGGTACCTTACATGCTCGCTAGTGTGCTTTTGGTATTGCTTAACTGTAAATTCCTTTAGTTGGACATCCCTGGTGCCTCTCTGTACAAGTAAATGAATGGGCTCAAGCATCACTCACAGTTACAGCCAAGTAATTAGTGTGTGCAAAAGTGCATGAATGCACATTTGCTGTGCTTTCCACCAATAGGTCAAAAAGTAAAACAGCTCTTTGTAATGTAAGACGTAAGTCACTGCTCCCATGAACAAGGTATGGGTTTTATTTTGATCAAAGCCATTGAGGTCATAACAAAGCACAGCACATTTTGGATCAACTGACGGCTTTAGTCCAGATTCAGGTTGTCAAGAAGGTCACAAGTTATGTAAAGGATGTGGGGCTTAAGGGTCAGAGGTTAAAGTCAGCAGAGACACAAAAGGGGTTAACACATGCTTCACAGTTACCTTGGGTAGTTCCTCAATCTGGTTGGCATCTAGGTAGAGCTCCTCCAGAGTTCTCTCGAAGCTGAAGATTTCCTTGGGGACCTGCTGCAGGCTGCAGTGGGAGTAGTCCAACACTGAGATCACTTCCTCTTCACCACGGAAACAACGGCACGGCACCAGCCGGCCAATCAGCTTCCGCTTAGTGGTCATTTCCAGACACTGCACTGTAGAGGCAAGAAGAAGAGAGGAGAGATATGTTGACTCATGAACATCTCCAGGTTCATGATATCTGATCTTCTTTCAATGCCCAGGCTTTGAAGACAACAAAAGGCTTGAAATAATTCCTAACATTATGTGTGGGCTTCTCTTTGAAATGTCCTGAAATAAAGGTGCATTCAGTTATGTTGACAGCTTTCACTGCTTTTGATGAGTAATAAATAAACGCACAAAGGAACGCTTTTCCAGAAAAACGTGTAAATCTAAGTCTGAGGGTGTAAAAATGACAGCGCTGATATGACTCTGCATTCATCAGCGTCAAACTGACACATAGATTAGCTCATCAGTGGAGCCATATCCTTCTATTAAATGTGCCGCATTGTGATGTTTATCATTCTTACTTTTGTGTATATGCCTGCCTTTCTGTCTCTTTGTCAGACTGCGGCCCTTCCAGTTTTAACTCAGTTTTCCGTAATGTGATTTTATGTAGTCATGTTTCCACTTTGTGGGCGGATTTGTCTGACTAACATTGTTTGGTATTAATTATTTACTTTGTACACGTCCTTCTCTGCATGATGATGCCATATTCCTCTCTTTATCAGACCAGCTACTTAGTGGCTTATTTTCTACTGTTCCTGTTTTACCTTTGTGTCACTGTTGTTGGTTTTTTAATGGCCAACTTAACTCCTGGCCAAGGGACAACAGTTGAAATCTTTCGGCTAACACGGGCACATTTGCAGAGATCAATGAGCCTTGTCCTTGGCGACCTGTCCAATGTGTACTCTGGTGTCTCTACCGTTCTGAGCCAGGATAAACGCAAGGCCTCCACAACCCTGCTCAGGATATGTGGGTAGGGATAATAAATGGACAGAGTGTGCAAACAACTCTTAAATCAACACCTTCAAATAGTCAACAAATCAACTATCACCAATAAGTTTTGCTCTGTGGTGACTATGGATCAAATGGTTAATTTACAGTTTTTAAATCCAGCCTTTTTTTACTGTTATGGGTCACTTACAGCAGCACCTCTGATACAGACATTTGTCCCGTCATCTATGGAACTGATGGAACTGTTTGTGGATATTAAACTCAGTTCTTTTCAGTTCAGTGTTTTTCTATTGCCATGATGAAGTGAGTTACTACTGCATGTTCAGGTTCTCAGGAAAGTCCGTCTTAATACAACATTCACTTGTCCACATTTATGATGAAGCAGTTTTTAATGCGGTTTGATGGCAAACAAACGTTCAGTCCTCTTTCTGTAAAAGCCTTCCAAGCTTCAGCTGAAGTTAATATGAGGCTTTAGAAGTCTGAGTTAGAAAAGACTGACTTTTTTTGTGCAAAATCACGTGTCCAGATTTTTAAAAGAAACCCTGCTGATCTGTGTGACTCAGACTGCTGAAGCCTCATATCAATTTCAGACAAAATGCTAACTGTTACAGAGCACATATGGGCATGTGAACCTGCAAAAATGTGAACCTATCATTGGAGGCAGGGTGATGTAGGACTGACATTGTTTTGACAGCTTCAAATGACTGTGGTTTTTTGCTGCCAGGCAGTAAAACCCGGGGCAGATGGGTAATACAGCCACCCCTCGCCAACCAGCAGTTAGCCAGCTCACAACAGACTGAGGCTTGACTCTCGCTTTCACACACACACACACACACACACACACACAGTCACTCTCTTCAAACAACAGGCCAGAGCCATATAATTAGAATGAATCCTCCATCACTCCATTACACGACTGCAGTTACAAAGCTAGTGGCTGAATGGCATGAGTAGGCTAACCATGGGTATTAAAGTCCTTCAGTGAGGATTTATCATTCAGCTTTATCATTTCAATCCCCAACGCTCACTACACTCAATCTACTAACAAATAAAAACGTTTTAATGCCAGCCCTATCGAACAGAACAAAGGCTAATTTTTCATTTGTCTGACTGACGCTTTAATTTCCTGTTTGATCTGAATGAGCTAAGACCAGCTGTGATGACGAGAGCAGAGGAGGAATGGAGTATGAGGACGACAGGAGGTGATGAGGAGTTAACAGCTGCAATCAAATGGGAAGGAGGTGGAGCGAAGGAGGGAGACCACGAACAGGAGGAGGTGAAGAGAGCAGAGAGAGGGAGACCAGGTGTCTCGGAGATAAGACCTGCAGCTTTATCTGTCTATAAACACACGCATGTCCAGCTCCACAGTGTGACCAGATGAATCCAGAAGATAGACAGAGTGATCTTGAGCACTGCGAGGACACTGCGTTATCTTCTCTAGTTTGTTGCAAGGCCATTGAAATCTGATTAAAAAAAAAGAACTGTTTATCTTAAAAGGTCGGACCATCAAAATCAATACATCCTTCTCCACAGCCAAAAGCTGCTGTAATGAGGATTTGCTGTTTGACTACAGTATGTTTAAGCGCAGCAGTCAGTGCTCTTCGTGGAGCTCACAGCTTGGACCACTGGTTCCTGTTCAACCCCTTGTGTCTACAGCTAAAGGTAACCAAGAGATTATTTAACAATGAGGATTACACAGCTCAGGAAGGCAGAAAAAAAACCTGAACAAGCTTTTTTTTCTTTTCTGTCATGGTCTGTGTAACAATACAATGTCGATTGTACTGCCAACTTAGAAAACACAAAGAAAAAGATGCTGCAAAAGAGGGCTGATACTCCAGATGGGCAATATGGACACATTTAATGTCATATCATTTTGTTATTTGTATGTGGCAATATATTATTTGGTTTAAGCAAAACATGGTAAAAGGCTTTAAACTCTTCTGTCGCAATTTATCAATTTCTTTTTGTGAATGTGTTAAATTAAAATCTATATCAAGTATGTTTCTTGCTGCGTGAGAATAAGGATCAGATCTCAGGATTAAAGATTAAATTTAAGAAAAGACAAATCCAGATTTGATAAAATGTTGGAGTGAAAGGCAAACGGAAACTTTATGCATCAAGCATCTACATGAGTCATAATTCCCAAAACCTGTAGAGTGAAATGAGTAGATTGGGCCATATGGGAGGACGAGAGGAGTACTCATGGAGATAAGGCTAGAAAATGGAGAGAGCAGCTCTGTTCTATGGGTGGTATAGTGGGAAAAGAATGGTGCAGCTGTTGTCGGGAAGTAATTGTTTTTTTAAAAGGTTTAAAAGCCAAAGCTCAGGATTTGACATTGATTAACTCATTTGATTAACATGAATAAATGTTAAATAAATGAATAAATAAAGTGACAGGGAAAAAAAAACTCCAGTTTTTCCCAATGAAGGTTAGAAAGCCGAAAATAATGGATAATTATTCTAATAATTATAATGGATCAATTATACTTCACATTATGACGTGCAGAAGGGAGTTCCTTAAAGCACACATGATGTTGTGCTGCTTTGCCAATTGAAAATGGTCAAGAATACAAGATTGTATACAATTGCATATTTTTGTGACCTTCACACGTGTTACATATTTGACCTCTGGGAAAACCATGAGCTGCAACAGTCTCATGATCAACAGTTAATGTTGTGTTAACAGTTTCCAGGCCTGGAGCAGAATACACATTTACAGGTCATGACATCTCGCTGCTCCGTATGAGATCCTCTGCACCAAAGATGGTTGTAAAAATCACTGGAAAGTACACACTGTGACTCAACACACTATGTAAATATATTCACTTTAGGCCTTCATGTTTTCGACTTCTGGTAGATGTCAGGCTCTTATGGATTCAGCATGCAATAACCTCCCCTCAAATGCTTGTTTTCAATCTGGCCATCCAACCAGCAGAGGACACACGTCAGGTGACACACTCCGTCATAGTTACACAGCAGAATTAGCACGAGGGATCTTCTCATTGGCTGAGTAAGCAGGCAGCACTAGCTTGGCTGAAGGCTACATGACTACCGAAGGTGTGAAATCAGTTTAATACTTGCTGCTTCCTCTAATCAACCGCTTGACGTCCCTGCCAAGAGCCAGATGGTCCAGTGTAATGTTCAAACCAGCAACAATGACCAGAGCTGATATAACCTTTTGGTAGTTCCTCTGTAATACTCTTCTACTTTTATTTTCTGTCTTACAGCAATAGTCCTTTTATCTCATTTTGTAAAGGCTTGGCTTTTTTTTCTGTCTTCTGAGGTAATCCCAGTCATAAAGTCTGTTCACTTCTGTCCACAGGCGTGATGCTTAGTCACACACAAGCCAAAACATTTGTTTTCCCAACTGTCATGTGGTGAAGTAACTTTGAATATGTACAGCCTCTCTTTAAAGACATCCAAAGTGACCCAGTATAAAAGCAATGAAAAGCACTGCGGTTATTGATTCGGCAAAATGGTTAGAGTAAATATCAGCACACAGTCTGCTCAACATCTGCTTTTATTAGCTGCTGATACTGCAGCTGCTTGATTATGCACTCACAGTCTATTGATGTGACAGCTTGAATATGCAAAGACAGCCGCCTAAAAATAACAGCTTTTTTGTCAAGAGAGCAGAGAAAAAGAGATGAGAGCTGATGTTACCCTTAGAATTAGGCATGACAGCAGGGACAATGACAAATATTTGGAGCAAATGGGGGATTGTTTACATGGGCGACGGTGAGTGACGACCACGGGCAGTCACCTTCATGACACAGACACCTAGCAGAGGCAGGAAGAACACTGAAGTATGGACAGAGAAGAAGCACAGGGAGGATATAGAGCTGCTCAGACTTAAGTTAAGTTACCTTGAAGATTTTATTTGAAATATAGATGTAATAAAAATCACAGCTTACAGCTCCTACAAGATGATCAATCTAAACCAATATACCAGCTCATGTTAATTTATGGATATCATGTTTTGTGGAAGACAATGGACCTAACTTGGAAAATCTCTGCTTTTCCTTTTCCTTTTTGCTTTTCTGTTACTATGTGTTTCTCATGCTCTGGTTGGCACGTTGTGAATGAATGGATGTAAGGGGTACACTGAAGTGTACCCAGCCCTACTCAGACTCCCAGAGAGCCACAGTAGCAGTAGCAAAAAAAAAAAAAAAAAAAAGTAAAAACAAAAAAAAAAGTAGGAAGAGAGTCAGAGCAAACAGGCACCAATAGGGTGAAAGTAGGAAGTGAGCGTGGTTGGCTGTGTTGGCTCTTGCTGCTGCTATGGAAACAGCATGACAGAGCAGACTGACTCTGCAGAGGCAACACTACATGTGCATGTGCAAGCTCCCAACATTCACATTGTAATCGCACACACACACACACACACACACACACGCACGCACGCACGCACGCATATCAGTACAATGATAATTACATAAAAGAAACAAAAATGCGAGTAGTGAGAAATTTTGCAAGAACTGCAAACACACACCCGCCCACACACGCTACGTGTACACACAAGCAGCCGCCCACACACATGCACACATTTACACACTAGCAAGCAGTGGTGAAAGAAGAATTCAGATTCTTTAAGTGCTAATACCACAATGGCAAACTACTAAATTCTTTGTTGAGCAAATGTTGAGCAAGTTTTACCTCAGTAAAGATACAGACGTGTTGCCAAACAATACACTTGAAAGTAACAAAAGCTAAAGTGCTCACTATGTTAAATCATTTAGGTGGGTGTCTGCAACTTTAGGGTCATTTATCATATCTTTTAGGATATTAATTTTTTGTGCTGTAATAATATTTCAATCTGTTATCTGTTATCAATCTGTTAATTCAAATTGACTTGTTAAAGCTATTCTGTAGAATTTAAGAAAATCCTTGTTATTAATGGCACGGTAGCTGTTGAGTGAATCATTTGTTGAATCATTAAATCATTTGTTGTTGGCTTAAATATAACATATTACAAAAGTTAGTATCATGGATCACATTAACTTATGAAGTCATTTGGCAAGCTAGCCAACTAACACATCCATTCAGATTGTATTTTGTCGGTGAGAACATTGGCAAGGGGCAGCATGGTGGTTAGCACTGTTGCCTCACAGCAAGAAAGTTCCAGGTTCTAATCCAGGTCTGGACCTGGGGTCTTTCTGTGTGGAGTTTGCATGTTCTCCCTGTGCTTGCGTGGGGTTTGTCTCTGTGTCAGCCCTGTGGCGACCAGTCCAGGGTGTTCCCTGCCTCTTGCCCGAAGTCAGCTGGGATTGGCCCCAGCTCTCCTGCGACCCTGACGGATAAGCGACATAGATGATGGATGGATGGATGGATGACGTTAGCAAGCAAGCAGCCAAACGATGGTCCATTACATAGAAATCAGGCTGTTAAAGGCAACAGAAGCATGTCTCATTTTTTAAGTTAGATTTCAATTCACTCATGCATCTGCATACAAAGTGATTAATAAATGTAAATTGTTACACATACTACCTTTAAAACATGTATCTGAAAGAAGAAAAAGAAAGCTGGGCTGAGACACTTTAAGTGTAAAAGTTTACTTTAGAAAATAAGTTGATTTGTTATATAGTTTGTGCAAAAAGATCAACTCTAAAAAGAGCAACTTACAATTATATGGATGTAGTGGCGTAAAAGTACTTGAGTAAATTAATGTACTATTTACTTTGTTGCAGCACTGATAACAAACAGGCACCTTAAACGGTCACTTTTCTCATTTCTTCTCTCTGCTCTTCATTGAAGTTTGTGTGTGTGTGTGTGTGTGTGTGTGTGTGTGTTGTGTGTGTGGCTCCTCCAGCAGCTCGAGAGGGTGAATTCCCCAGGGTCCCATGACAGCCATCACTTCACGTGCAGCCTTGCTATCACCATAGTAACGGCTGCCATAGAGACCGTCTCCCAGGAGCTGGGTGTATTTTTACTCACTCCTTCTCTCTCTCTGTCATAAAACAGAACATGCTGCACTCAGTGGGCGATCGCTCCACATTTGGCGACGGTTTACATAGACTCAAATATATCAGACACCTTCAGAGCACCTGCATACGAGCTTTAGAACAGCTTCTCCACGTCTCTCCCCCTTTTCTGACAGATTTTTTTTTTTGTACATGCTGCAGAACTCACCCCAGGCTTCTGCACTCTCTCACAATTAAACAGTCACACACTGTCACGCGAAAGCACATGTGAAACACAGAAACACATAAAAAAAATTTAAAAAAAAACCCACACACATATAAATCAATGACAGACACACACACACACATACACGCAGACTCATTTAGTTTATGATTACTTTGCGACAGTGATGGCCAGAGAAAATGGAAGATCCCAGTGCTTCACATTGTCAAGCAAATCCCTGAGCAGTATGTTAGTGTGTGTCTGTGTATGTGTGTGTGTTTGTGAGACAGTGTATGTGGGAGGCAGTTAGCTAACTAGCAGCCAGGAACAGCTTGTTCTGTGTTTTTTACATTCATTAAATAACCACTTACAGCAGTTACCTGCACCAGTGCATGCATACAAACACATAGTTAGATATATTTGTCTTCTCCCCTGAGTTAAGACCTTAGTCATTTCTACACTTCCTCTTGTTAAGCCAGGCGTTTACTAACCAAGTGTTGTCGTGAGTCATTTTGCACGCACTGAAATAATCAGCAAATAATGTTATTAACATTAGAAGTAAGGGTGTATCTCTAGGGGATTGATGAATATTGATGATGGACATTAAATTTGACACCCTGGCTATTTTGTAGCATCAAAGTCAATGCAATCTGGGATATCTTCCAGCCACATGTCACATTAACTGGGAGTAAGCTCATGAATAAATTAATGAATATTGAACTTGTAGGTTTGGCGTGCATTTTAATATGTCTTTATTAGTTGCTAAAACAAATGTAGTGGCCAATAATCCATCAGTCACCCATACCCAATTCTCCTGTTGGTGGTTCATGAGGGGCTGCAGCCAATCACAGCTCACATTGAGGGGGAGGTACAACCTGGACCGGCCACCATGCTATCACAGGGCTTGGTTGAACCATTCATACCCACAATCACATTTACGGGCAACTGAGTCAATTTACCTAACCTGCAATGATTGACAGATTAATTGATAAGTTGATTGACAAAAATAAATCGCAAAAGAAAGAAAAATGCTTCTATGATTGTAAACTGAATATCTTTGGCCTTTGGATTGTTGGTTGGGCAAAACATCAAATATGAAGACATCAACTTTGACTCTAAGAAAAAGTATGAATTGATAGTCAACAGATGAATTGATAATCAAGATTGTTAGTCTTGACCATGCTTTGGAATATAGTAGGATACAATCACAGACATGTGGAGAACATGCCCAAGATCCCAAGATCCTCTTCCTATGAGGCAACAGCAGGTTGTTCATTTGAACACTGAACTGAACACAACATGACACAAAGCAAAGTTAGTCCCCGTTAATTAAACGACAAGCAAGTGAATTATTTCTGAAAGTATTAGCAGACAACACAAGACTGATCAGAGATGTGAAAAAGGGGACATTTGCCTGTAGGCTGTGTGCTAATAAAACCACAACAAAGACAATCTAATGTATTGGAGGAACAGGAAGTTTAGTCTTTACCACACATAGATAAATGCAGAGGGGAAAATAAATATTGTAGTTTTGGGGAATTCCTCTTTTCTATTTTCCTACAAACTGTCACCGACCTTGTTGGAGAGAGGGGTTGGATGCAATTTGGTGGCTTGCAAGCACTGACAGGTGCTGGAGGAGATGATAAAACTGTACAACAGGAAGCCAGTTACTTTAAGGAGAAAACCTTTTCATCCAGCAACTTCTGTTTTCTGACTTTTATTCTTCAAGCATATCATGGCAGTGATTTCTCAGAGCACAATGGACCGTTAGTAAATTAGTCAACAGAGCGGGCAAAGTCATCAGCATCAACTAGCATCATCTTTGAAATATATACCTATATAAATATAAAACGCACCAAAAAAACAACTTGTTTGCCTTCAAAATGCCTAAAAAGACCTTTTTACTAATCTGTTGCAGCTGTGATTGAGATCTGATTAAATTTAGGTAACTAAACCTATTTAGTTAATGTTATTAACTATGTTATGTTAAAATAAGACTAACTATGGTCACACCACCTCTGACCAACATCCAACTGTGTAACAAAGCCATGCTACATCCTCATGGGGCTGTGTGTTATGATCTCAGATCCCGATACAGGCCATTTCATATCAAGATATATATGCGTATCACGATATAGCACATTCTCTGCTATTTCATTGCATAAAACGTTTTGAAGTAGAGGATGAGACAACTGACAGACTTTCTGGTTTGTTGCCAAAGTAGGCAAGTTAACAGCTATTATTTTTACAAACAGACTGCTGCTCTTCCTCCCTCCCCCTTCCTCCCTTGTGATCTGTGACACGATGAAATAAACAACAGAGCATAATATGTCACGATAAATGTTTCTCAGTTTTCATCATCATACTGCACAGTCCTGGTCCACACTAAGCAACGGCCCATTTTCAGTATTTGGACAAATGACCAATGCTTTCCTTTTCCTGGTGACGACATAGTCTCAAGGAATCAACACAGTCATGTTGAATCATAGTTTGGGTGTTTTCACACTTGCAGGCAGTTCAATCTGCCGTCCACAGTGGCTCCAGGTGGCATGTCTGTAAAACTCACTGACCCTTACATCACTGACACTAAAAATAACAATCGACCGACACAACAAGACACACGGAACAGCTGACAAATCACCTGCACCCAAAATATGGGAATCAACTACGCTCAGATGCTTGAGTAATCAAAACACAAATGCACCAAATAGGTCACACCAGTGTTACCTAAAGTGAGACTCCAGCCACAGAATGACCTGAAAAGATGTTGTGAAATGAAAAAAAAGACACCCACTTTCACTCTTTAGTGGAAAAGTTTAAGACATTACTGCATTCAGTGACAAATACTGACAAATGGCAGACAGAAAGTTAGCGAGACAAACAGTGGGATATATAAATAGTAAGCAATAAAGACAGGTAAACAAGGAGCCAGACAGAGAAAGGCAGCGTGACAGAGTCAGAAACAGCAGAGAGTCGTGCTGTGAGAGCAACATATCTGGGCTACTACAGGGATTTTCTAACATACAGTAAAGCGTCTACGTATGTCAGCTAAGCTAAGTGCCTTCCTGAGGTGATCAACTAATCAATTAGGTGATCAAAAGAAAACTAACTGACGGAGAATTCATTAAATGTTTTGATTATTTAAGCACAAATGCTGAACATTGGTGGTTTTCAGCCTCTTGAATGCGAGTATTTGCTGTAACATATCATAAGTCTTTATTAGACAGATTAACAGTATAAATACAGACGGGAGAAACGGAGAAAGAGTTATTTATAACATGTCGCAAAGGGCCCAACCTGAATCGACCCTGGGATGGTTATATGGTTTATTTTAACCACTAGGCTGTCAGGATGCATGTGATGGACATTTTTCAAAATGTTACTAAACTAGAGGTTCCTTAACCCAATGAGACGTGGTGAGATAATTATGAAGACAGAAAAAGCTGAAAAAAAGTAAATTAAACATATTAAAGTTACATTTTGCTTATTGTTAAGTGATGAAAACTGGGTGTTAATGCACCTACAAATGTTATTTAATCGCTCGTTCGAAGAAAAAAAACCCACGTTTGATCAAGGAGTAACTTGGAGGTGGAGGTATATTTACTCAAGTACAGTACTGTACACATATACTTCTACTTCACTAGATGGGAGGTAAATAATTAATATTAACTTAATAATAATTAATAATTACTTTTTTATATAAAAAACATGTTTATAAAATATAATAATTTGTTAAAGATTTAACCAGACACTCTAAACCTCTATGCTATACACACACATATACATTTTTATATTTCCCTTATATTTTTCTATATTCGTATTTATTTTTATATTCATTATATCCCTTGTTTTCTTTCCTGTCTATTGACTCTCTGCTGCTGTGACAAGTGAATTTCCCGGCGTGGGATAAATAAAGTTTCTTTTATCTTATCTCTTATCCTATCTTTAACTTTGGCTCTTCCAGCAGCAGTGTGGAGACATTTCAGAAGTCTATGAGCTGTTTGCTTTTCACAGCAAAGAGTGAAAAAAATGAAATAAATAAAAACATAAACACGACTTAGCGTATCTGAACTTTGCGAGGCGCTTCATTGCTTGATTGTTACGAAAAACATGTTTATTTGTGGCGCTGATTTTAGAGGAAAACATGCACTATGTACTGTAAGTCTGGTTTTCTAACTCCCCCCCTAACTTTCCCCACCCCCGCCCGGTATTGTACAACCAATGCTAATTTTAGTATAGCCTGACATGTGATAGCTGACCTATTGGACGCCTAACAGGCTCATAATTACAAGGCTATGATCTGTCATAGTTGTATAAATAAATATTTAGTATCAAAATTAGTTCTCACATAAAGCTCTGTCTCACAAAACTGACTCCAGAGGTCACTACAGGGAATATACGACTAGTTCATTTTCCAACACATGGATTGGATGAAGTCTCCAACCTGCAAGTTGCTCTTTAAGTTAATGACTAAAATACTTCTTCCACCATTGAATGTGGCACAGTAAGTCTTGTCTTTGCTTTCTCTTCAGCTCGGGGACTAATTTAAATAACCATATAAAGATCAAAGGTTCCACAGAACAGAAAAGGCTGTATAGTATCATGTGTTAATGTAAAGTGATGTCATTATCAGCAGAAAGACTACTGGCTGTTCACAAACATTTCCAGACTGACTTATTTGTTTTTTCATCTCAAGGCTTCACACATCCAACTGTTCCTCAGTAAAGCTCACAGAAAAAAGACTTTATTTGAGCCTCTCCCTCCTCTCCTTCTGTCATGTCTCACTTTCTCTCTCTCTCTCTCTCTCCCTCTCTCTCCCTCTCTCTCTCTAGTTTCCAGGCCACTCTTATTTTTTTCCTCTCTGTTCTTCCAGGGTTGTGCTCAGTGGCCCAGTTCTGCCTGAGACGCCCCGGCACATCTCCTCTTTCTGTCTTCTCTCTTTTCCCTTTCAGGCTTCTTACTCTCACCCTCTCTCACTCTTTTTTTCCTCCGTCTGTCTCTGTGTTTAACTTTTCTCCCACTCTTCCTCCATCCCACCCCCTACCGAGACACGGAAAGGGAAGCCATCTTAAATCCAACAAGGTACTTCTTGTTTCCTCTCTACAGGACTGTCTCGATCTAAATCCATTTTTAAATTCCTGGAAGCGATTCATTGCAAAGATAAACTTATCAGCTTGTGTTTGAGAATGAAGAACTCTCCCCAGATTGAGTCCTCCGGTCTCTATCATCACTAAGCGAGGAGAAGAAGTAAATGTCTTTACTTTATTTGGCGTTTTGCAAAACCAAAGTTTTCCTTTCCCCATAGACCAAACTCCTTAAGCAAGCACTTAACGGACACATTCATATCTTCAAGGTCTTCAAGGTAACCTCGTTAGGGCTGTTCAACACCATAAATTAAAGATGTGCAACCTGAATTGAGTATGACAGGACCTGACAGCTTGACGAATTCAGGGCCCATTTTAATGTGCATACTGTGACTGTGTCCAGGTCATGTTCAAAACAATGTCAACCTTCCCCACTAAAAATGAACGGTTCACTTCCTGAGATGGTTGAGTGCCACAAGTACTTGGGGCCAGTGACTTACAAGAACTTGAACCATGACCTAGACGCATCTGCAATCTGCAAACAGGGCCTGCAGACACTTCACTTTCTGCACAGACTGAATAATTTTAATTGGGACAACACCCCGAGGGCTTTATTTAATAAATCCTTAACCGAGTCCTTTTTAACCTTTTGTTTAAGTTCTTCCAATGGGAACCTTTCAGTGAAAAACAAATAATTAGTTCAATAATGTTCAAGTTGCCAGCATAATAATTGGTACGCAGCAGCGTCCTGTAGCAGATATATATGACAGATAAATATCAAAAAAGCTCAGTTGATCTGGAGGAATTCATTCTGAGATTTAGGTCCTCCAGAGTAAAAGGCAAAAAGTCAAATTTCCTGTGTTCCAAGTGCAATATATGCACTTAATTTGCACTACACCTATTTACTGCACTGCTCAGCAGCACTTTATTACGGCTACCACTTTGATGGTTTGATACTTTTGCATTAACTGTTAATAAAAAAACCTCATTATCTGGTGTTGGTGTTTTTGTCAATTACTGTAAATCAAATGTCCTCTTGAAGGACAATAAAGGCCTGAACTGAGCTGAAAACTAAAATGAAAATATTACCATTAATATCGCTATTGCTATTATTACTTTCTTTTATCACTCTTGTTACAAATGTTCCTGATAAGTAGATTGTTGATTATGATGCTTAAAACTGCAACATCCTAAGAATTGCTTGTTCAATGGTGTTATGGAAAATATGAATACATACAAGGGAGAGCTTTAAACTTTTCTTTAGATACTAGACTCCACTATGAACTACTAAGAAGGTATACAGACATAGTTACACATGAAAACAAGGACCCAAACTTGGACCAACCCTATTTTGTACTGAAATTAATCTATTTCTCGAATCATCCCAACTAAGACAAACCAATATATAACAAAAAAGACTGCAGTTCTCTGCCCAGGACAATAGTCCAGATGTGCTGTTTAATTACTTTAATTACTACTAGCCTGTGCATTGCCCTTCCCCCAAGTTTGATGAAAATCAAGCCAGTAGCTTTTCCGTCATCCTGCTGACAAACAGATGGACAAATGGCACCAAAAACAGAAACTCCTGGGTGGATGTAATAATATTCATCACCTTGAACTCCTGTCATACATTAAGTTTAAATCTCTTTTTAAGTTTTAATCTCTCTTTTTAAAACAACTGCAAATTCTTTTCGAAGTTTAATCCAAGACCCAGACCTGTGACAGAGGAAAAATGCTCTAGACAAGGCTGAAAAAGACCGATGCTACCCTGCTGCACCAGAATCTTCACTGTCATGCAACAATTTCACGTTCTGGGTGAAGCCAAATCACACTGTGTCACACATACACCCCATCTCTTCAATACAAACTTCCTCTGAAGGAGACAAAGTTAGTAATACAGTTAGTTAGTTGATTGCTGCTTTAAATTAACTACTCTCTTTGTTCATTTGTAGTTTCATAACTCAAAATGGATGAGAATACATTATCATCATACAGAGTAGTAACTATGATAGACTGATCTTAAACGGAGAGGCTCATAAATTGACTCCTTATGTCAATGTCAGTCTGTAAGAGCCTGTTTCTGATAAAGTGTTTGAGTGAGTGTGTTTGTGTGTGATTTAGTTATTTATTTCAGGTCACCTTGCCATGCTGGTGTCCCAGCAGTTTGTCCAATGCTCAGAGCCTGAAGGACAGAAAAGTGGAAAGAAGACACACACATGCACACACACACAGACATAGACACACACACACACACACACGTCTGCTGTTACGGTGTTGTGTCTTACACTTTCAAACTGTTGACCTAGAAGCTTTGAACTATTCATAGATCGTACTAAGAATGGGGCAACACTTGTTTTAGGTTAATTTGATTTAACATTTTGAAGACTAAACTACAACACACAATGCACCAGCTCATGCACAGTACAGTCTAATCCCACATCACATATGTATAGTGATGCCTGAATATAAATTTGGCGTGAGTCTACCAATGTGAATGTGGAACTCTCCACCCTTGGTACTATGCATGTTTAAAACCAGTTGGTCTCCGACCGGACTTTTGACTGATATTTCCCTTTTTGCTGTGAAATTGAAGCTAGACGAAATGAACCAACCTAAAAAATGGAACATCACTCATATATACAACCTGTGACAAGGAATCACAAGCAGTTATTGCTATTTTTAATGGGGGGCACTTGTTTTGATCTCCTGAGGATGCAATCCTGTCTCCTAGAAGTAAAGTTTGTGTATTACTAAATGATTTTGTGAGCATCGGTGTATAAAGTGGAAGACGTCCAGACTCTGTGATATGTGATATGTATGGAATGAAATACAAAAAACATACATTCAGTATCAACATTTCTTCAACTCAACCAGGTGCATCCGTCATTATGTTAATAGATAATGTAATTTGGTCAGTACACATTTTTGGACTGCAAATTAGTTGTATATATACATAATATCTAAGAGGCAAGGCTGGATGGAGATGTCTGGCTCTCTACCTGCTAAGTGCTCCAGCAGCTAGTTGCTAGCTTTACCTGTCTGTCGTTTGATGCTGGGCAGGTAGCGTACAGTAGGTTTTTATTTAGTGCTTTCTCTGATAGCAGGTGCCTGCTGTGTCAGGAAATGATGCTGATAAGAGCAGTGAGATTGGACCGAAACAGCAAAACAATGAGCTGAAAGATATGAAGCTGTGCAGATCTGAGGGGAACTGCAGACGGATGATTACTATTTAAGGACCCTGACCCTTACCTTAACCTAGTTAAGGTTTTAACTTTAATCCTGAAACCAAGTCCTAACCCAAAAACAAACATGATATTTGTCCCAGGTGTGTTATTGAGCCCCCATATGTGACGCTGTGTCCAGTTTTCTTCCTCTACAGCGTGATGAATACAGGGCACACTGAGTCCTGATTGCAAGAGAACGGTTCACCTTCACCTGAAAAACTCTCTCTGTACACACTGTGAGACCTGCTGCTATCTGGAACAACCTCTCTATCTTTCTGTCATCTCCCTCTCTCTCTCCCTCTCTCTCACCCTCTTTCTTGCTCTGGCCGGGAGTCAATCTCTCTTTTTTACTGCCAGCTGATAGCTGTGCATGACTGTCTGGATCTCTATTCATGCGTTCACTCCATCTATCACCTGCTGCTGCCTCTGTCACCCCTCTATCCTCTCCTCCCTTCTTCTTCTTCCCCTCTCTGCCTCCATCTATATGGAAACAGATCATACGCTGTGGATTTTCATCTATGCATCGATACCTTTTAGCTGTCAGCTTATGCCCGCATCCTCAGACAGACAGGTCAGGTTTTGGCTCAAGGTCACTTCAACACTGATGCAATCTGTGTGTTGCAAGGAGTCGACATTGTGATCTCTCAGTTACAACCCGGCCTCTTTAAAAAAAAAAACTAACTCTACCCACAAGTTTGCAGGGTTTTGGATGTTTTTCTCACACTGCATGACAACCTCCATTTGCATAAACACCCTTTAGTATGTTTTATCCCTAAAGCTTTCCTTAACAGGCCATGGAAATTGCACTGTGAGCAGTTGCCATGGTAACTGGGGACTCAATTGCCCAAAATTACCATAAAACACTAATTAAAAAGCCCTGGCTAAGAGCACAGTTTTGACAAGCTTTATGCCGTGCTGCTGAACCAGTCCCTCAGGTGAGGAAAATGGACTGGGAATGGAAATCATTTCAACATCCACTACATATAATATTTTATAATTCTGTGGACCGAATATAAACTTGGTGTATCTGAGTGTGGGTATAGAGTGTGTGTAGTGAAATATCTAAGTCTAGAGCTGAATAGTCTCGTCAGGCCTTGGACAGGTGTTGGACATGTTTTAGTGCATTAGGCTGAGCTGCGTTTGTCATCGAGGATCTGTAAATGTATCATGATTTGACTGATGGGACGGCTACAGTTACAGCTCAGACTGATATACAAAAAAAACGTCTCTGACACCATTTCCCTGATTTTGACAAAGGTTGATGTTCAATGCATCTTTGTGGAATGTGCTTTTGCCAATACGACAAAAAGTTCACAGCTTCATGTCTAACTTGGTTTTGGGTTCCTGGCTTGGTATGTTTTTGGTGCATTGAACAGTAAAAAAAAAAAGCATAGTTTGATAAAAAGTGACCAGCAACATCAAACAGGGTTCATTGCCCATCATTCTTGATGCAAAATTTAAGGAACTTCATTTGCATATGTTTAATTCAAGAATTAAATTAAAAACAAAGAAAAGCAGCTTAATCGTAGATGCCCACATCCAGGAAACATCACATCAGACATCAAATTCTCGGTTTTTCATAAGAACAGAGCCTGTAGTTTGTAAGATTTCTTTGGCTATGAATCTGCTGCGAGAAGATGATGTGGGGGGAAAAGACTTTAGTGAAACACCAGCCACACTGCACTGCATTTGACATGTTTCAAGTGATGGTCACAGCACATACTTGAGGCTTCATTTGGACAGAAGGAGTAATCAAAGCACAGCAGCTGGGATGTGCTGATCCAGAAAGGAAATGTCAAAAAAAATGCTGCTTTACTGGTGTCTGGTGGCTTAAGGGTTCAAGATGCTGATGCCATTTAATGGCAACATCCCAGATTTAAGTCCAGTCAGGGATCTTTGTGGCATGTCATGTCTCTTCCCTCCCCTAATTTTCTGTCACCTCTATACCATCCCATCAAATATAGGCAAAAACATCCTGATACTCCTAATACTTTTAAAAGGGGAAGAAAATAAATGGGACAATGACATGTCCTGACTAGATGACACACATCAACCTGCAATGACATCGGTGTTATTTGTTTTTTACGCACTCTGACGCTTTTTGTCCTCTTTTCCTTCATTTAACAAGGTCAAAATGCCCTTGAGGTCTTCAAGCACCTTGAAGGCCTTTGAGCTCCAACTTCTCATTTGCGTCCATTGTACTGATGCTGCTATATATATATAACAATAAATAGTGGAGAAGAATCTGTCTGGGTGGAACTCAAACTTTTGAATTTATGTTCTCCATATGCCAAGATGGGGACGGCAATTATTTGGTTCATGTAGTGAACTGCACTGCAAGTACAAATTAATCTTCACCACCAGTTCACCTGAGGGGTATTGAACATGACCTGATTCTGATGAATGCTGGAAAGTTGGAGCGGTGATGCATCTTGTTGCTGATTATCATCTCCATTGTAACTATCACAACAATCTGTTGACCACCAGTTCTCATCAGTACCGAGCAGACACAGTTTATTGCAGCGCAGAGTAACCGCAGACACCTTCCCTGTCTGGACAGAGAGAGAGAGAGAGACGGTAGGAGAACAGTCGGAGCGAGGAGGCAGCTTCATAAGAGCGCACTGGTGTGAGGCCCACTAGTCACGACACAAAAACGCTCTGGAAAAATGTTTCGACACGATGCCATCGCCACGGCAACGTGGGCATCATAAGGCAAATTCAGGCCAGTCAGTCAAGGGTGAGACACTTCACTCCCACATACCTGGGCACCGTCGAACTTCACAATCACGATTCACAGCGCTTTAAAAGGAATTCACATCGTGTATTATCGTTGTCGGACACCATTTCATACATTAAGTTAATGAGGAATAAAGTGCAAGTTTTTGTTACTGCAGGAACATTTGATTTTAACTATCGTTCTTCACACATGAGCTGCAAACGCACGAAACGGAACAATACGTCATCACCACAAATGCACTGTGGGACAGATACACAGTCTGTACTTGCTATTTGTCACTCCCCCACCCCCTACCTCTCTCTCTGTTTCTCTGTCTTCCTCTCTCTAATGGTTAAAAACCATTGCATCCTGTCTGTGGTTCCTCTAAACCAAATACCTCTCTGGAGAATTATAACATGCCAATGAGGGCTAACAGCTGTACAATTTAATCACAGTTTGATCCTTCAATGTCAGGGTGTACGTTGTAAAATTGTTTCTCATAGCATTAATAAACCCCTTGTGCAGTGGTATCTGATAAGCCTTCAAACACAATAATCTTTTGAAGTAACATGCCCACAACGAAGCAGCAAACTTCATATGTTTAACACAGGGACGATTTGGTCCGAGCACTTTCACTTGGAGGCGGTCCTTTCAAGTTGCATGACCATTCCTGATGAACGTGTTAGTTTGACGATAAAGTTGTTCTGTAGTCTACACATGTAACTGGAGTTTTGTCCTCTTTAGACCAGTTTCCTCTCTCTATGTACCTCATAAGTAGGTGAAGTTGTGCCAGAGACCTTGATGCTGCTTCTAGAGTTGCATGATCATGCCAGGCACATACAAGGTCAAATTGTTCATTACTTATTGAACTCATTCATTTTTCTCTGTACTGTACAAATGTACACGTGGGAGGTTCGTCTCAAAGGAATACGGCTTACAGTCTTCTTCTTCTCATTGACAGAATGATCTCATTTCAATAACAGGATTTCAGATAGCTATATTGTTTTAATTTGGTCTATTTGGCTCATGTGGTGACTATTTTGATAATCGATTAATCAGTTTGAGTAAGTCTACGTCCACCCTCTTAAATGTGAATATTTGCTGTTTTTTTTTTACTCCTCTGCGACAGCAAACTGAATATTGTTGGATTGTGGACAAAACAAAGGGGGCATCATCTATTATGGGATGGACTGATCAACATTTTTCACCATTGTCTGACATCTTATCCAAACAATAAACTGATTAATCAAAAGAATAATTATGCAGCCCTGGCAGCCACTACTGACAGAGTGATGACTTGGGTAGCTTCACTCATTCACAATTCCCTATGACGTATACTCAGTGACTACAGTGAGTGGTAAATTGAGATTTCGGACTCCTACTCATCATCGCTGTTTTGTCTTAATCAAAATCAAATTGACTGCAAACTTTTCTGATAATTGATTCATTATTTTTCATGCAAAAATGCATCCATAATGCTATATCACATAAAATTTAGTGTTACTGTATGAATGGATAATACCATTTTATACAATAAAACAACAAAAACCAACAGAAAATCCAATATAAATTTGAACGTGTCTCCTAATATCTAACTATTCTATACCAGTGGGTCAGAAACCCTGAATTGGCTCACGAGCTGAATCTGAATAAAGATGATTAATGAGATTTCTCAAAGTTGAATTTCCTCGTTACTTGTAGGATAGTTTTACCTTTCAATCAGTAAAGTTTAGATGAGAGAATCAATCTTTGGCAGAACACCAGACATACGGTAGATGGATATACATTATGTTACTGCTTCATTTTTAGGGGCCACAAACCACAAAGGTTGGTGAGCACGACTCTGTACAATGATTCCTTCCCAAAATCAAGATAAACATTACTGTAAAGTGTGTGTGAGTGTAAAGTTCAAATGCATGAGATCATTCTGAAAAATATCAGCATCTACTGTAAGGTAGGTGCCATGTCAACAGGCATCAGTGAATTGCTAGTTAGCCCAACAGACTGCATGTTTAAGGCAGCAGAACAGGCTTCCATGCTACAGCTGCCATACAGGCAGTCTGATGGACACCTATAGAGCCCGTAAGACCTATGGGAGCTGGCCTACATATACTGGTATACGGCACGCTACACAGAGCGAGAGACAGTCAACAAGAGGAGGAGAGAAAAGGAGGAGGCGAGAAAGAGTGGAGAGAAAGAGGGAGTCAATGATGCATTAAGCACCCAAGGTTTAGACACACACACACACACACACACACACTCAGATGAGTGATCGAAGGAAAAGATTTTTGAGGTGGAAGCAACGGTGTTGGAAATTCATAGTCAGCAATCCTCTCGCTCTCTCTCACACACACAGACAGACATGTGTATGGACACACACACTAGATAGATAGATAGATAGATAGATAGATAGATAGATAGATAGATAGATAGATAGATAGATAGATATCCTAACCTTAACCATCACAATAAATGCCTAATTCTAACCTTAACTCATTTGAAATGGTACGGACCAGTCAAAATGTCCACATTTGCCATAAATATCCTCACACCAACTTTTTCTAGTCTTTACAATGTAGCAAGTACAAGAACACACACTCACGCAATTCATACAGTCACATGCAGGTCCACACACTCAGATGCATGCATGGATAGACACTTGCACTCTACAGTGACACAGTATGCTGCACACACACACACAGTTACACACACACAAACAGGTCTGAGGTCTCCCCTCAGTCACGTGTAGCGGAGTGGTCTATTAATGTCCTCCACACATCGGTGCCTACAGTGAGCCTGGGGACTTTGCTCAAATGTAAAGATAAACACTGTCAAACAAAATTACCGCCCAACATCTCATCCCAGAGATGAACTCATGAATGGACAAAATCATTCAATGGAGCATCATTTAAAATACTGAGAAGAAAAAGGCTCGTCCATCATGTCTCACAGCACTTTTACATAGCGTGATTTCTCTGATATTGTCGTAATGCATTTTTGACTTGCTTGCATGGTTGTACTAAGCGCCATGGAATATTTATTTGCTGATATTCTACACTTACATACAAAGCCAAAGAGCAGTGGGTAGTGCCAAAAATACAATTAAAATGTCGTGTATCATGATTGAGCAAAATCTCCTTTCCTTTAATATAAAAACCAAAACACTTCTGACAATAAAACACAACAGTAAAGCATTTTCTGGCAGACATTTTGACTTGTCACTGCAAGAAAAGCACTGGTGGGGCTGACAACTTTGAATCAATGACGGCTCTATTCTATTTAGGTGGAATGCAGCCATTATGAATGTTATAAGTCAGACCTGCACATCTCTATTACCACTGTTCTTCTTCGACAGGAGGGATTTTTACAGAAGTGACCAATTTTATCTGCCTTTTGATTTTACTTTCTGACAAAGCATTCATTACTGACTGCTACTGAAGAGAGAGTGGAAAATAATTCCCTTTCTCTGAGCCTAAAAGGAAGTGGCATCATGCCAAGTCTCCACTTCCTCTTTTGATCCTGGTGGGTGCAGCTCACTTCTGGTACAGTAGACCCCACTGACCCCACTGACCCCACTCCCGCTCCTACAGCAGTCATATGCTGAGTAGCAGTGGACCACCGCTGTGGACTAGCCAAAATCTGTTATGACTACAAATGTGGAGATTTGTGAAGAGTCACAATCAAACAAACATAATCCACAGCCATTATCTCCACAAAGATAAAAGTTACTGTTGGTCACATTTCATGTATTAAACTTAAAGGATAAGTTGCTGGTGATTTTCTATATTTATTCTTGTAGCCAACAAATCCCATGAAAATGCTAAAACCATCAAAGAATCAATCCCTCCAAGTATTGTTTGTTTGTCAAGCGTGATGTATCATATCCTATCTCTCAGTGCCATAGAGGTCCATCGCTATCACAAAACTATTAAAAACACGTCACTGAGCAACTCCAGTTATCATAATCATCATATCATAAACACACACACTGTAGTTTATTTTGAGTTGATCACACATTCACCATCCCGCAGTCGGAAATGAAGCTTCGCATAAGTTCAATCACTAAAACTGACTGTCTTCATGCTTATTTGTACTTACTTTCTCTCTCTCTCTCTCTCTCTCTCTCTTTCTTTTCCTGCTTCAAACTTATCAGCTGAATTTGGGCGTTTCTCTCCTTCACATAACCTAATCATATTATTGCCTCGACTGTACAAAAAGAATTGGACATAGCTTCTGGGTCAGAAAGGTGAAGCCAGTGCAGAAGTATCTTAAACCCACATTCTTTCTGACGGCCAGCAGGGAGTGACTCTGCTGATTTATTATCTAAGTAGTAGTCTCAAGCGCTAGTTTCAAGTTTTCTTTAATACAGCATGGACATTACAACATTTTGTAAATGATGGTCTCATTTAGAGTGAAACAGAAGACAAAGCAGGGTATGCTATAGCCTTGTGACTAACCAATCAAAGGAAGGTCATGCTGAACCCTTCTGGTTCCAAAAACTCTCTTCAATACACAACAAAGTTCACTTCTTACACCGTCTTTGCTTGACCCCTTATGAGCCAATCATCTCATTGCTGTCAAATTTTGAAATCTGCTCCCCTCTCTGATGCTGTCATTTGTCACTTCAGTCAAATCAGTGCGACCCGCCTCCACCCGTCACCCTCAGTCCTCATCATATTCAGCTCCCAGGGGTCATCCGCCGCACTCATCAACAGTCCTGCCCCACATTCATCAGATCCAGCATTTCTCCTCACCCCCCATCACCACCACCGATGTCTAGACTCCAAGTGGTGGATATTTCTTTATACTGTATAGCATCTCTTTAACCTTAAACTGATGACGTCACGGTGGGGTCTGATCGCCAAAATGCTTCTATCTTCATTTTAAAGATTGCACCATTTCTGTAAAATTGTTTGAACGCCCTTTAAAGCCTCCTTTTGATTAAGTCCCTCCTGATTGAAACTGACTCATTAGTGCACCAATTCTGAAGCTGGAACTTTATATACATGTGAGCTGTTCATTAAGATACATGTCTTCAGTGGGAATGAATGGGCTGGGACTGAGGGCCAGTCTGTCGCAATGTTGGTTTAGGTCTTGGGATTTGTTGACAATAATAAAACTATAGAAAAATACCAGACTTCTCCTTCAAGGAAGAGCGTCAACATAAAAACATGGCGAAATGCTAACTACAGAGAGCATTTACTTTTATTCAGATGATAAAATGCCAAAGAGCGGCAAACCACAGCATACACTCAGACAAGCCATCGCTCTGTCTCTTCCTGTCCGATAGCCAGTGACAGCTGACATGAGACAGACAGAGCAGGACAGACGGCAGATGCTGTCGACTTAGAGAGATTACTCCTCTGCTCTCAGCTTTACGCCCATTCTTCTTCTCTGCCTTTTTGTCAGTCTGCTCACTCTGTTGTTCTGTTTCTTAAATTGTTTGGCTGTTGACTTAAGTAGCAGTTCACCAAAAAATGATCAATAAAAAGCTGAAGTCACATGTCATTGCAATCTCATGTGTCTTCTTGCTTTTATTCCGTTTCATTGGTGCTCTTTCATTAATGGAGGCTGTGGTTATTTCAGCTACAATGGGAAGGCCATTATTAATAGACTCAATAGGTTAAAATGACCTCCATGTTAAATGCTGCAAGTCTGAAACGGATGAGAGGATCTTAAAGACTCTAACAGAGGCCCTAGGGTCACTCTCTATCTCCCTCTCACTCACATTCAAACATCCTGCCGCACTCGCAGTCATCTAATGAAGAGCTCAGTCCAGAGGCTGCCTGGTCCTTTGTCTCATTAAGAGCAGACTGGGTCGCCCACGGCAACACGTGGACCGAGCAGCACAGGATGCAGGCTGACCCACCTCCTCCTCCCGTCTCCTGGGAGACTGTCACACATTATGTCCACTTTCTAGGAATTACTGGATCGGTTTGGACTTGGCTCGTGTTTTAAGTAAGCCAATGATTTCATGCTTATGTCAGAATTAGTACTGACATTTTTACATTATTTGTTTACTTTTTACATCTGTGGTGGGGATCCTGTAAGTTAAGATCTTTACTATGGACTACGACCAACTCAGGACCAAATAGTTACACAAGAGATGCCTCATTCTTGCATTACACTGTACTTTTCCACTTTAACTTTTTCAATAGAGCCTAAAAAGTGTATATATCGATTTGGCTCTTCGACCTCTTTTTTTACAAACACAAAACACAAGAGGATTAATCTATCTTCCCAAGTTTTTCTTCCAGAAAAGCTCTCAAGCTTTTCAAGCACAGGAGACATTTGTTTGTCTGCAGTATGAAACACACTTTTCCTCTGAATGTGTTTGGGGTTAATGAAGGGATTACTAATAAAGAGCTCATTTTGGATGGGGCTAGTTATTTTAGTGACTTAACTCACCATCTATTGTGGTGAAAGACACAGAAGTTGTAGCTTTACAGTGAAAAGGAAAACTGGAATAAGTCAACCACAGTTAATGAGAGGAAAGTAAATGATGCATGACAGTCAAGGAGTCAGTCCTCATTTCCCAGAAAGCAGTGTCACAAAAGTTTGGCTTTAAACCCAAAACTCCTCTGTCTTCTAGCAATGTTTTCTCACCAATAAAGGCAGTTCAGATGTTCTGCTAACGCATCCACAGCAGACCTCTTGCTCATTAGATGCAAAATGTTTGTTTGCTTGTTGAGTAACATGCATAACCTCTACATCGAGTCACTTTACACTGTAAATCATCCATTAGAGCACATAAAGCACTTTTAAAGAAATGTAAAACAAGTATAAGCGAATAGGCTGCTCAGCCTCTGGGTTGGGGCCCAACAAAGTCTATATTAAGCAAACTGGGTTGCAGAGGATTCCGAAGACTGAAGTTTTATATAGTAATATAAAATGTTTTAAAGACTGCATTTATTTCTTTTTAAATATATAATAATTTATATACGTTTGTAGCCTCACCCATATCCACATACAGTACATGTTGATAGCAAAATAAAATGCCCTAATTTAAGAATCACATGATGACTTGACATCTGTCTAACTGTTGGTGAAAATTTGTGGAATTAAAAATGGGGTCATCGGTTAAAATAGAAACCTTGTCCTTGGCCAGTTCCCATCAGAGTGAAAATGAGCAAGCAGGAAACATGGAGACAACATGGAAGAAAATAGGCAGCTACATGCACTAACACAGCACATTCAGCAGAATCACTGGGTCACACCGTGTGGCACACTGGACAGGTGTGAAAGACTCAGCTATCCCCACGTGCACACACACACACACACACACACACACACTGAGCCTACTGTACAGTGTGAAACACGTTGCTACAATCCTGCCAGGTTGTTTAACAACTGCATTAAACGTACAAGTAGCATACTGCCACCACATTATCAACGTCTCAATTTATTTTCTATGTGAACCTGCAGTGTCTGTGGCCATGCCGCCCCGCCACTGTCCTATTTCTACACATCCCTGAAAAAGACTCCCAGCTTGGCACATACTAGCTACAATATCCTGGCTTGATTTCCTCCTTGACAATGACAGGTCATCTTCTTTGGTGTTCTTGTAGCTGTCACAATGGATGAGGAGAGACGTTTTGTTGAGACAGTGAAATACCAGGAGCCCTGGTGACCTGTCCCATCTCTGTATCACAAAAAAGATGCCTGGTGAGCCACAGCTGTGGACACTAGATCTAGAAGTGAACCCTGAGGATTCAGATGACACTGCTACAATGGGTGCTTTGCCCTTTAGGGTATAATATTGGCTACCTCAAAAAAATGGTAGTAGAGTACGTTTCAGTAATATCAAAGAGGAGATCTGGCGTCTTAAAAGACTAAACAGCATCTCTAGTTTGTTTTCTGCCTGAGTAAAATGAGTTCACTCTTAGTTTAGTTACAATGCAACATAGGATTAATGGCACTAATGATTACTGCCATTATCGATTAATCAGTTGTTTTTTTATTGACTGATTAATTAGATTACAAAATGTCAGAAAACAGTCAAAATTAGATGAGGCCGTGTTCCCAGAGCTTAAGGTGACAAATTAAAATGTTTTGCTTTAAACGACCAACGTCCAAAAATGACCAAAAGTAATGCTACCAATGAAATATTAAAACATCCACTGAAACATCTAAAGAAAAAAAAACTGCTGAAGTAGGGCTGCAACTAACTATTATTTTCATCATTGATTAATCTATACTGTTTTTTTCTATGATTAATCAATTAAACATTTGGTCTATAAACAGTCTGAGTCATCTCTCTGAGCCCAAATGTCCACAGATGTCTTGTTTTGTCCAAAAGACGTCCCATTAACAGCGACATAAAACAGAGAAAAGCAGCGAAGCCTCACAATTAAGGTGCTGGAACCAGAGAAAATGTGACGTTTCTGCAGGACAAATCACTTGAGCGAATATATCAAAACAGTTAATTTTTGTCTAACTTCTAATGTCACCGGATTTCTGCTAGGACAAGTTGTTCTTTTGCCACAAAAGCACACAAATGAGAACTATATGCCTGCAAAATCAAATTCATTTTACTCAAAGGAATACATGATGTACTGGAGGATGACCCTCCAAAGCAAAATTGGCACTGTGAGCGTTGAATGAAGTTAAATATTTCACACCAATATTCATTTCCCTGTTAGACTGTACAAGAACAGGATCCAGAATCTGCTGTTCGAGCCAAAGAATTATGTCACTCTGGAGAGAACAATGTGCATGATGCAACCATGGCAACACTGTCACCGCGACTGGAGAAGGGACAGAACGGATGCTCCCATATGAATCTGTACTCGCAGTGAGGAAAAAAAAAATCACATTAAACCAGTTAAATGAACAAAGCGAATGGGATAAATTTATCCTCTGAGAGACCAGTTTGGAACAGTTTCATGCAGCCTGTGTGAACCCACAGTACAGTACGTGCCGTGACAAAGAGGATAATGTTTCTGTCTGTTCCTCTCTCCCTCCCTCCCTCCGCTTTGCTTCTCTAATAGCCTGCAAAGGTTCTCTTACATGGATTTGGTGGTTTTAAAAAATGCAGCAAAATTTTATGACATTTTAAGTGTGTAATTTCTACTTAAACACGGGCACAGCTTCGAGTCCGACTCCATCCAAAATCTAACAAAAGATTCACTCCCTGGAGGCTTGAAAGGTGGCTGTAAAAGCTTTGCAGCTTTGGTGAGCTTTAACTCAAGTTACAGAGGATTTATGACAAAAAATAGCAAAACATCATCTCAAATAACTATTGAAACATCTTAAAAAACACTGCTGAAGTACAATTTCTTTCATTACTGATGAATCTGACCGAAAACCCAAATATAATCAATGTATGATGATATCTAACAGAAAAAATCTGATAATATTTTTATTTGAATTGCTGAAAGTTCATATTTTTCATACTTTCCCTTCAGAAATTACCTGAGCATGTAACTGTTGCAACTCTACCCTGCAGCACATTCCTCTCTACTGTACATCAAATAGCCAACATCACCAAAGCTCTGCCGAAAAAAGCACTTTTGATCACTCTTTGGCAAAAATGTGACTCTGTGACAGAGTTTTCACAGTAAAATAACTAAATAAAGATTAAGTTAATTGAACTAGACGTGCCATCGCCTTCCTAAGCCATCAGTACCATCACCGCAACTGACAACACCGATATATCACAATCACAGCCGCCATAATCATCATCCTCGATAATATCACAATTCATCCTCATCATCAGAGCACACACTGCAGATGTACTGGTATCTCTGTCCCCCTTCCCTCACTGGGTCTCTTTCCCTTGGCCCATCACCATGACGATGGGAGCCGGTTCCATGGATACAGTCACTAGGCAACCAGCAGCATCAGCAGCAGCAGCAGCAGCAGCAGGAACAGCAGTGTCCTGTCAGAGCTATAGTGGAGCAGCAGGGAGAGCCAGCCCTCCTCCTCTAGCTGCATGCAAGTTGGCTCTTTGAAGATGAAATGTTAATGCATTTATCGTGTCTCTGATCTGAAGCCTCTTACTTTACACTCAACAGTAAAAGTCCTTTCTGTAATTTAGACTGACATAAAAAGGACACCAGTGAGTACATCTATAGTTAGACTAAAATGGGTGAAGTAGACGGTTCCAATGGAAAAATATGATGGTTAAAGACTGAAAGACTGTAAAAATATATATATATATGTATCAACGTTAATAATACAGTCTCAAATATGGACACTGCTGTCACTTTCATATCATAATCTGTCTATATGCATGTATCTGTCATAAAAGGGAACTACCAAATACAAAAAAATTCAACACTAGCCCCACGGTACAACAATATACAACAGTGAAACCGCTTGTTTTCATCCAACTGAACTCAATAGTTCAAAATCCACAGATATTCAGTTTACTATCCAATAAGGTGGTCAAAAGCAGCAAATCCTCCCACTTTGCTAGAACTGGACACTATTTGGCTTTAACGATTAAATGACTATCAAATTAGTTAAAATAGGCAATTAATTTTCTGTTGAATGACTGATTCATGGACTAACTGCTACAGACAGCTTGGAGAACAGCCTCCAACAGAGACCACAAATACCTGTGGGCACTGCTGGGAGGGGTGGAAGATGTATTCAGCTCCTTTACTTCAGTAAATATAATACTGTAATACCTCAGTGTAAAAGTACTCCATTACAAGTAAAACTGTGCTGCATTCAAACCCTAACTGAAGTAAAACTACAGAAGTATTATCAGCAGAATGTACTCTGACTGGCCAAATGGCCTTTTAGTATCTTTACCGTTAATAGATTAATATGGAAGATGCATTTTTTAGTCCAGGTGGAACTGATTTTAACGACCTTATAAAGTGTTGAGCTGTTTAATCTGCAATAACCTTCATTTTACTGAACACAGTTTATCTAAAAAAATATCTTATTTGGAATGAATGCCTATAGCTTGAAACAAGAGAGAATAAAACACTGTCGCTGCACCACGATTATGAAAACATTTAGAGAATTCTTGAGACAGGTTGACTGGTGTTGAAGACAGGTTGAAATATTCTTCCAAGCCTGCAGCACTGAAAGAGATTTTTTTCACTTTTCATAAGAAAATGAAACTTTACTGACTAACCACAGATATCAGTTAAATGTAATAGAGGTAAAAGTAAGATGTTTCCCCCAATAATGCAGTGGAGTAGACATATAAAGTAGCATAAAAATGGAAATACTTGCATAAAGTACCTCAAAACTGTACTGAAGTAAAAGTACTGAAACACATTTCTGCCAGGAAATGTACTGCCTTTTAAAATGTGAATGTATGATGTCTATAAGCAAACCGAAATGATCAGCACGAAGACAGAGATGGCACTTAATGTTTCCTAGAAATTAAGCCAATTGCTCTACACATGTCGTGTATTGAATATATACATACACAGACTGTAGCCTGGACTGATCTGTGATGCCAGAGAAAGAGACCAATACTGAAAGCGACTAATGGCCTGTTCACAAAATGATACAAAATAAGGCTATTAGCATTGACCGCAAAGCCCTGCTGAAAAGAAAATGTATTAATAGAACCCATCTTAGAGGCAAAACAGACGTAGAATCTTTGAAATACATTGCATTGAAGACTGTAATTAAATATTCCCTTTGATTAGAAGAAGCCCTTTTTGCATGATGCTTTGGTGCCCTGGCTGCAAGTCAGAGAGACATACAGTATGTGTGCTGTTTAGCGATAAAAGCGGACAAAAAAATTATAGCACATAACTGCAAAAATTATGATCCAGACAATAAAACTGCTTAACCTTGCACAGGTGTATAACAGCAGCAATAAACCATTTAGCCGGATGGTTAATAAGCCTTTGTCATTACAAGCCTGTAACAAGCGTGACCTATACAGCTAAATAATGGGCGAGATAGGCTAATAAGCTGCAATACCTCAGGCTGCTGGATTTAACAGGTGTGTGTGTGTGTGTGTGTATGTGTGTGTGTGTCATAATGTCATATATGAAAGCAGGGAGCTATCATGGCAGAACAGCTGGGGGCTACATGTCAAGACAGGAGAGTATATGACACTGCATCATATATCATCCTCTTGCACACACACGTACACACAAATGCATACACTCCCCCCCCTCTCTCTCTCTCTCTCTCTTTCTCTCTCCCTCTCTCTCCTCCTGCAGTCATGGCTGTTTCATTAGCTCATCACAGAGCTTGAAAGGCCCGTGCATGAAGGTCTATGAAAGGATGAAAGGGAACATTTTAGTTGATATAGAAGTGGAGAAAAAAAAAAATGATCTGGCACTCTGCACACTGCCAGGTATTGTTGCTTTGCAGCAATATTGATGCAAATGTAAAATAATTGCATTAAATTTGTCGCATGACTCCAGCCTAATTAGAGATGTATTTTCATGTCAGTACGTGGGGAAACCATAACATGCATTGGAATAAAATTTAGAAGCATGTGAGTGAAATGGGAAATGGGATGCTTTAGATATAAGAAATGGCATTTTGTGCAATAAGCACACACACAGTTGTTACTCCATCGATATTAATGTGATTACCCATCATTAACACAGGCTGAATGACAAACACTGCAGCAGGTATGTGTCAATCCGTGTTGCCTTACGTTGTAAAGTAGAGTAGTTATCCATCTGTCAGGCTGCTGGTGACGGATCCGCTCTTAAACAAATAAAAAAAACCTCTCTGGTGGCCCCCGTGGACACCGCAGCACCGGACAGGATCAGTCTACCGGGGAGAACCGAGCCGGTGTGAAACCAGGACAGGTGCCCGCGCTACCAGCCGCATCTTCAGTACCCCCGGGGCCAGAAAACGGAGGAGGTGAGCACATCAACCCGAGTAGTGACACTCATTTCGGGACCATTCGGCAAGCTTTAAATCCAAGTCACACGCACACTCACGCACGCACGCGCAACGCGCAGGTTTCGTTAAAAGATGCCTCGCTCCGCCTCCATGTAGAAAAAGAAAAGCCAAGATGACAAAGGTCAGTGAGCGGTTACCAAAATCACACCGAAATGATCGGATCCGTGAGCGGCGGAGAGGAGCGGTGCCCTTCCTCCTCTTCCTCCTTTTCTTCTTCTGATTCTCCGGAACCGTAAAACCCGCTGCAGGGAAAACACATTCAGCAAGGAGCGTCTCCTCCCATCTATCCCCCCGTGTCGAGAGAGAGAGAGAGAGAGAGAGAGAGGGGAGAGAGAAGGAGGAGAGGGAGGAGAGGGAGGGAGAGATGGATGAAGATGGAACGAGGACGCCAGAGTAGGTGCGTTTGCGCGTGCGCATGGAGGTGCGCGTTTGTGTGTTGTAAGCCTTAGTTGTGCACGGATGTGTGAGTTTGTGTGTGTGTGTGTGTGTGTGTGTGTGTGTGTGTGTGAGAGAGAGAGAGAGAGAGAGAGGGAGAAAGAATGGAAGTCGTCTTTTTATCTCACCACACACACACACACACACACACACACACACACACACACACACACACACACACACACTTGATGTGGAGCTTGTCCCTGTGACTGTTGCCATGCTGCCATTTCCTGTGAGAAAAATTCTTCTTCTGTGGACAAAAATAGCCCAATTTTGCTAAAAGATGATATTAAATGTTGGGTGTTTTGTTAGACTATTTTGTTATGATAAACATACTGAGTGACCACAACTAAGGATCACTATTATTACAGTTAGGATGGATTTCTGAGGATTTCTGTATTTGAGTATTTGTCCATTTAACATCAGAAAAAAACTGTTTGTACATGTTTGCACAGTTCTCACGATGACAAGTAAACCAGTCTTCATGTGTGAAAAAGGTGGAGTCCCATAAACCTGCATTTAACCAGCGACAGCAGCAGTAATGTGTTCAGATGACCAGATGTGTGTTTTTGAGAGTCACTTTGCAAAAACACCACCGACAGCGTCATCATCAACTGTCCCCACTGCCAAAGACTCAAAGTATTTGGCGCTAAGCCGGGATAAATGTGTCCCTTCTCCTCTTCATCCTCCTCATGACCAACACCAGCCTCCAATATTAAATCTGGATCTGAAAGATAACGGTGCCCATCTAGAAAAATGATGATGACAGTGTAATTGAAGCTTCAGCCCTCTAGTTGGCTCATTATTTGAATTCACAGAGCTTCTGTTGATAGTGATGGCTTGATTTAGTTGTCATCACTTTTATTAGTGCTACGCGCCAAATGACTGGACCCGTCTGAGGGGAAATATAGATTCTTTAGAATTTATGATGCCGGTCCATAGAGGCTGATCATTAGTTTTAGAAAAACAGTGGCTGAGAAACTCAAGCTGCAGGTGTAGCACAGTTATCATTGCATAGTAGTGCTTGCTGGCTGAACTGCAGAGGACCGCTGTGATGGACATCATAGGGCTCAAAGCCTGGCTAATTCCTGCTCATAGTCAGTAGCCTACTGAGTGGCTGGCTGTTTTGTGGCTGCCTGAGCCACAGCCGGCATTAAATTCTGTTGGTTTCCTTTTTAGTTTGGAAACCAATAAATCCACTTCACAGAGAGGATGCAGTTTCTTTAGTCCTGGCAAATAAGTATGAGCAGGTGGGCAATTAATTATTAGCTAAACGTCATGTTGATCTACGATGTTCAGTACAAAAATGGAAATTTGACTTAATGTTTTGGCTCTACTTAAACGATCTATCGCGCATGGTCTTAAGTGCATTTAGAGCAGGTCCAACTCCACTTGTGCTCGTTCAAGGGCGCATAATCTGGGCACAAAGTAAAGCACAAGGTGACTGTGTATTTAGTCACTTAATTAATCAAAGGTGTGGTTCGGGCATAAAATGAATTAAACAGATCAGAGTGTCATGTCCCATTCCCTTTAAAAGAGAGGTGTGTCAGAGACATGTTGTAATCCCGCCCATGAAGGCACATCTTACTAACAGAGTGCACCTTTTGAATAGCTAGAAAACACTGCCACCACCAGTGACTTTAGACTACTACGACTTACCCAACATGGGTGCTGGGCATGAAAATGACAACTGTATTGGTCGGAAACTATCAATGTAACTTACACTGCTCTGGTGACAACAGTAAGGTCAGTATGGCAAGTGAACTATTAATGTATGGTTAGGGTAAGCCAACTAAGACATGTCATACAATTAGGAAACAGTTGTGGTAAAGGCACACACGTTCTAGTCTGCAGCATTAAAGCCCAGTGTGCTACACACCTATTCACCACCCCTAACCCTACCAAAAGCACACACTACTTCCTGCGTTGAACTGGCACCGGCATAAACAAATGTATTTAATTTATGTTTATATGTAAAGAGACAAGTACTGTATGTAGCATGAACCAGTGCCACAGCATCTGTAGCCTGAGGTTATATGCAATGCCCATCCCTATAATAGTAAATGGGTATTTAAAAGGCACAACGATAGATATAAATCAGCACAAAACGCAAACAAGCGTACAATACAATAACCATTAAACCTAATGACAAGCACCAGATCATTCGTGATTACACGACTGTTTCCTCTTTCACTGTTTCAGCTTGAGTTTAAAACGATCCCCAGTCTTGATCCACTTTAAGTTCTTAGGTTTAAATCCTGAGATGTGATCCACTCCAGGACCAGCAGGATGAATTTGTTTGTACACCACTGCTGAGGAGATGTTGAGCACAGCGTTTAACTGCATCAGTGGATCTGCTCAAAGGCCAGCAGATAATATTGTAGTTGCACTGGGCGTTTTCCAGGTATAACTGTGTCTAACACTGTGTGTGAGTGTGTGTGTGTGGGGGGCAATCATTCCTGTGAAAAGAGAATTTATGCTCAAAACCAAAAATAAAACAAAACAAAATAATCAATTAAAATACTGTGATCAAATGTAGAAGATCTCTGATGATCCAAGCAGCATAAACAATAATTGATAGTACAGAAAAAGGACTACATAACATGGACCGAGCATATGGGAGGTGATGACAGCAGGAAATACAATATATATGTGATATTTAAGTGTCCTTGAGCTGGTCTGAACAAGTGGATAAAATATGGGTCCCATCATGACTGAAAATGATCTCTTAATAATTAAACTATTACTGAGGACCTTCAGCTCTACTTCACTTTACTCCACTCAACTCTACTCCTACAAATGACATAGTATCCTTATGCCATATGTGCCAGTTGGCAGTGCCAGGCTGGAGCTCCAGTTAATCCCAGATGGCAGTGCTGGGACTCTCCAAGATTGACTGAGTTTAACAACAGTCTGTGAGAAAACAGGAAGCTGGCCAGCCAGCCAGCCACTCCGTCAGTCAACAAGTCATCTCTCTTCTTCCCTCCCCCTCTCTCTCTCTCTCTCCCTCCCTCCCTCCCTCTCTTTCCTGGTTCACCCATCATCCAAACCCCACAGAAGGTGATAAAACACCAATGTCAACATGATGTAATATATTGAGTTTTCAACAAAACTTCATCTGAATAGAATTTGATAAAAGTTCAGGTAAAAGTCCCGTTTAACAGCCGGGACTGGGTCTGTTGCCTGGCAACTATTTAGAGGGGCCTTGGGCTTTTTGGCCAAAGTGTGTAGAAGAAGTTTTGTTTTGGAAAAACAATAAAGATATCCACTTTTAGAAAATGGTTGATAGCACAAACAGAAAAAGTATAAATTATAGTATTTGTTGAGCGGGTGGTAAGTAGTATTTCTTCAAGGCTTGTGTAAAAATGGTTAGTGAAAAATTGTGGATATTCTGGGTGGATGTGAGTCTCTTATTGACTTTTTATTTTGTTCAGACTGATAAGAGTTGTTATATTGAGTTAAATGTTGAGGAATCCTTGAACATTTGCAATTTTATATTCTTTATGGTTTTTCGACATGCAGCTGTGCACTCTGGCACTTGCCCTCTGTTTGATTGCGGCGATTTATTACATTACCACTGCTTTATAAAAGCAGCGAGCCACAAGAGGCCAGGCTTTACAGTGATTTAAAATCAATATGAGAGGGACTTTGCTGGGCTTCATGTTGTTTCTGTGTATGACTGACTGCTGCTTGTGTTTTTCTTTTTTGCTCAATACTCCAGTCCCAAATGTTACATCAAAAACAATAATTACTCTTATTGATTACCTCAGGAACACTATTATTTCGCAGCAATCTTCGTTGTCAGAAACATTGCCAAACACCAATTCAAGGATTACTTAAGATAGAAACTTACGTGCATAATTAGGTCCTACTTTTGCAGGCTGTGTGAAGGAGGAAACATTAATACTGCACAAGACCACAAGACCAGACACTCCAGAAGAAGGTCCAAAACTCTTTTGGATGAAGCCAACTCATTCTCACTAACATTTACAAATGTTGTCATATTTGACCTAAAATGTAAATAGTACAAGATAAATAAGGGTCATTAAAGTGTTGTTGTCAAGTAACAAGAAGTTATCAAATTTAAACATAATGAATGAGAAGCAGCACATTTTACACTCGGTGTAATACTTTGGTGGGCCAAACTCATTTCATGAGAGCCAGGTTTTGCCCACAGGTCCTATTTCAGGCAGCTCAGATTCAGCTTATTTTGCCCACAGGTCTTATTTTAGGCAGTTCTGGTTTAGAGAGCCAAGCATGCTCTGCTATAAAACATACATGTAGGTCGCAGAGATGTGCATTTGGAGAGCGTGACTATTTTTGGAACCAAATTGCAGCTCCTTCACACCATCTCTTACCTATTCTGTGAGTGTTATCTGGAAATACAACAGTGATGCTCATGGTATGGCAGGATTCCCAGCTCTGCAGATCCTGTGCAGTAACAGAAATGACTACAGAACTCACAGTTAAAACAGAAAACTGTCCAAACTCTTGCATGCTATGGCGTACACGTATATATGTGAGGCGTCTTCTATCTTTGTTAGATCCAGATTCAGTTTTAGATCTCCAGAGTTAAGACATTTTTCAAAAGTGAGCACTTTTTGGCCAGTTGTCAGAACTTAAAAGGGCTGTTCGAAGGGTTAGACAATGTTTTAGGGCAAAGTTTAGAATTGGGTAAAGGTTGGTTAGGGGAAGGGTTGAGGTTCAAGCATGTAGTTGTGATAGTTAAAGTTAGGATTAGGGGCAATGATGGTCCTGAAAACCACAGACATACAAACGTGTATGACTCTCAGGGGAGGAGAGCTGGTGACATAATTGTATCATTACAGCTGAATTCACAAGCAGTTTGAGAAAGGAGTACCCTCAAAACACACACACACACACACACACACACACACACACAATTGCTTTCCAAAGAGACAATATGAGTATTAGATGGTTCCCGGCAGGTAGCAGGATGTCATGCAGCGAACTGACAGCCTGGTGCAGAACCAACAAAAAGAGATGTGTCATTAAATCACTGAAGCCTCAATAGTTGCTTCCTGTTAAGATGTTCACCAAGTTAATGTTGCCAAGCAACAAATACAATTCTAGCCAGTAAGAGGAGATTTAGCCAAGATCACTTGGCAACAAAATTGTGCAAGGAGATGCATTTAAAAAAAAGAAAAGAAAAGGTAATAAAGGATCAATAGTGCAATGTCACAATAATTTCAGAGAAGTGGCAGGTGTGAGCAAGGCCACCTGAGTCGAGTTCAAATAATGAATCTTTGCATAGGTCTGTTTAAGCATGAATATGACTCCGTTATATGTACTTGAGTATTTTTTGACAAACTTTACATCCAAGAGAGCAGAATACTTTTTACTCATACTCATTCGCAGTGAAATATATGCACACCTATTCCATTACATTTGGGCTGCACACTCGCCACTTTTGCCTTCTACACACACTTATATTGAAGGTTTAAGCAGTGGGTGTGAGGTGAAGCAAGTGAGACTTAGTGGCAGAAAGTGACGGTGAATGTGAGTGGAACAGCGGAAAAGTTTCGCTGTAAATGTAAAATTTGTTAGGAATAAAGGCTGCAGGTTGCTGAGAGCAGTGTGAAGCTTCTGTGTGTTTTATTGCTGACAACTGCTGGAAAAGTGAAGGTGGTTAAATGGATGGTAAATGAACTGTACCTGTATAGCACCTAGTCTTTCCAGTCTTCTAGTCTAGTCTTTTCAACCACTCAAAGCACTTTAACATAAATTCGACTGGAGGAGGCTGTTCATTTACACACATTCACACTCCTATTATCACTGGTTTCCGTAGAATATTCTGTCCTAGCAGCAACCACTTCTGACACAGTTTAGCGACTTGTTTTACTTTCGTGCTTTGGACTCGGTGGATGTTCAAAACTGTCTTCCCATTTCAAGTAACAGTCGTTTCAGCAAGTGTCTCAAAAAACAACTTGTTTATGCTGAACTGGCTAAGCCTTCTAGCATCCATAGTAATTATGATAGGGAAACTAGAATTAAGGAAACCTTGTTGCAAAACGACATATAGATAGAAACAAAACATTAACATGGCAGACAGCTGTTCATTTCGTTTCCAACCAACAGTCAGCGTGGTTATTTTTGAAGGCTTGCCCACGATTGTTGCATGAAGTTAAACTTTTCGCTGGACTACAATGCAGCATCATCCATTATTATAGCACTGCGGTGGCCAATCAGATATGTCGAAGTATAAATTCCTAGTAGATTATTGAACCTAAAGGCTGTATTTCTACTTCTTACCTTGCCATCATTGAGGTAGATAACTGCTGCCGTGATAACTTTCCCGAGCTGTAAAATCCAGTCTCAGAGTATTATAAACTTCTCTGCAGTGTTCCTGATGAGCCTCTTAACTTCAGGATCTGTCATTCAAAGGTTCCTTACTAGATCATATTTGATTCTCACCTGTACTTGAAGCAACATGACCTACCAATGCAGGACTGTTTCAGGTCTGAATGCTCAGTAAGTCCAAGACTCGTTCTTAAAATGTTAAAACAACGTAGATTACTGAGGAGATCACAGATAGATAAATAACTGTTTCTCCCAGATCTCAACATTTAACAACAAAACTATTGACTCCCATGTGTTTCTCTGTGCATTTGATACGTTATAATGACTCATCAGTGGTTCAACATTGGTTGTCTATTTTTATTATTTTGTTGAATTTTACAGATTCTACTTCTGGAGGGGAGGCAGAACAGCAAAACTAATGGTTCTCATTGTGTGGAAGTATAATTAATGTGACAGATCCATTCCATGCAGAACCATATAGTACCGATACAAACCCCACAGTGCTGCACACCACAGGAGAGCAGGGGCAGAAAAATAAAACAGAACAACCAGTGTTCAGTAAACTGGTGCAATCACATGAAATGTTTAACATGGACAGAAAAAGTCACTCATATAAAATTGCATTCATGCACTCCACGCAAATGCACACATGTACCAAGAGATGTTGCACATTGGTGAACGATTCATTGAGGTTTTTATAATTCATAGGCCAATGAATAAGTGATATGAGATCATAATGTGATTCATGAAGACACTAACTCGACTCCAATCAGAGCAGTGAGGGGCAGTTCCACACACACACACACACACACACACACACACACACACACACACACAGAGGACACAGGCTTTTCCCTGCCTGTTCATCTCTAAGTGTTTTTCCTGAGAACCTAAAGGAAGAAAAAAAAAAAAAATTTTTCTTTTTCTTGCACGAGTTACCTGATCAAGACCGGATATAATATTATCAGTTAATGCCAGTCGGTCCCTTATTTTTGGATAATTTAATTCCATCTGTCATTTTCCTGGCTTCACTTCGACTCCACTGACGTCCACATAAGTCATAATTCACACTGAAAGACAACACCATGACACTGGAAGTTTGGTTTACTGATGTACCACAACAAACCCCGGCTATACAACAGTGCTATAGATTTAAAAAATGAACAGCTGGTTAAAATGATTTTTTGTGCAAGGAGAAGTTAAACAAAAATGTAAATACAGTGCAAAAATGCTAATATTGTGGAAATAAATACTCAGATTTTGACAAAAAAAACATGAACTAATAGCTTCAGATTTGTAAATGTACTTGTCTGGGAGCCATTGGTGGCTGTGAGCCTCTAAACAGTTTGTTTATTCCTCAGACATCAGTATTAAATGCAGCAGCAACACCTGCATCACCAAACTGTTTTGGAAGCCAACATATTAATATTGCTCTCCATGGTTAGAAGAACTTGTTTAATATGTCAGAAGTTGCTTTTGGTGAATAACATTACCAAAACTGTGTGAAAGTCCCTAAAAGTAGCAAAAATGGGGGCCAATGGTATATTTTGAGTACTAGTATAATCAGACAATGATTTCTGTGCCTCAACAAGTCAGAAGGTAAAATGATCTACAGTAAGAATACAACAATAATTGAGTAGAGTAGAAAAAAGAAGACAGTAGGCAGCCTTGTCCTACAGTCTTCCTGCCAATATCAAATATCCATGGTTGCTATGGAAACACAGTTTCATGAATCACTGTGTTTTATTTTCTTTTAGTGGGGCCAAAAGCTGCAGTTTATAAAGCTGTCTTGTGCACGGTGCCCATTACTGTCTGTATTGTAAGCCTTAAGATCTGTTAGGTATTAGGTGTGGGAAGAGACCAAGTTTTAGTCTGCTCCCACTGAGATGACTAATTGGCTGGCTAGTTGGTTGGCTGGCTGACCAGCAGTCTGAAAAAAAAAAAAAGACTTACTGGGAAAGGAGGGACATGCATGGAAAGACAGGAAATACATGGGATTACATGGTAGGTAGGAGCTGGAATCTGGACAAGATGGTAACGATGCAAGATGGATGTACTGTATACAGGGTAGGATGCAGGATGATTGGGTGCAGGATGATTGGACTGTTGCTATGTCAACAAAGACACCAGTCGTGGGATTGGGATATCTATATTCATGAACCAAAGTGACTGTTCTATAGTCGCCAGAGGTGTAAACTACAACCCACTAACTAAGCTACCTTCAGCCCCTGATGTTTCTTTATAAGAACTCTACCACACAGAGCAGGATATTCACTAGTTTGTTATTTCCTCTCAGAGAAGCCACATCTCTATAATGTTGCTCTCACTCTGCTGCTCTCTCTGAATCCGAGAGTACATTCAGCCTCTATACTGCATTATACCTTATATGGCATTTTGTGAATGGGTGTTGCTAGGTAACTGGAGTGCAGTAAAGCGTAGCGACTTGGCTCTTGTATTTAGGATGATTAAGGATTAAGGCAACAGTTTTAAGCGCTGGAGCTTCTGAACTAACCAGAGGAATTCCGTGCATAAAGATGTTACGTAATTTTTAATAAGTCGCTGTTTATTTTGGCACAAAACAGACAGTCTGTACATTTTCCTCCATGGAAAACATCTCCACATGTGCTGTGGTGTGTGGCAAAGCGTTATTTTGTACCACACCAGATGACCCAGGTGATTTTTGTCCGTTTGTCCACCCAACACTTTGTTCAAAATCAAGATATGAACAACTACTGATAAGATTACCTGCAGTACTGATGGATCATTCAAAGGAGGATCTGAAGACCATGATGAACCTACACCCCTTATTAAGAAGTCAGTGTCCAGGGAGACACAAACCAATGGTGCATCTGGACAGTCTGTGTCAAATTAGAGTAGAGTCAAAAACGTCCACAGTTATCACCGATAAATAGTGTCCTGTTAAAAATAGTGTATTACTGCAAATGCAGTCGTCATGCTGACATCCGTCTTAACCTCCTCTTCGTCGCAAAATTTAGCAAAAGCGTCTGTCAAGAGTTTAAAGCTCATGAGAGGAGTTTTTCTAACCTGCCATACACACATGCATGGACAGACCACATAATGTGAATGTGCTACATTAAACCCATCGTGTTATTCAACCTCCAATTTATGGCTTTCCATTTTGGTGCATTCTCTTTGGAAACACACCAGTCCTCAACAGAAACAAACCCCAGACCACTGTTTTGAGGTGGAGCGACTTCACGCCACTTTTTCTTGCTGCACCCTGACAACAGTTTTTCCCTTCACCAGACGTGCCAGCCTCTCTCTGAAAACAGCTACAGGTTCCTGAGAAACGGAGAAACAAAAAAATGTAAAAAAAAAAATGTGCACCAACTACAACCAACGAATAAAACATTTGGAGTAGCTCATTTCACAGTCTAGAGTGTTCACACTTCTCATGCTGCATGGTGACATTTTTAGTCGTTCCGACACTGAGCAGCAGGTCGGAGCAGTAACGTGGATCCAAAGCTCTACCCCTCTGCACTGAACCTCTCATGGGTGATTGTAATTTTCATTCCATGCTTTTTAACTGGGATCGCTTCCAGGAAATGCTGTTCAAAAAAAGTCTCTCTCAGTTTGAGCTGTATGGACAGCTCTTTAGTTTTATTGTATTTGCATATTTCTATAAATAGGGATCATTTTATAATTTAAAAGCACCACCGCCAAAAAATTCAAATAAAACTGCATAATTATTTGAGACTGACCTATCCACCAGCAACACCTGCCACCACTTAAGAATAACCTACTAATGAAAGGAAGAAATCAAAGCATAGTAAACATTTTTATACATGCTCAGTAAAGCACACAAAAGGCAATGAAAGATAGTTTGAGTGTTACATTACAGGCAGAATTAATAAGGTCTTCATTTTGATGAGAAACCTGAAGATCAGGTTTTGCAAATGCATTATTTTTATGAAGTTGTACTTAATAATATATACTTTTTACACTTGCATAACTATAATATATGTTACTTTTTTGTTATAATCAATATTTTTACAATAACAAATGTGAAAGGGGTCGCTCATATAAACCTACAGAAAAGTATCTTACCTTTACTACCTTTATAGTCACTTTCGGCTCGCTATTTTGCTGTCCGGCCACAACTCCACTGTTAAGGCTCTCTAAGAATTGTTTTTACCTTCAGCAGACAGCTGTTTTCAATGAAAAAGGCTCTAAAAACCCACTACACACAACCTGCTCAGCACCAAATGGCAGACAGACCCAGGTGGAGACTAGCTGGTGAACATTTAGCAGCTAAAGAAGCAGATATTTCCCTAGGAAGGTGGTGGAAACCAAAAACGGAGCTAAATGTGAGATAAATATTGGATTTACATTCACCAGGTGGCCAGAAACACGCCTCCAAATGAGCAATACTGTTGCCCTGCAAAACATTCTGTGTAGGTGGAATCAAAGAGGTGAGATTTGATCTCGATGTGGCACCTAAAAGTCAACACACTCCTACTTGAATAACTGTCACAAACAACACATTACCTGATTTACATACTCTATTTTATGAGGAATTCCAAACACTAATACCTTTTTTTTTTTTTTTTTCAAACACTGAATTCAGTATTTCTCAAACTATATATTTGCACACATCATGAATGTTAATGTAAATGTGTTACGAACTGGTTAAATTCTAGTTTAAATTACTTTTCAAGCACACATAAACCCACATAAAACCTTAGAATATTCGATTATCGTGTATACACACCCATCCTCACACTACACACACACACACACACACACACACACACACACACACACACACACACACACACACACACACACACACACACACACACACACACACTTTCCCATGTGCATCGCCATGTCATGTTTGCAGACAGCGTGTAATCATCATGTTATTAATGGTCTAACAGCCCTTTACAGTTGTGAAAAACAGATGCATGTCACACCATGTTAGCTGTGAGATCCAGTATGGACATGCTCCTGATGAATTATGGGTAATGACTGATGTGGTCAAAGGTCAATCATTTGTCCTGTCATCTTACTCTCCATCCTCCACTGGCTGTCCTTCTTTTTATATTTCTATCTCACATCTTCCTCTCATGCTCATATCCAGCTGTCATCATTTCTCCATGTTCCGCTGTTTGCCTGATCCCTGCCTCGTCTGGTTTTGTACACTTTCCCTTCTTTCATTTCTCTCTTTATACTCCGAAGTAAACAGAGATAGACACAAGAGAGCTGGATACACTGTGATGTAAGCTTGCAAGCCGAAATACATTTGAGGACAGTGAGAGTGTGTATTAATAATCTTATTTTGGCCTGTGGGATATAAATGGCTTTTGATCCTAAATAAATCTAAAAGAAAATTACAAACAGAGAAATTAAATTCAGTTAGAAGATGTCTGCTCCAAATGTTTGGCTTCTCTTTCTGCCAATCTCTCCATTCATTAATCATCTATGTGTATGTTTTATGTCCAAATCCAACGTCACCATCAGCCCTCTTGATGGATGGATGGATGGATGGATGGATGGATATATTTTAGGATTTCTTTCTCCTCACACTTTATCTCACACTTTGTGCCTCTAACATGCCTCCTCTCCCTCTCACTTGCGTCAGCACTTCTGCCTGCTGATGAATATATGAATGAGATTAAAACAGAGAAACACACACACACACACACACACACACACACACACACACACACTCATATGCAGTCTCCCGCTCCTTCTCCAGCATATAGCCTCAACCACACCAGGACATAAGCTTTTTATCATTTCACTTCAACCGTCTTAAAACCCTTATAACTGTTAGTTCTTGAGGGGAGAATAGATTTCAGTGGAGGAGTATTTATTTTGCATTTAAGAAACTTGAACAATAAAATATAGAATGAAAGCCACTTAACGATGAGGCATCCTTCCGGTCAGCAGACAGACGCCCTGCATGACTCTGAGACTCTGCTTTAAATCAACCCACAACATCCCCAACAACAAGTAAGTATTGCAGCTAACAAGCAGTTTTTACCTCCAGCAAGAATCCGTCCTTCCCTATTTACAATGGAGGAGGAGTCTTGCTGCATGTAACACACACACACACACACACACACGCACAACACACAACACACAACACACAGAGTTAAGTGCAGTTGTGTGTATCATAAAGCGTGTTTCTCAGATCCAGAAGGTATAATTGGCCCTTAACTCCAAGACACAGAGGGATAGATGAAGGATTAGAGATAAAGCTGGAGGGATAGATAGAAGGAACAGATGAAAGCTCCAGGAGAAGCTCTAGGAAACCAATCTATGTGAAGAAGAAAAAAAGAAAACAAAGATGTAGAGAGAGAGAGAGAGAGACGCTGTGATGCTGAGCTGGATTTGAAGTGCAACTTTCCACCATAAAGTTTCTCCTCCCTCCTTCCTTCCCTCCCTTTCTATCACTCTCTTTTCCTTTCTTTATTTTCTTTTCTCTCTATCTATCCCTCTCTCTCACTTCACTGTAGGCTCTCTGTTGCTATGGCGACCGTTCCTGCCACCACTGAGGAAGAAAGGATACCTGAGGAGAGGAAGAGAAGACGGCAGAGGAGCAAATGGATAAATGGATAGATGGATAGACGTGGATGACTGCACTTCTAGTGTTGTAGTATTCTAAATCATGTTAACATTTGCACCATGCTAACAACTGTCTCCCAATATGTCGACCAATTTCGATGAAATATTTCAACACTTTGGAAATGCACTTTTACGATTTCTTGCTGAAGGTTAGATAAGAGAAGTGACTTCAGTCTCTTATCTGTGCTTTAAATATAAGGCTACAGCTAGCAGCAGGCTAGCTTAGCTTAGCACAATACCTGGAAACAGAGAAAAACAGCTCTAAAGTTCACTAATTGACACGTTACATCTCATTTGTTTAATGCTACAAAAATACAATGTAAAAACGTGAAGTTATGGTTTATTGGGATGGGAATATGTGTGGAAGTGATTCTTGGCTGAAAACAGTAACTTCCTACAGTGGCAGCAAGATTTCTATTACTCAAAACAATAAACCTACTTTCTAAAATGTTGAACGATGCACCTTTTTCCTGACCTTGCAAGTTTACCCACAACTCATAGCAGGAGCAGGTTTTGCTCTTCTGGATGAACTTTGTGTTTACGCTTGTGCAGCCATCATGGTCGCTGTGAGAGCCAGCTTGTAGCACAAATGGCCAAAGTGTGTGTATCAGAGGTGGACACACAGTACGAACGTCTTAAATAGTCGTGACGACAGTTTTGTTACCGTGCCTCACTCGTCACTTTTCAGGGAGTGGGTAGATGACGTGAAGCAGCGGCCCAATCTGAGCAACACTGACAATGTAAATGACCTTGTGTTTTCTTAAAGTGTTGATGGCGAAGAATTATGGGATCACAAAAGCACAGAATAACATAATGACCTGCAGAGTAACAAACTAGGTAAAGAACTGTCAAAGGAGCACAGCAAACTTTATTTATATTTATATATATATATTTCCAAAGGCAGCAGTGGAGCCCAGCCAGAGTGTCAGTCAAACTAAACATATGGCGCGGGTAATGCTGACAGAAAGTGGAGTCTTGGAGACAGTTGGCTGCTCAAGCATTGCTGGCTTCCATGCAGCAGCTACTCAGTGGAAGGTATTCATAAACCCAAATGTCTCATTTCTATTGTTTATATTTACAAGGACACTAATTATTTGTAGTTTTATTGCCGAAAAGGAAAAACCAGTATGTTTATGTTCATGCTCAATAGTAATGTTAGAATAAATGTATTGTAGAAATTATGACAATACTACTGATTTGGTTACAGCAGCTGCAGTTTGCAGTGGGGAATGGGAAAAAAAAAGGCTTGCATGTACAGATTAGCAGACCAGCTGGAGTGCAGGGAGATCAAAAACCATCAGCAAAAACGAGGGAAATTAACTTCAGGCAACACACGTGCAACACAGCAATACAATTTGAATTTGTCACTGGCTATAGTGACTTGGTCGCTCCCAAACACGTCACATCATCTGTTACACAAAAACTTCAGAGATAATTTGGACAAAACCCCCATTCACACACACCTCGCCATTACCAGAATCACCTAGCAGGAGAATGAGTGTAGTGCATAGTTATGATCTCAGCTAAAAGAATAAAGAATAAAGCTGTGACTCATGCTAGGCATACCTTGAAGTTTGCGATGCACTGGCAACTCAACTAGAATTAGAAACAAGAGAATAAAGAGCATCTTATTCGTGGCACTATTATGGGAAAATCAGACTTAGAGCAAGCAAAAAAAGGTTCCCATATATGCAGCCACAAGAAATACAGATTTCTATGTGAGCAACTATGCAACTATACGAGTTATGGCTTGCAATCAAGTGAAAGAACAGAGCATGAACATTACTCACAAGTGCACTTGTCCACACGTGTCAAGAACCACGGTTCTCTGCAAAGTCCTGATAGGGTCATTGACTCATATGTGCCACAGGGCGGTTTAAGGTAAATGAAAGATACACTGAGACAATGTGCAAAGGTTTAGTGCACATCATAAATGACATGAGAATCAGAATGACATCTCTGATAACTTTGGGCTGTGTAGCAAACATGAGCTGGCACAGTTTGTAACTTTTTTGTTCTGAGCTTGAAAAGATATGCAGCATGATTCCTGCAGTATATTTACATTCACATACCACCATGTCACATTCAAAAGGCTGATGATGTTAAATGTTGCAAATGGTCACATTTTATTCACTGTCTTCCAAAGGTAATGTTCAAAACGAAACAAATGCAACATAAACATGTAAGGGTTTCATTGTTTTCAGCGATACTCCTACTTGATTACAGTTTATATTCAATTTGCTTGGATCACTAATTAAATCCTCTTGCAGCACGCACTCTTCTCTAATCTTGTCTATTTTAGGAACCGTGATAATCAAAACAACCTGCGATAGTATTTTATACATTTTCAGGCATCCGGTTGCTCTTTCAACATTAATTCTTAAACATTCATCTAGCGCCTGTCTCCTGTTCCTCAGTTAACTGTCTACATTTTGTTGTAAAAGAGAGCATTCCCAGTTAAACCTTTTTCTCAAACAGCAAATCATTTATGGTAACATTTCTATCTGCCATATGACCTCATCTCCCAGTAGTCTAATGTCCCCGAGTCCATGGTTATGAATGTGATACTGCATCATCCTCCATATGCAGCAGAAATGAATGCGATTAGTCTACCTGGGGAAGCAGCTACCAGGTATTTCACTGTTTTATGTGAATAATAATGCCTGTATGATTCCCCTCCTGAATCACTTATTTGGGTTCTCGTAAAAAGGCTCTGATGGATGTTTATAACCATACTGTATGAGAAAGTTCTTCTTAAATGCTGCATGAATGGTTGCCTGAATAGTTTCCTTTCAGAAGTTATGAAATTAGCGGCCGCAGAACTTTCTCTATTCCGTCAATCCAATATGAGATTATCTTGCTAGCTATACTCTGTGATATACGAAACCTGTCTGCTTCCATGGTTGGTCTTTAATTTCATAAGTGTCATGAGAACTTGACCTCACACAGACATTGTAAATGAATTACTAGCATATCGTTCCAGTATTGACACACGGATATTAAACGCTTCTATGGCTATACCAGTGTAGAGCAAAGCATCTGCATCCTCCCACTGTGGAAGGACTGACTGTTTGTCAGGGAGATGCTGGTGTGGTCTCACAGTTTGGCGTTACAAGCCTGCCATAATATCTGTGGATGTCACCAGCATGGCCTCCACACAGCTCTCACATCTGACGTCACATGCTACCATGGAGCAAATCACAGCACTTTGCTCACATTAAATATTTATATATTAATTAACAATAATTTCAGCAAAATCTGACTGGAAGTGACAGACAGAGGCCCTCAGAAAAGCGAAAGTGAAAATCAATCAAAGCTACACAGGATGTTTGAGTTACTATTATCACATTTCATTGAGGAGGTCAAAACAAAGGAAACAGTATACCTATGAATTTTACCATCTGCAAGATAAAAGTAGATTCTTCTAGGATATCCTCAGCGATCCTCGTCACTTTCTACAAATCCCTTTTCCGCGCATCTATGTGGCGTGTCCTGACGCAACTGCAGGGTAACAAGAGAGGCTTAGAGGGTGATTAACAGAGCTGCATGCTCCGTCACAGGTCACACTGCAAAGGATCACATAAAGACCAACAAACTCTCCGAAACTACTGACAGCACAGCGGACAGGGCTAAAATAAGTGTACTGTCAGTGCTCTTTAAGTTCAGGTATCACAATACCGTCCCCATGGCTGACGGAGCTGTTTAGGTGGACTGCACCAATGCTCCTGTTGGCCACACAAGGTCAGCAGAAAAAGCCTTTTGAAGATGGGACTTGCATCTACTGGAAATTCCTACAGCAATAAATACTGCATTCGACAGCAGCCTGCCTATATCATGATGCCACTATCAGTTGGACTAGTCTACACGGGTGAAAACTAGTCTACGGCCTTTCAAATGTAAACAAAACATGTTTAAATAGTTTGGATTATCTTATTATTTGACTGTTTCTGTGTTGAAACTGAGTGGATTAACTTGGTAAAATATAATTAACCAAATTGTCTCTTAAATTCGGTTGCACGACTCTTGCAAAAAGCATTAGAGATTAATTCAAATAATACTGTTTTACAGGCAAAAGTGATCTTCCCAAGTGGCACAAATTGCCTGTAATCTGGCCAAAAAAGGGAATTCTAAGTGATGCCGGTTTAGCCAATGATATGAGCCCCTGCTACTTTTAAAGCCTCTCTGTCATATAATGGACTGTTTTGCTGCACCTGGTTTTTCCATTTGTTTCCATGCATGAGCCCTGATGGAAGCTCTCTTCCATCCACTGTCTCTCTCTGACAATAATATGTTACTGTGATTACGCTTAACTTACTTTAACTAAGCTCATAATCACATTATCTTAATCAGAGTGTGTTAACAATAGCTACACCTTACCCACGTTCTTGCTTTAATGAACTTACAGCTATAATGTGAACCACATGGTCATTCGACACATATCAGCACCTACTGTGCTGATATGTAATGTTTCAAAGTTCTAGTTCTACCTTTAGATTCACAGGTTGCAACTTTTTTTTTTTGTTGGATTTCAGTTGTACAAAAGCTCCGAATTGGCAAATAGTTTTATCTGATGCGGTGAGACTGACATTCCTGCAGTTGAGAAGTTAGCTTGACGTCAACTTCCTGAAACAATGCCTGGGAGATTGCGAAAAACACAGCACTCATAATAGTCTATTCACACACAGCTCAGTAAGCTTTCACACATTCCAGTTTCTGAAAAATGTTCTGTGGCATTTTGAAGATGTTTATCGTGACTTCTAGAGTTCTGACACAGCAGCTAAAGATGTTCAAGTAGCTCCAGGAGGAGTCTGTGAGCAGTGAGCCTTCAGCTATTCATTCATTAAAACACTCATCCATTAGTAACCAATACTGTGGTTGTGTATAGACCTTGAAGTGAAGTACCACATTTGAGACACATGTACAATATATAATTGCTTCCAGCTGAGGCGCAGAGTCAATATTGAATCGTGCTATCAGATAAAGTTATTTGGTGTCCCTGCAGCAGATTGTGAGTGATTTACAGATTGTGATATCACAGCTTGATTGACAACAGACATTGCATTCAGCAACACTCCTGTCTTGGAAAAACTCTAAATTGCTTTCTTAAGTGGGATTAAGATAGGATTTTCTCATTCGGATGTTCCTGTAATGGGGCCCCAGGAGTGAATCACACGGGAGTTGTTCACAAAAGCCATTAACTCTGTTCAGTTCAGCTCAGACTGAAGATTAACTCCCATGAGATTCATTTGCAATTGCCTCAATTACTATGGACTTGCCCAACTGTTCTCTCTTGCTCTACTGTCCTCTTCTATGGAGAATAAACTGCAATCACAAAGGAGTCATTACAGCAAATGCCACTCACAAAAGGAAGTATTTAAAGCAGCATGCTGCCCAGAAAATACAAATCAGAAATATTGCACACATAATCATGGGCCTACCATATACTGTTTCTCAAATCTAGTAAAGTCTCAAATATTTTTTTTTTGCATATGTACATGTGAGTCATGACATCCAGATTAAACTCTACCCTTTGCATTGTGTTAAGAACTGGGGGTGGATTTCTGCAGGCGCACACAGGCTCCTCTGACACTGAACATCCAGGGAACAGACATCAAGACGGTGACTTCTTATAAGTGCCCGGGTGCTCACCTAAACAATAAACTGGACTGGATTGTCACTTGTACAAAATAGCCCTGAGCAGACTCTATCTGCTCAGGAGGCTGAGGTCGTTTGGAGTGCAGGGGGGACTCCTTAAGACCTTCTATGACTCTATCAGCCATCTTATATGGAGCAGCATCACAGCTGTGGACAGGAAGAGACTGGATAAGATCATCAAGCAGGCCAGGTTCTGTCCTGGGTCGCCCCCTAGACCCAGTGGAGGTGGTGGGAGAGAGGAGGATGATGGCAAAGCTATCATCCATGAGACAGAATGACTCCCACCCCATGAGGGACACTCTGACAGCACTGGAGAGCTCCTTCAGCAACACATTCCTCCACCCTCAGTGTGTGAAGGAGTGATATCGCAGGTCCTTTCTTCTCCACAAGCAGCAAGTCCACACTGCACCAGAACTACTATACACCATAATGCACTATAATGTACACCAACTGTGTAATATATTCATTCAGAACAACATTACTTTGTGAAATATGTTCATTTAGAACAAAATCCTCCACTTAATGTGCAACACTTTTTATTGACCCTATTTTTATACTTCATCTTGTTTAAATTGTATATACTTTTTATGTGTTTATCTCTGTTCACTAGTTTATTATTCATTGTTTTATTGAAGTTCTATTTCTGCTGTTTTTTTTTACTTTTGCTTGCTTGCTGCTGTAACACTGTGAATTTCCTCGCTATGGGACTTATAAAGGAATATCTTATCTTATTTAATCTTATCTTAATTACTGCTCAGTCGGTGAGTCCCCCACTGAGTCTGTGGGGGATGCCGTTAGAAAGACATAGTGAGGTAATTGTATGGATGTATATGTTCTTGAAAAATCCTGTTTCTTTAAAAAATAGTGGACATACGCCAGATGTGTTACAGATCATTCACATACACAGACTCAAAAGCTGGAGCAGCAATAGGCTGGGGTTGCAACTTGGCGCCACCCGCTGAGCTGCGGGGATTTAAATGGCAACCTAAGCTAGGCTAACCTCATCCTGACTCCATCTTTGTATCTAACGCACAGACATGTGATCGATATCCATTTTCTCATCTTAGTCTCAGAAAGAAAGAAATCTGTTTTCCACGCTGAACAATTCCTTTAATGTGACGCCAATTCACATTACTTCATTAACCATCAAGCATAAACCAGTGGGATATAAGTTATATAGATATAAAAGGAGAATGAAATGCGATGCAAAGAAATTCAAAGCTTTGATGAGTTCGTGTGCAGCACTTTTCACTTTCAACCCCAGGTACAGTATGAAGTAACTACTGAAGATGCACTTTACCCATCAAGTAGCAGGTTTCCTGTGAGTTCAAGTGCCCATTTCATCTTTCATCTTGGGGATTTTTACAAAAAGGGGGTCAGAATGCACTGAACCAAATCCTGGCATAGCCTTCATTATGACTGTGGTAAAGTATGATCATATAGCTAAAGGCCCCAATGAGACATCATTGGGCCAAATCTGAGTCTTTACGAGAGATTTCACTTGATGGTTCCCAGCAGCTGAATGTGACTTGATATCTCCAAAATGCCACAAAGCAGCGTTTGGTAGATGGGTCTGAGATGCCACCTAGTGATTCTGATAGGACCACCCTTGTCAAGCTGCACCCTCCTTTTCCTGACTCAGCGAACAAGGATGAGTAAGACTGGTTTCCATGGCAACAGTAGACAGCGAGAGATAGAGAGAGAGGGAGAGAGGGAGAGAGAGACGAAGGACAGAGGGTGAAAAACACAATGAGGCTGGCCCATGTACGCCCACACAAACACCCACTCAAAAATACACACAAACACACACACACACAGTATGTTTTAGTGATACATATTATAGATCACATTTTAATGGTTACCAAAAATCTCATGAAGGTGCACCATATTCATCCAGCCATTTTTTAAAAGTTAAATAGGAAAAAGGTGCCAAAACTTTCAGACGGACACATTCATGTCTGTTCAGCTATTAAAGCAAATTGCACTAAAAGATAAGGAGGAAGCACAATGGGAAATAAACTTTCATTAGTCAGAGATCTAACTGGTGACAGACTCATCTCTGTCTATGAACTTTGTGGGTAATAAACTTGATTCCCACAGCAGACATTTGGAACTTAATGAGACAGTCTATCCACTAGAGTGACATAACCTAGCTATAGTGTCTGGCTGAGTACAGCCACACTCATCTAAAAGAGATCCTATTATTGTCTCCATCTTTCCAAAGACAGTTGTCATGTCACAGATCCTCCACTGAAAATGCATCAGTGGAGCAATATTGTACGTTTTACAATGATATAAGCCCAACATTGTTAGTTTTATAGTTCTTTTGATAACTGAAATGAGTTTAGGTTTATGTCTGTAAGAAGTTCTTCAATCACAAGTTGAAGTTCACGAGGGATCCTGACGTTCCAGGAGAACGGATCTCTTCAATTTTTTATTTTGTACTTCCTCTTATGCGACATTCAGGTCAAATGGTTAACTTGGAAGACAAGACATTGAAAAAATAATGGGTACTTTCCAAAACATTTGTCATGATAGTCTATGGAAGAAATCCTCTTGCACCACCATCTGGCCAAAAATTCCTTTTGCACTCAATACAAGAAAACCACAAGAATAACTAATAACGCTCAATGCCTTGAAATGTACACGTTCATGCTGTCCAGAGGATGAACCCCATCCAACCAAAGTGGCCAAAATCTCCATTTGACAGATCACGCTGCACAAGATTTCTTCATGGCGAATATAATCAGCTTCCATAGAGTCAACTTATTTTTCCCCTGTTTTCTCCTGTACCTCAATGGCTCGTGCAAAACTACGCTACCAGCTGCTGCTGCTGCCACAGCTGCAGTTTCACAGTCACCTGAGTACGTGTGTGCTTGTGATGCTTACATTCGCAGGTGTGACGACGGTAACAAGAATCAGGGGGAACTAAAGCAGCTTAATTAAGTGCTCTCATTATTTCAGCTATTTAGTGATAGTTTTTTCTGTGATATGTTTAGTGGTAACGATAATAGCTTTATACCTTCTGTCTGAGGCTAATGTGCTGCTAATACAACATTCAACAATGTCGTGGCTGTATAGCTGTGCTGCTTATCTTTTCCCTGTGTTTTGTGTGTGTTTTGTGTGTAGACGTGAGCGCGTGGAGCTTTGTCTCTCTGCTCATTGGTCTCCTCTCTGATTGGCTTGATCTGGCCAGTCGGCTGCAGATTGGCGCACCCATTTACATCCTGCATTTCTAATACCCAAGCCGTCCGAGGACAGCATTCTGACAGCAGCTCAGTTCTGTCCTCGGCCTCCAAACCAGCAGTAGTTTTTGTGTATAAACCTTGTTGTGTGTGATAACCTTGTTGTCTCCGACACTTAGATCTGTGCTCGGAGTAAGTAGTCCTATGTGTAAATACAGTATATTATTCACTTTATCTTGTAAATAACACTGAAGCTGTAGGGGTGAGCTGCCATTTTTCTTTCAGTGACATTTTTCTCCTGTTTTTGATTTAGTTTAGGGAATCAGGTTTAGTTCTTATCTTTCGGTTGTGTGTTCATAGGTTTAGTAAGTCATTTCTTTTTGAGGAGATAGATTCTTTTGTTGTGTTGGCCTGGGTTCACCCTGATATCCTCCTGTTGTTTCCTGTAAATAGACACGTAGTGTGTTTTTTGTAATACGTTTTCAAACCACTGTTAGCAGTGGTCTCTGTCCTTGGTTTGGGGACCGCCTAGATTTAGACTTAGACTTAGACTTCTTAGACTTCTTTTATTGATCCCCCATAGGGGGAAATTTACATGTTACAGCAGCAACAATAGACAAGAAAGAGTGAATAAAAGCAACATTGGAAAATAAAGCAATAGCAAAATAAATATGTGTTGTGATGATAAATAAATATTTACACTATGTATCATAAAATAAAATGTGAGATATCAGCCAGTGATGCTGCTGTTAAAGAGTCTGATGGCTGATGGGAGAAATGACGGGAATGTAAGAACAACTACTGCTAATTTACTGCTAGGCTAAGTGTCATTCACTTTTGTCAACTCTTTGTCTATGCTGTGTTTACTAGATAAATCACTTCCCACAGTTGCACTGAAAATGCACTTGAAAATGAGGTATATTGGCAAAATGTACAAACTTTCAGGTGTGCACAATGAACAGCTCAAACAAGAGCAATTCAAATAGCTCAACACAATTAATATTACAGGGGGTTTTCTCTAAATTTTGCCAATACACTTAATTTGCAATGAGGTTTGAGTGCAACTGTATAAGGATTTAATATTGTTCTTTCACTGCTATTGTAAGGAACATTCATCCATCCATTCATTATCTATACCGCTTATCTTTTATGGTACCATGAGGGACAATGTAACTAAATTGACAGTAAGTCTATAGTTCAAATTAATCTTTAAAGTGCCTTCTCTCCAACTTGTCTTGAAGTATGCTTAAACTTAAGAGCTTGTTTGAGCATCTGAAATCCCATCCCCTCACACCTGTCTAATGTCAGAATTAGGACTGCGCCTGACAGTTTCTATGACTTTCCAAAACCGACAGTCACACCTGCTTATGACGGTAATTGGCCAAGTGCAGTGATTCACTCTTCACACAATTACCTGTCATCAGTACAAATTTAGTGCAGCACCACGAACACTTTGAAGGACAGACTGCCTGAAAACTCGCACCATTATTCACATTCTTATGACGGCATTGATTCAGAGACATACAAAAGACAGATATCGTATCGACAGACTTTTTGTCTTCCCTTTCAGTGGTCGATTGGAACAGATACAAACACTTGTTTTACAATGTTTTTAGACCTCCTCTTGTCCTTATTTGCTCGAATTTCCTTTACAACAATATAACAATTCAGTGTCCCATGTACTTTGGTATTCTAAATTATTAAACCCCTTAACCTCTTTACCTCTTCCACCTCATATCCTTCCTCCCACACTTCATCTTCCTCACCCTTCAGCTCCCCTTTTCATCACCCTCCTCCAGATTCATAATCAGGTTGATAATTAGACAAACAGCTGATGCTGACAAACATAACTCTGAAAACTTGAGATACAAAAGCTCCTCTGTTCTCCTCTCGTTTCGTTTCCTACCTGTACTGTGGGCCAATGAAGGTTCAGATGCCGGCGTATGAGGTGTTGGTCCAGCTGTCAGTCACCCTGAAGATCAGTAGTGGGTGCAGCTTATATCCCCGGGTGACGGCCTGTCGTTGGTCAGGTTCATCTCTGCCTCCTTGTAACCCTACCCACTGGGCCCCTGCAAGGCCTTATGGGTACCACGCTCTGCTGAACATCTTCATGTTCAGTTAAACGGTCAGTAGGAGTCTTCTTGTGCCGTCTTCTTGTGCCGTCTTCATATAGGTGTCCTGTTCTAACAGACACATAGAGAAAGTCATGTTTCTGTGAATCTATTCACCCTTTTAGTTAGTCACAGTTGCTACAACGGGAGCAGATTTACCAACAAAATTCATAGTAATTACCTAGTAAAGACCATGCAATGTACATTAATATTAAAAAATCATATCTAGACAAGGAATTAATGGGATTAATTTAGCTGAATTGTTCATATTTTCAAACAGCATCTTTCACTTTGCAAAAAAATATGTTTGAGGATGAGGAACAACCAATTAATCTGAGAAAGCCAGTTTACTTGAAGTTGCTGGAGTGTGTAAACTTGCTCAAATCAAATAAAGAGCTGCTAACGTTAAAACCTTCAAAATATAGTTGCGTCTCAGCTCTCACACAGTGAAGTTTCAGTCTTGAGCAGGGAAATAATCAGATGACCCTGAACATAACCTGTAATCCCACAGTTAGCTAATGATATGCCCCTTGGTCTCAAAAGTAATGCTGCGTGACTACGGCAGGCACCGAGCTTGTTAGTGGGACATTTTCAGCTTATGTTAGAGCAGATAAACACACAGTTTCATCAAACGCTTACACTTTTGCTCATTTTTGTAAGGGATTTCATTGCTCTTCGTGCACACTGTTTCAACATGTGGAGAAACCCAAAGGTTAACAGGTATGCCATGCCTGGTTACGGTTGCTAAGCTATGATTGGAGGAGAGGAGAGGTGAAAGGTCCTCCAAAGGTCCCCTTGAGTGGTGCCATGGCAAATTGAACACTTGATAAATAGCAGCAATTTTGTTGTTGTGTATGCATAATGAACAGTTTTATGAAAAATATAAAAACTATTTATTGACTGCAACAAACTAAAAACAAAGTCTAGGAACTGTCAAAATACTGACAATAACAAACTGGACATATTATAATTTTGTAATCCCCAAACTACAATAAAAGCTTTGTGCTTACCGCTGAGTCCAACCCCTTTTACTTTGTCACTTAAAAAAAAAGAAAAATCTTGTCTCCATTAATAAAATCAGTTAAGCTAAAACAGGACTAAAATCTCAGTGTGATAATATTAGCTTGATGTTTTGTCACATCTGTCTGTGAGTGTTTTGGCACTGATAGGAGACAAAAGCAGTCTTCAGTAAAGAGTGAAATGAAGGGTTATACTGATGATTTTCTGCCCCTGCATTGTGTGATTTCTTGTATGAGCCTTCTGCCAGCACATTCCTTAGAATATGATCGTTTTCTTTCATTTGTAGTCCCAACAGTGATCACTGAAAATAAAATCCTTGTCTGTTTTCTCTGCACTGAAAGTCAGTCGAACTCAATTTGATCATTGCACAAGTCACCAGTTCAGAAAATAAAGTATTTGACAAAGAAATTAAATGCATAATGGTTCCATTTAAGCCTTTAAGATACATTTAACGAGTTTTTTTAATCACCTAACATCCCAGTGCTTCCTGGTTGGATCCATTATTGCTGTTGTATAATATAAAGGTTGTATTCAGAGGATAGTAATGTACATTTTAAGTTTAGCATGGCTTAAAAGATCTTAATAGATCTTTCACCACTTCCAGAGATAGCTTGAATGACTAAATCTTGTGTGTCTTGGATATATCTACATCTGGGTTAATTGCATCTTTGATATTCTATTTTAGTTTAACTGAATATATTTAATCTGTTCATGGGTTCATCAGACTTGCCACATCATTTTTCTTCTGCAGACATAAGACCACACACGCACATGCACACATACTCAACTGGCATCCTCACCTCTAAGCAACCTTTTAATGATGGTGTTACTTGAGGAACACTCCCCAACAGTTATGCAAAGTCATTTTTGCAAGTTTAACCTGATTTACACTGAGAATATTCACCAAACTGAACTGTGCACTCAGCACAAGCATCGTTCTTCCATGTTCACAGTCAGCTCATTAACACCAAAATAAATCTCTACAGACCATAAATGAAATGGAAGTATCATTTATGGGAAGACAAACAGTAAGTCGAACCAACAACAAGATAACAGCAGCAGCCTGCCTGCGTGCTTGTCAGATTGTCTGTCCAAGCAATCAAAGTAACATCCAATAATGTGGGGATGCTCGTCACCAAGGTGATGCGGCATGAGTCATAGTGCGGTTCGTTAGGGAGACAAAGGCCTGCGTCGAACGTTATGATTATGATTAAGACAGAGAGGTTTAGCCTAGATACCAGCAGACATGCACATATAAGTATATACATGTACTGTACTATACTACTGCACTACTGTACTCTTCTTTCACAATAAAACCCCAAACTCCTTTCCAGTTTACACGGTTAATCTTTCTAGGTTAGTAACTCAGCTACCAGACACATCCTTGTGTTAGTTATCATGTTGTTACTATCCGTGGGAGCAAGAGAGAGCGATTCCACTTTTCTAGGGACTGCTAATAGCACCACAGGTGATTAATTAAAACTGGGAGTTGGGTTCAGGTCCATAATGTTACCTTAATAACCCCTATTGATGCATGTGTTGTCTTATTATTTCATGTATTTGTACAGGTGTGACAATGGATGTATTGAAAAATGTAACGGGGGGCCAGATTATTGAGCCACACCACCTGTCTACTGGTAATAATAATAAAATTAGACAGACTTTGGTTACATAATACATAATTACGATGTCCTACACCAGGGGTGCCAAACATACGGCCCGTAGGCCAAAACCAGACTGCTAGAGGGTCCGATCCGGCCCGTGGGATGACTTAGCAAAGTGTAAATGATAAACTGAGGCATTTGTCTTAAGGAATTTCAGGTTGCTCATAATGTTTTGTAAAAAGATACTTCATTAAACGTGAACATTGAATATACTTGTACTTTTTTTCACTAAAACAAAAGGAAAAATTTGGAGATGTCGTTATTTATAGGTTATTATGCTGTGATTTTACTGGTCCGGCCCACTTGAGGTCAAATTGGGCTGTATGTGGCCCCTGAACTAAAATGAGTCTGACACCCCTGTCCCACACAAACGATGCTGTTTCCTCATGCATATTTACAGCTCCTCTCTTGGGCCAAGCCAGTTCAGTTTGAGAGGGCCGGAAAACAAGAATCAAGCGAGCATCAGTGCTCAAAGTCTTCTCAAAATCTCTGCATCTGAGACTTTACACCAAAAAAAAAGGGAAGAATGGACAAATGAGCGGAAGGAAATTGTTCTGTGGTCCTCCCGAACTCTGCACAAAGTCTTCTTCCTCTCTAAACACTGTGAATGCTGACTCCCCTGCCCACCCACAGTCTGTTGGCTGCTTCACCCTGTTCGTATCTGAGAAAAAAGAAAAAAGCTCCTGTTGGATGAATAGCTGCAGTTTCTCAAGGATGTGAGGAGTGAAAGCAGGTTGCTTTAAAAATAACCAGTGTTTAGAGTCTATGAAAGTCAGACACAGAGTACACTCTACCCCTATGTTTAATACTTAATGTACTGTAACATGTGGACGCAAGCATCGGAGAAACAACAAAAATCAGTGTTTACCATCTCGACTCTACTTTGAACTCATTGACTTCAACTCACTTCCTCCCTTTCCTCTCACACCCTTGTTCTCTCTCCTTCCACCCCGTCCATCCTGGCAAATAGAGTGGGAGAGAAGGGTGAATTAATAAAGGAGTGAAAGTGGAGCACAACTCCCTGAGGTCCGCCTTTTCTGGGACGCTGACACAGAGAAACACACACTCACACACACACACACACACACAAAATGACAACACAATCTACATAAAGACCCTGACACACACACACACACACACACACACACACACCCAAATGTAAGGCCTACATTTGCAAAAAGCCACATGCGTACTCCTAATGCATTACTGAGGTGATGAGATGGGAAGAGGAGGAGACACAGAGAGAAAACAATCCATACATCTCATCATCTGCATGGCTCTGCCTCAGGGTGGGAGGGACGTGAGGAGGGAGGAGATTAAGATAGAGGGAGGAGGAGGAGGAGGAGGAGGAAGAGGAGATGGTAGGGATGCATGAAGAGCATCGCACAAAGCGGTGAAACTCACAATGGTCTCATCCTGCCTCTTCTCTACTCTCCGCCTCTCTCGTTTGTTTTCATCTCCACCTTCCTTCCCTTTCCATTCTTTTCATTTAACAGTGGTCCCATACTCCTCTGTCCTTCTTTTACTCTCCTCTCCTCCACCTTTCCTCTCCTTTTCCTTAAATCTCTCATCTCCATCCATCTGTTCCCTCCTGTCCTCTCATTCATCCTTCTTTTCCTCTCCTTTCCTCTCCCCCTTCTCTCCTCTCCTCTGTCCTTCTTTCCCTCTCCTTCTCTCCTATCATCTGTTCTTTTTTCACTCATTTCCTACACTCTCTCCTCTGTCCTTTGTTTTGTTTTCTCTCCACTACTCTCCCATTTCATTTACTCTCCTGTATTTTACTCTACTCTCCTTTCCTTTCCTCTCAATGAATAGTTTTGATACTTAACATCGACTTAACACTGGTACACTGCATGAGGTTTTGGTGCTGTCACTCATTTAGGAAGCAAAAGGAAGTAATACAGTGGTAGTGGGATGTTCCCAATTCACTCCTGTGTGACAAAACCTGACGTCAACAAAAATCTGACAGTCTGAACAGCTTTGATAATAAAAGATAACAAGAAAACAATAGATATGAATGTGCTAAACTAAAGTGGAGCCACTTTTGCGGTTTAACTGCTCCTTAAATGCATCATAAAATGTTTGTATTGACAGGTTGCTTTAGAGTCAGGAAGGGAGACATTGTTTATTAATGGCTTATACAAATAAAACCTGTTAATAATTAAGCCTCCTTTAGAAAAGGGGAAAAAAAACATCCCTGAGGAGCTTCATTGTAATTCAAAGCGTTGTAGTGGGCACAGTCAGACACTGGGGATGAAGCCAGCGACTCTTCAGCTACTCACTAGATTTTCTAACAGATCTGCCAAACAGCTTTTCCTCCCTCCCTCCACTCCATCCATCTTTCCCTTCTCTCCGTCCATCACTTTGTTTTCATCTCGTCCACCCTACAATCTGCTGACTGAAACAGAGACAGAAAAAGGAAGAAGAAAGGGATGGATGAATGAAATTCATTTGATGAATCAGTGAGTGCGACTAGCCAAATGAATGTATGAATGAATGAATGACTAAATGTTTATGACAGGGTTCCAAAAGCTGCTATAAGTTAATTAACTGCTTCCTCGTCTTTGAACTGTGTGTCGCCAGGAGGTGACAGGTGGATTTTTTTCTTTAATAAATTGCTGTGAAATGTTGATACGTGTTGACACATGCTAATGGTGTCAGAGAAAAAAAACATTAAAGAAAGTAAAAAAAAAAGAAGACAGCTCTAATTAGACCGAGCAGCCATGTGTGTAATCTTGAATACTTAAAAAAAAAAAAAAAAACAATTTACAATTATAAAGTAATTAACAAATAACAAGTTCTTTTTCTAATAAGTTAATTTGTAATGATGAAAGTACTTGCTCGAGAAATACTAGAGCTTAAACATGAAGTCATGTCTCTGAGCGTATCATCCCAGGAAAGGATGTAATGTTTGCCTTGACTCCACATAGTGGCAGAAACCTACAATACAGCCATGTGCATATGAGAGAGAGCAGGAGGAGGCCCAACAGAGCCTCAGATAAAGATGTAAGACCTAGAAATAAAAATTAAAACACCACTCTGGTTTTTAAACAACCTGATTCTGATATCTTCATCTGGTATTTTATACCTCTTTTTTTCTCACTTTCTCCCATGTACAGTGTTGAAGCGGCATTTAACTTGATGCCAAACAGCAGAGAGAGGCAGCATAAAGAGATTAAGTCAGTGAGGAGAAAGAATGCAAGAGAGAGAAATAGAGCAAGAAGGAAAACATGCAGAAAAAAGTGAAAGAAAGAGTCGGAGCTAGAAGCAGCGAGAGGGAGAAAGAAAGAGAGCCTCTTGCAGAAGCCCAGGGGGTATCCTGCTATCCCAGAATGCTTTGCTCTAACCTACTTTGGTATTTCTGTTTCTGTCTTTGTCTCTGCAGCGCTGCGAGTGGGCTAGCTAACCCATACACACCATATCTGACTGAGTTTTGAACATGCGTGTGTTCCTGGATTTCGATCCTTCCGTGGACCAACTTGGTTGAATAAATCTGTGCCTGTAGAAGTGATAGTTGGTAACCCAGTGTCCGCGAGCATCTGATCACTACTTACTTCTGTCCCAAAAGAGGTTGAAAAAGAGGGAGTGTATTTACACACACACTGCTCAGCCGAAAAAGATGAGGATGGAATAGCCCTTTTGTGGTATACAAGCACTTGTATGAGTGTAACCTGTGTGTGCATTTGTCTATCTGTAACTGTGTCAATATTGTAAGTAGTGATTGTGTTCTTGAGTCCAGTCAATACAACTGTAATGCATAATTGTGTGTGTCGGTGTGTGAGAGTTTCTATGGGTGAATGAGTGCGTGTATAAGTACTGTAAGTGTTTGTGTGTGTTTGAGAGCTGTGCGGGCTGAGTGGGCAGCCTGACGACCAGCTCAGCAACACTCCGTTACCATGGAAACTAACCAGCAGAGCACGGAGGACAGTATCTATCTATCTATCTATCTATCTATCTATCTATCTATCTAGACCATACAGTGCATTCCATAACCTGCTGAATTTATCTATATAACAGTTTTATTACGTCTGATTCATTGATGAAGAGGTCACTTTCATACATGTCCTTATAGTCATCGTCATGTCACACAAGTCATTTTCACTGGAAACTGGTGACATGGCGGGCATGTTGCACTACAGTTCAAAGCTGAGCGCCGTAACTTTTTTTCAGTAGTCAAATAACGCAGTGAAGTGCCAATTTTTCTTTCGGCATTTTCACTCCCCTTCACTCTCGGAAGCAGTTCCTAAATAAAAATGGCATGAAGCCAAAAAAGTTTGACTTCCCAGGTGTAAAAGGACCCCGAATCTTCTGTAATGTTGGACCCATAGAGCATGTGTACTACTAACTCTAGCCCTCCGCTAATTTGAATGGAATAAAATGATTTAATCATGCAGCTCTTCCAGACTCTCCAAATGTTACCAGACCAAATGAATCAAATTCTGATAGTGAAAAGTAATTTCTCGGGGGTTTTGACACTCAATTTGACAGTTCCTCCGCTGATTTACACTGTAAGTCTGTGGGAAAAATCCTTTTGGGTCCAATGGCATCACATGACAGACGCCATTGTTGTAATTATACGGTTTGGCCACTATGTAAAAGTGGCTTCAAAGCCTGTCGCACTTCCTGGGGGCTTGGCACTCTCAACATAAGTGTGCTATTTAGCTAGCTGACACTATGCAGGCTAATGTTAGCTTCTGTGCATTGCAGAGGCGGCAAAATGTGATGTTCATAAAGTAATATGACGTCAAAACCATTCAATCAACTCAGGCTCAATGTAGCTGGCCATGCTTGGTTGTTCAGTGGCTTTGTTGCTTGTAGGGTCAATACAGGTATACATTAGCAAGCTGTATATACTGTACAGTGACATGTATATATTCTGCACATATCCACCTACTTCATGCATATAGAGTAGCCTATGGCATTAATCAGTCAATGCTTCTTTGTATTGTATAGAGACATTGTTGGCAACATCATAACAGCAATTACATCAGGAAATCTGTGGAAATACATACGTAACGTTCAGGGTTCAATGTTCAAGGTTGCTTTTATTGCCTCCTTAAGAAATAACATTTTCTTGGATTAATAGGAGTTGCTGCATAAAAGAACTGCCACAAAAGACAAACTTAATGAACAAATTCCCAATCTAAACTAAAATGATAACACTGCTTCATCATAGCATTTTCATCACAGATTTCTTAAATCTCATGCATTTTAGTTTAATCTTATAGATCATAGAAGGATTTGTTCAAATCTGCATTGCTGAAAAAATTTTCTAACTATGTCTGCTTTGTTCTAAAAATGAAATAAAGTAAAAAAAAAATATGGAACTGTTGCTTTACTTTTTTAAGTTGTGATGACATTGTATTGATTTACTTTATACCAATCCTTAATCTTAATCACAACATTTACCCTACTGTTAACCGAGTTTCAATTCTAAACTTAACCAAAAGCCAAAGCCACACCTTACAATAAATCAGAAACTTAATGCAGACCAGGTTTAAATCCCCATAATTATCTAATGTTCATTTGTATAGGAACAAGTATGTAGTATGTATACCACTGCCTCACACCACAGCGTTTACAGCCTAAACTAATAATCCCCAGATCAGAGATAAATCCCCACAAATGATTACAAGGCACATATGCATCAATTATCAATGTGACATTCAACACTGGAACCAGGGCTCCACCTGCTGCATGCACAGAAACACACACACACACACACACACACACGCACAGACACGCACAGACACGCACGCACGCACAGTCTTTAATCTGTCACAATGATTTCTGTTTTCTAACGACTCACTGACACACAAAGCCACAAGTGTCAAAGTTGAATAAACTTCTCCTAACTGTCATCCACATGACTCACGACTCTGCATACAAATCGCTCTCTGTTCCTTTCAGCTGAACGTTCAGAAGCTGTTTTGGTAAACCGGCTGTAATTTGTGGCTACAGCAGTGATTCACACCTAACTCCTACCTCACACACCCATACATTCAATTTTAACCACATCAGGACGGAAGCAACTGTGATTTTGACTCAGTTGCTCAATCTTATTACATTATTTCTCTCTACCTGCCCACACCTGATGCAGCTTGTACTGAACACCTGAGTAAGCTCCATTAACTGTGTGACCAAGGACAGCACACACCTCCTCACAATGCTTTTTGCATTTGCTGTTAAAACATCAGCAGCATAAACCATTGCTGAATGCCTTTAGTAATCATTTAGGTTATTTAGTGTTTTCCAAGGCTTTTTATTGAGCTTTTACAGTTTACAAAACTCAATCTACCCGAGACGCAGCATTTAGTAATGAGGCTCCAAAATGACCATCACTATGAAAAGTAAAATGTGGAACAGAAAAATATACAAATGACATGTACCCTCTGAACAACTGTACGTGTAACCAATCACTGTTGTTACCTTTTACCTTGCTAGTAAAAACGTAATCAAATTAGGGACCTGCTGTTGAAAACATTGCTTCAAAATGCCACCAGTGGGAAAAAGTTAACCCACCCCTCCACCTACCCTATCACCCCTCCATCAGTTGTCAACATCTAAATGACACATGCGCCTTTTCTCTAAATGCATTTTTATGCACTGTGCTGCTTTTTTCGATATTTATGTTTTTAGTTGTATTTTTTGTGTGAATTCTTAGATGCAGAATTTCATCCTCTCTTGTTGCACTGCTGTGAGCATGGAGGAACAGCATTTTGTTTTTTCCCTGTGCAAGTACACAAGAAAATCTAATCTAATGTTAAAGACATCTTTAATGAACGTGTTGCTATTCAAATAAACCACATTTTGAGTTAGAGTTAAAGGTACCTTGTGAAGTTTATGATCACTGACGCTGTATCTGGGTCCCTGTTGCGACTGTAACATAGTAGGTGGGAGCATGTAGTTCACATCCTGCTGTTAGTTTCAGTGATTCCACAGGTGGCAGTAATGTGCAAACAAATATATGTATGTACGAATAAATGCAGTGAGGAAGAAGGGTTTTTCAAAAGTGGATGTAGGACGAAGAGGACGTTAATCTTTGCTTGTAAATGCTTATTGTAAAACAGAAACCGTTTGTAGAAGAAAGCTCCCCAGGGCACCTTTAACTATATCGTCTGTATGTGTTATTTAAATGGTGATATGTATTTAAACTTTTTTGGTTTCCAGGATTGACCAACATTCTCAACCATTATTCATCAGGAAGTGAAGCATCCCACTGATTGTCAGACCACATAGATTATTTAATACAGTAAATAGTGAATGGAGCATACAGCAGATGGTATTCTGAAAGATCACTGGAAACTACAGTTGGTGGACCGCCAAGCTTGTTTCCGCTCCTTTACTCCATGCCCTTCCTCTAATTCTCTGTCCTCCCTCTTTTTTCCTCTCTTTCTCCTCACTCCAAGTTATGTTTGACAGAGCTCCTTTGAGATGAGTATCTTCCTCAACATTAAACACTTAATCTGTTATGTATTATCTATCTGTCTTTATTTATTTAATAGTATGACTCTGTATCTCCAAGACTGTCCTTCCCAGAATAATGATCAGAATCTATCATTTGTTTAAATGCCTAAAGCAACAAAGCCTTGACCACTGTCGCATCTTGTTTCCTATCAACATTGTCTTCCTTTTAACCATGAGCATGAGCACACACACTAACCTTAAACAATCCAGCTAAACCTGTGACAAAAGTGATTGTAGATCAGAGAACATCAAACATTTTTGTTAACATCAGGCGATGCCAAACGCCCTATTTTTGTCGTTCAGTCTAGAGGACTTGTTGGTTTCTCACTAAACCTGCACCACTGTCCCACCATTGTACCACTCTTACGTCTGTCTACTCTTTATATACAGAATGTCCTTTCTGTCCATCCTAAAGGATGGGTCTCTCTTTCTTTTTAACAGCACACTCCTAAAACATTGCCAGACTCACAGTGGACATGTGAACACATCTCAAGCAGAGATGAAGAGCAGGCTACAGAGGTTTGGTAAGCTCACTTGGTAACGCTAAATCTCCAAAATGTCTTCATCTCAAACATGTAGTTACCAGCTACAACCCACACTGACTCAAGTGACGTCATGTGAGGCAATTTATCACTTAACGCAGCTCCCGCTGGAACCACAAACGGCTTTATACAACTTTTTTCACATATGAAGTAGTACTCCCCAAGACCTGTAAACAGACTTTGATGTGTAAAATTGTTTTTTCCCCTTAGGTTCCCCAGCTCCCCCTTAATTAAGATAAAGGGTGTTTCATGTATATTGCACGAGCCGTAAAGTCCCCTGAGAGAAATTCGTGATTCTGAGCAATGATCATTCATGCACACATAAGCATGGAGACCGTAGAGTATAGATGTCTATGCAAAGTGGCCTTAACATGTAGTAACCGCAGGCTGTCGTCCACTGGCAACCTCAAACCGCCCGATCTAATTCGGTAATGGTTGGGAAGGCTCTCTGATGACTCACTCTCCCAAATACACACAAACACAAACCTTACATACGATGACACACGCGAATTTCCAATGAATGCTCTGTTAGCATTCACACCGGGGAGGCAGTTACTGACACTTAACTAGTCAGAAAGAACTAAAAACAACCAAACAAACAGAACAGAACACACACATATCAGTGGCCTGCTCTAGCTGGCTACAGTCAACAACTCTGGAGAGTCTGAAGGGTCCATCCAGTCAGAGCCCACTCTTTGCTGTGGATCTCTATGAGAGTGTGTGTGTGTATGTGTGTGTGTCCATGGGCATCCTGTGTGTGTGGGCGGACAGTGAGGCTGATTTGTCATGTTGGGCAGTACATCTTTGCATATTCATAACCGAGCATTTATGCGCACAAGCCTACACAAACACGCATAAACTCAGGTGAAGACAGATGAACAAAATTCACCATGAGACATAAACAATATTATAAAACGATAATGGCGGTGCGCCAAGGAGAACAGCACAAGGCAGGGAGGACAGTGAGAGAGCTGAGGTAGACAGAGAGAGCAGGAGGAAAGACACAATGGCAGACTGGAAAGAGAGAGGGGACGAGAATGGCAGGAGACTCCGTGTGGGTTGACTTTTTCTCTCTCGGGTGCTATGGTAACCTACAGAGCTGCAGCTAATCAGAGGAGAGGAGAGGAGAGGAGAGGAGAGGAGAGGAGAGGAGAGGAGAGGAACAAAAGAGGAAAAGAGAGGAGAGAGGGGAAGAAGAAACAAGAGAGAGAAGAGGAGTGGAGACAAAAGGATAAAGAGAGAAACAAACGAGGAGAGGAAGAAACATGAGAGAGACATGGAGTGAAAAGAGGAGATGAAAGGAAGGGAGAGGGGAGGAGGAGAGATGAGGCGAAGGAAAGGGAATAAAAGAGGAGGAGTGGAGTCAGGGTTTCTACAGGTTTCACGAGTCTTTCATCTGAAACTAACATGATGATAGTTAGCTAAGGCCTTTAATTGGTTTTACAAGCTTTAAATCTGAAGATGTCAATTTTATGACTCATGTAGAGCTCCTAAGACCCTTGAGTGCTGATTTATTTCAAACCGATTCAAGTAAAACTGAAACTCCAACTGAGCACTGATCACTGAGGGAGCCATGTTAACAGCGTGGCTCTAGGAAAGGGTCAGGTGGTCCACTACTGAGATCCAGACTGAAACATCCCAACAACTATCAGAGGGATTGACATTCAATTTGGTACAAATATTCATGGTCCCCAGAGGATGAATCCGTGCAGACATTCATGTTCCCCACAGGAAGACTTCTAATCACTTTGGTAATCCTCAGATGTTTCATCTACTTTATGGCCAAATACCCTCTGAACTAATGACTTTCCCATCAATTGCATGCGTTCTGTGTTCAGTGCTCATTAGCACAACAGAGGGCCGGTGATTTATCAGATTTTAACCATGATTTATCCCTGCTGATCAAATATATGATCAATCATTTGCTGTTGCTCCATTTTGTCTTTTGTCTGTCTGTTTTAGTCATTGTAAGTGGGATTTGTGTTTTTGTTGGCAGATGATAGTAGATGCAGAGGCACACACACACACACACACACACACACACACGCCAGGTGGATTTCCACCCCTGCAGCTATATTTTTAGATCTTCAGAGAAGTGTTTTGATGGCTTGTCCTGATCTAAAATGTATTGATTCTTAACAGTGCGTGATTGTCTCCACTGTCAAGAGAAGGATCAGGCATTAAATGGATCATAATCACAGGCACAGAATAGTTTTGCAAGCTTATTAGCTGTGCTACAAAAGCAATTGAACACACAGTGGATATCATCGTGGTTTATGAGCAGCTTGTGTGCGAACAAAAGATATCACTCTCAAAATAGTCGTTTTTCCTCATACTTTTCTGATTAATAGATAAAAAAGCTCTCACAAATAATATAACAGCAAGTCTCACACAAATAAAATGTGTCAGAATTTTGATATCACAGAGCGATGAATGACTTTATGTTGTATCATTTCCTTTACACACAAATACGCCTTTAAGGAACACACACAAACTCAGCAACCCTGTGACTACGATAAAGGAATTTATATTTTAACAACATAAAGTGAGTTTATTTCTCCCTTTCAATCCGCAGTGGTTAAATCGAGAACAAGTCTCTTACTCTTAGCTGTCCATTTCCTGCTGAGTTACATGCACAAGTTTGTGCAGCTGTCCCTGTTAGCATCGTCTCCCCCTCATTGTGGACGGCCTAAACCAGACCTTAACATTAACCATGAGCAGTTCATGCCCAACCTCAAGTCACACCTCACCCTTAACTAGCCTCAGATGTGATGTTTTGCCTCATTATGACTGGGCTTTGGTCCCTCATGAGGACCGGTCCAGATAAAGTCAGTGTTTATACCAGAAATGGTCCTAATGAGGATAGACACACACACACACACACACACACACACACATAGATGTGAACACACTATATTAAGTAAGTCTGGTGGTGTTTTTTTTTTTTTTCTTCTTCTTTATATCAAATCAAACACAAAAAAAAACGTTTGTGGGTGGACTTCTGCTCTGTTTGTTGTTGTGACAGTTGACGATGTAAAAAAAGAAACAGCAAACTGTGAACGTAACAGTCCTTTGTGCAATTGCCTGTTGTATTATGTACGGTCTGGGGTGCAATGCAGCAAATTAATCACAACAGCATTCAGCCCCATGAAATAATGTGAACACTTTGTTGGCCATCTACCAAAAGCCACAGCTGGCACACAGAGGAGAGAAAGGTATGGAAAGCTTTAAACGGGGGTTGCAAATGCATTTAGCTTGTGACCCACCTCAAACTACAATGGTATAGTGCCACTTAGACAGTAATGCTTCATTCCCATAATGTCGTATAAAAAGTACCATATGAAAAGTAAAAGTAATGAATATTTTTTTCACTTTTGATATTTTATGCATGTTTCTGTCAGCTGATAATACTGAATACTTCCTCCACTACAGGTGATCATGGTACCAAATGATCACAAAGTGGTGACTTTATGCCAAAATTATTTCTCACATACATATGTGAGATTAGCTGTGTTCAATTCAAAGGTCTTTTGTGTCTGCAATGTAAGAGCCAAGCGCATCAACATCAAACACATATGGATTCTCAGTCCTATGAATGCAACAACCCTTCGGTTATCTGAAGGTGCGGGCCAGTCTCAGACATTTGTTATGGGCTGTTAGTTGATCACAGATTAACAAGATTTCACGTTGTTCAATAATGGAAAAGTGTGCAAAGCTCGCCATTTGAGTGAGTCACACTAAGTCTCTTCGCATGTATCATCATTTCTTCACGCTGTTTTCTCGGTTTGTGACAGATGAGTTATCTTTAAATGTTGATATTAATGTCACAAGTGGAAGCCTGGCAAGTATTGTTCTGTCTCTCTGTCTTTCACCTCCTTTGTCTCTCTCTCTTCCTCTCTCTGCTCATTTCTCACCGTTTCAAAATCCTTCTGAGAATGATGCAACCATACAGTAACTATACAGACAGACGAGCAAACACACACACACACACACACACACACATACAGTGACGCCCACATGCACACACACACACACACACACACACAAGGACAGTCTGTCTGAAACCAGACTACTTAGGAAATACTTCATCTATACTTAGCCTGAGTTCATTCACGAACAGAAAACCCACATCTTTCAAACAGTCTTTTATGTTTGTTTTTTAACCTGTCTGTCTCTCTGTTTGTCTGTCTGTCTTTATATGTAGGTCAAGGTGCCCCAGTTGTAACTGGACCTACTTTAATTTGATTGGTTTACATGTTTTGTTTTGTTTTTTTCCTGTTATTCTGGCTGATTACACATTTCTTCGGGGTGTACCTACGTGGGAAGTTTGCTCTTTCCAAATCGGGACTGTATTACCAGCCGGCTAATGTGGGCAACAGTTGAGAGGCCTCAGACCACGATGGAGCCAAAAGTCCTTGGGTTAACTGTATATCAATTTTTGTATTGTTTTGTATTGTACAATAGTAAGGGACTATGCATCATTAAAGTACATTATCCTGCATTATTAAGTGATCAAAATTTGAGAGACCACAATCAGTTTAACCACCATCGTGTCCTTACGATACATAAAATGCTGCTAATGTTCTGTATCATCTTTTGCTGTATCGCATCGCTGTTGCAGTTATGTCAGTGTGATGGCCCCTGTTTTACTACGTGTAGATGAAATTAAACTCATTCAAAACATGAAACACAACCTTGACCAACGAGGAAGCCGTCAGAAAAAAAGCACCAAAATCCCTTTAAGTCTCAGTGAACAGCAGCGTTTCAACATCAACACACTTCTTCCTCGGCCAGACAGATCAAACCAAACTCCCCTCAACTAAGTAGTTCAAATATTACAAACTGTCTCACTCTCTGTTTACACAGGTCAGTGTGTCAACAGTTACAGCTCATTAGCAATCAAAGAGCTGAAGCTCTATAGGGACGTCCAATAAACAAAAAAGTCCAGGCAACAAATAAGCCTCCTCGTTGAGTCCTGGATGATATTTCTAGGCAACTACGATTGTTTGTAGGATGTTCGAACTGAAGCCTACAGTGCTGCAGGACGGCGATGCAGTCAGGGCCACAGGGGTGTCATCACCAAAGACTGTTTAACCTTGAAACCAGACAGGGTAATTATTCGGATATAAATACATACACGCAGACCGTACAGGCACACAAACAACATCCTCCATCCTAAATTGTCTTAAACTCTTGCTTTTTAAAATTATTTTCAATGTCTTGTGCATCATTTTACCTGTTGTGTGGGTGTATAAAGTGATGCACAAGTAATTCACCATGATGCAGCTCTCCTGAGCACGGACCAAACACTTTGTCAGCATCTTAAACCTGCAGTAACTGATTTTTTTGGCCACATGGGGAATGTAGAAGTGCTCTCATTCATCTGGTGGGCAGAAACACGTCTCTAATTGGTTGCTAATGTTGCTTCGTATCTTAAAAGGCGATGATACGTCGGTGTTGTGTTTAAATCCTGTTTCTGCCGTTTTGCAGCGCCCAACAAATCACTCATCGTAGGTTCAAGCTAGCCTGTCATTTTTACATCTCAGCTGTTTCCCCTGCTTCCAGTCTTCAAGCTAAGTTAATCATCTGTAATTTATTAATTTAATTAATACAACATCTGTTCAATTCTGAGTTTTCTGTATAATCTTACAATCACATTTGGCATTAATTACAGTTTTATACCTCCTGTTGATGCTGAAAAGTGTCAGTAACTCACTGTCATGCTTTGATCTTACAGGTTGTGCTTAGACATGATGGACTGCAGTGAAACCTTCACCAGTCAGCCCCAGTCAGGAGAGATTTTAGGTTACCAGCATTCAGGCTGTAATCACAGGATTCCTGATGTTACAGTACGCTTAGCTAGAAGAATCTCTCAGCTGTGGGGGATCCCAGTGAATCCGTGGGTTAAGGTGAATACTGTGTACTTGTGATGTCGTGGGCTCAAATCTGGCTCGTGGCTTGTCTCATCCCCTTCCTTATTCCCTCTGTCATCTTCCCTGTCACTGCTCTGCATACAGTCTAATGAAGCAGAAACGAATCCCAAAGCTTTATATCTGCAGTAGACAGAGCTGTGAAGATGAGATGTTTCCTCCTACGCAGGCAGGCAGACAGGCAGTAGCTCTAGAGACCCGAACACCTCCAACTGTAGCTACTGTAATGCTACAGAATATGTGATTAACTCTCACTAATAACAAACATGAAGCCCTCAGCTTCCATCTGAGCTGGTAGCTAAGCTGATCGATTCATATTGTAAATTTATATCTGGAGTGAGCGGCTGAATTCATTGTGTGGACTGATATCAGACCCGTAGTCACAGAAATAGTGGGCCTAAAGCTAAATGAAAACATTTGGCTCCAGCTGGTTGCAGAATTTCTTTAGGTTACCTACGACAACTTGAAAAAACCTGTTAGGCTGCCATGTTAGTCAGCTCTCTTCCGTTTGACAAGATGGAGCAGAGTTTTATGAGCAGAGTGAGTCAGTTAACATCAAGATGGTTGGAACAAAAATGTCTCAATCCAGGAGGAAGAGTGTACGAGAGTGTACGATCATAGGCAGAGGAAGCGAAATATCCTCCTCCTCCATTTTTAAAATTATCTGTGTGTGTATAAAATAGGATTTTGTTGGCATTATTTCTTGCAATAAATCTTATGGTAGACTTATTTAACTCAAATGATTGAAGTGTTTTAGCTTTAGTTTTAAGAATTAGTACAGTCGAGGCCATATTCATGACTTAAGATATACAAATGTCTTGATTTTTAATTCAGCTAAGACACTTTTTAAGAACTATTTTTTCTAATTTATTTATTCACTGAACTGTTCTTTCATATTTTTCTATAAATTGTGTCCCACCATGTGGTTTAAATGTTGTCTGAAAGCCGTCTCTACACTGCCAGATAATTCTGATGGACATATACTAAACCCCTTATATAAAAACGAATCCAAAAATGACTTCCAGTGCTCAGCTTTAGTTTTTGTTTCATGCTGATAGGCTACTTGGAGTAGTTCTTTGTTTTCAACAAACACTGAATAGATGCATTTAAAATGTGAGGATGATCACTTACATGGGTAAACTGCTGATAAAAAAGTATGTGACTTATCCAGGTTGAAGGTTCGTGTTGATTTTGTTTCACAGGTCATATATGATTTAGCGTTTAAAGAGACTGCTGTTGTTAATACAAAGGACCCAAACCAGGACAAAGATCTGTTATATGGATGCTGAAGTGTTCTACATCTGTGAGGATAAAACTGAAAATTGTTACAGTTATTGATTAGTCTGCAGACCATTTTGTCTATAAAATGCTTGAAAACAAAGAAAAACGCCCCATATAATTTAATTTTTACAAAGCTCAGTGTCACACATTGAAATAGCTCAATTTATCTGAGCAACAGTGTCACTAAATTCACATTTTTACTTGAAAAATGCTTGAAATGATTATTTGATTAGATATAGAAGAATAACCCAAAACTAATTAGAATTTGGATTGAATTTAATTGTCACCCACAATCTATAATATCATTTAAGAAACTGAAAATGAGTTTATTTTGTTGCATTTCTGCACTCAAAAAATACAAAAATGTGCGTTTACATAACTTCCATTACGCATCTGTAAGTTTGCATCTGCAGCTTTCTGACTGACAGCAGGGAGGTCCCAACACAAGAGCCAAATAATCCAGTTTTTCCCCCACGTAGTATCCCAGTTGTCAAAATATCTTTGTTACATAATCTAATTGTATGATATTGGGTTTTGGGATAACTGTCTATACCAGGTCAGCTTTCCTGTGTAGTCCAGCCCCATTCTCACAAAACCCAACAAGGGACAAAAATATTCCTAAAAAGGGAGAAAAAAAACAGACTTAAAGTTTCACACCTGATTTAAAACAGAATAAAAGTGTATGAAGTGTCCTCAGTTGGTCGGGCAGACGACTCTCAGCAGGAGAGCAGTGGAGCAGAAAGCCAAGTCCCCGATTGTGCACAGCTGAGTCCCGAGGACACGGAGGAGCCGGCTGTCGCCTGACCCCAGGTTACTAATGGATGTTTTAGGGAATCCTGGTGGCACGGCGGGCTGGCACGAATGCCCTGCACTTAACAGCAAATTGAACCCAACGCATGACCCCTTAGTCCCATCTTCTTTTTATTATCTTTCCAAATTGTAACAAGACATGGGGGATCAAAAGTTATGAGTGGTTTTTTTTTCACCTGCCCACTTGTTAACTCACACTGTAAATCCTCCAACTGAGGTGTACACAGACGTATTTATGTACAGATGGATGGATTCCTCAACACAAAAGTGGAGTTCAGACTATCCCATCAGAAACAGCCTCAATGTCTTTCTAGGTTAAAGTAGAATCAGACAGCCTCGCTCCTCCAAATGATGGTAGCACTGAGGATTTTCTGGACAAGTGGGACAGTATGGTGCTGCACAGCCCTGATCCAGGAGTATAGATGGAGCGTTATGTAATTAATACTCCTCCTCCTATGCAGATACAGTAGACTAGATACCCTTGCCTCAGCTGTAACTGTGGCCCCAAGATGACTGACACAGCTCATATATATAGTGTCATTTTAATCACCCTGGCTCCTATAGTCCCATATAGACTAGCAGCTCTTGACTCAGCTAAAGCCTTTGCATAACTGATACTGTAAAACTGGCATCCAATGCAATGTAGGCTTCATACAGTAACACTAAACCTCCTCTACAGCCACGCAGCATGCAGAGAATCTGTCTTTCTCTCTGTCTCACCCACACACACACACACAAACACATAACATACAGCCCAGAGAAACCCCTGTTTACCTGCTGTCCCATAATTCACAGTGCTGGCAAGGACAGGTGACTGGTAAAGCAAAGACAGACAGATAAAAAAAAGTGGTGTGAGGCTTCTCTTACCAACAAATCCCCCTTCTTCAGGAATCCTTCCTTTCCTCTCCCGTCAGCCGGCTTCTTCCAGAGCTCCAGCTTTCATCTCTCCAGTAAAGACAGCAGGAGGAAGAGAGCGAAAGACTTTAAATAATTAGCATTCCTCTTGCTCTTGTGTTTTTCTCTCCGTCTCTCCTGTCTTCCAGATTTCTCCACAGTCTCCGGGGGAAAGCAGGAGCATCAGTGATACACTGCCGCGCGCTCCGCTGCAGGAGGCTGAACGTCAATCACACAGGTAACCTAGGGAACCGCTGGGCCCGCCTCCCAGCCAACGCTGATTGGTCGACTGACAGAGAACCAGAAGTCACAAGTCCTCGCAGATCCACAGATGGTATACAGAGAGCTGTGGTGGGATCATGTACAGAGCCAAACAAACAGTAGTGGATTGCGGTACTTGCGAACTCTCTGTCTCTCTCTCTCTCTCCCTCTCCCTCTCTCTGACTTCAGAGCATACCACTTTATTTTACAGTTGCTTAGCAACAGAGAGGGATGCTGCGTGTTGCAGAGCAGGAGGAGAGATGTGGGAGAGAGAAAGGAGTTCAAGTCCTCAACTCTCTCTCTCTCTTTCTCTCGCTGTCAGAGGTGTGGATGGATGTTGAATATTTCAGCTCTCAGCAGCAGCAGCAGTCTGTCTTAGTATTATGGGCTACTGTTGCTTCAAAACGACCTGCTATGGGCAGTTAAATGCAGCACTGAGTGTTAGTTAACAGAGGAGGACAGAGAAGTTTACAAAATACAAACTACATGCACTCAGTTTACCCCGGGATGACAAGGAGGGGTAGAGAGAAGTGAAAGCATCAGTGTTAGTTGGGATAGAAGGAAAAAAAACTAATTTCATCTTTAATTGTGGGGCATAAAATCCTTTCATGGAGCTTGGATTCACAGCAATTGCATAGTGCAAATATTTTCAGCGGCAGAACAGCATAACAATGTTGGTTTTCACAAAGCACAAAAAGTCTATGCATGCAGCTTCCATTTCAAACCTTTTCAAACCTACAATCCAGCCAAGCTCTTGTGCAGACGAATGGAGCGGGTACCACTGGTCAGAGCGGCTGACTCAATAGATAGATCGAAACTTTTGCATATCAAGTACATCTCTGTAGTTTTAGTGCTGCAGACAACTCTGAGATGCGTCTAAGAAGTTACACTGTATACAGAGCATTTAATGAGACAAGAGGAGACAAAAAAAAATCTGTTCTTACTGCAGTGCCGAAGTTGCCACAGCCCTCAGCATCACAGTACAGCTGATTGTACACGCTGCTGTCAGCAGGGGGCACTAATTATACTGAAAAGAATGTGGGGGAGAATTAAGGAGGCAAAAACAGTTCATTTTTGCATGTGCAAATTAATGGTTTCATGTTTTTTCTCATGTATCAAATGGGGTAGAGTGTGCATTGTGTTCAACCCAAAAGAGAATATTAATATTTAGGCGTGGTCTGTTTTATATGGAGCGGAATAACATCCAACATTGTGTTAAATTCGCCTGCAGCAGATACAGACCCAAATGTCGTTATATACTGCTACAGTTGATTTACTGCTGACGTCACGTTTATATGTTGCAATGTCCATGAGCTGATTGTGTCATAGTTTTGCCGTGTGAATGGCTTAAAGGAGACACAAGTTTTCTCTCTAGATTCTCTATGAAGCCATTAGATGTGACGAACTGACCTGCTACAAACTGTCCTGCTCTAAAATCCTGAACAGCCAGACTTTCCATTGCACACATCTGTTATATGAGTACGGTACAGTACATGAAAAGGAATTCATACATGAGATAATTAAATCTAATGAGCGGATATTGTCTGAACGTTTAAAGATAGTCCAGACTAAACCAAGATATTGCTTGTTGACTATTATCTGCTGGGTTTTTATCAAGCAGGTCTTGTTGTTTTCTTGTCATTGAGGTCAGATTATTGTCTGCATCTCTCAGTTTGTCAGAGTGAATATACTCACGGAGGTCTGAGCCTTCACCGTTCATGCTTGGGAGCCAGACTTCCACTGCACAGCTGCAGTCAGCCTCTCAGGGTGCTCACTCGAGGGTGAGAAAACATCAGGCAGTCTGAGAATTGAAAAAAAAGACATGTCATGAATATTCAAATGGATGGAAGAAAACATATGGCCAGTGTTAGCTTAATGTGGTTGGAGTACAAAGTACAGAAAGAGCTTTTTTTTTTTTTTCCACTTTGCTTCAGACAGTTACTTAGACGAGTCATTTTACTCTCAAAGCTGGGCCACCTGGGTCGTAAAAAATAGAAATAACTTTTTGACACATTCAAACACAATATAAATTGACATTATTCATAAAATAGGCTGGGGTCATGTGGTATGTTTAGAAGAACTCACCACACCCTGTAACAAAGTCACCGGCATGGTGACAATTACCATCAAACAAGCCAGTAACTCAGTAGTTAAGGAACAAACCAAACAGGTTTTACAACCTATTAGAGAACCGCTCCTTCTGCTTAAGTTACATTAATAAGGGAGGGGGGGGATTGTTTGTAGATACAAACCTTGGAGATTGTTTTGTGTGCTACTTTGCAGTGTATTATTCCGACCGTGTTTCAACTGAGGTGTTGGCTATTGCTCTAATATTCAAACACATTTTACTTCAACTTCCTGCAACCTTGTAGTGTTCGATGAACCTCGGCTCTGAAGCCAGATGGAGGAGGAATTGATCTGTGGAGACTGTAACATGGTGTTTCGCTCCACTGGGCTGCTTGAGAAACACAAAGCACTGTTCTGCATTGGGAGCAGGGTAGGGCACCTTCGGGTGCAAAGGCACAGCTCTGAACTTCTCATGAGACACAAACCTGGAAGTGTGGACCCACAACAGACAAAAACCCCTGACCTTTTTCAGGTAAGTTAGTCACACTGATCTAGTAAGGGAGTGCAAGGCCTGAGCAGGTAGATTAGGTGAGCAGCTGGTAGGAAAGCAAAGGAGCAATTAAAGTTATCAAAGCAGAGGAGTTAATTCACGTCAAACTGGGAACATAGGTTAAAAAAGTTATTATAAATATATCATAGAAAGTTATTATGATTATTACAGCAGCTGCAGATGAAACTTTCTTATATATGTGGGGGGAAATTGCAAATGATAGAAATGACAGGAGGGAATTCTGCATATAGGTGGATGTTCTCTGTCTGTTAAGAGGCCGATGCAAGGGGAAAAGCTGGATGTGTCTTTGTGTGTGCAGCTGAGAGATCAACGAAGGAACGCGACCAGGTGGAGGAGTGCTGATGCCAAACCAAAGGACATGCCATCACGCAGTCAGACAGACAGCGCTGCTCTGCAAGATCTCCCTGATGAGGTAAAGCTGAACACAATGGCAAAGCAAGGAGCATTTATCCGCTGTTAATTCCCAGCATGTGATTATTATTTTACCTAAGATTCATTGGATAATTCATAACAATTCATTTTGTGTATACATGCACATTTCCAATTGTTATTTTACCAAGCACTGCAGGCATTTCATGGTCTTTGATTAAAAATTCATATTTGAATATCATTATGTCAGTCAAGACACATTAGAGGAGCAATTTCAAAAAGGGAGTTCCAATCATGCATACAAATAGGGACATACAAATATACGCATACAAGTACACATTTTAAATGAAATTCAAAAATAAAAATCCTCTCCTCTTACTTTCAGTTTCACAAGTTGAGAATGTCCATCGAAGAAAAACTGCCAATCTGGTCAAAAAGGACCACAGATACTGAGGTGTTGTACCAGGGTTCTTCCAGTCTTAGCCCTCATACAGCATCTTCCTTTTATTCCCTTTACTTTTTTAAGGTATGCCAGGGTGCTATTTTTGTGCACATATTGTAAAACCTCTTAAATAATAGATTAAGTCATCAGCCGGTTGTGTCAGAATGAGTCACAGGTCCCTCTGGATGGTAAGGGGTTCAAGAAAAGAACACATTTTTATGATGCCAGGGGACAAAAGTGACAAAGAAAATAACAACTTTGCTCCGGGGTGTAACATGCCTAAAAGCCCACGCTGTGTGAGAATCTATTTAATTCATAAACATGGTCTTTAGACAAATGGACATCAGCTGGGTCACAGGGAGAGACTGAAGGAGATGAGGGAATTGGCGATGCTCCATGAGCGCCAACTGGCTCTGATCCATGGTCACAACCAGCAGCTGGAGCAGCAGAGAGACGGTGAGGAACAAATGTCGGACTTTCTGAAAATCTCTGCATGACAATCTGTCTGAAATTTACACTCAGTGTTGATGCCAAGAGTGTTGTGTCAGAGCTGGCCCATCAGGTGAGTGTCCTGTCTGGACAGAGCAACACAACTCACCTGGAGAGTTTGCTGATGGAGCTCAGAGAGCAGGAGGAGAGAAACGAGGAGACGCTGCAACAACTCGCTGAACATCTCCACATATTACAGTAAGGGTGCACGTGGACTGAGTTTACAACCTGTACTCAAGTAAAAGCAGCAATACCACAATGTCAAAATACTACCATATTAAGTAGATAAAATACAAAAAGCATGCACATTCTGCACATACATTCTGATATATATGTATGCATAAATAGATTATTACCATCGTCGCTGATGCATTGGTGTGTCAGCAGCATTTTAATGTTGCAGCTTGAGGTTAAGCTGATTCAAACTATTTCACAGGCTAATACTGTAGATGAGCTTAACCTGTAACAACACATCGTAGTTCATAAGCTTTATAAGTTGAAATATTCAGGGTGAAAATGGTCATTTGAAATGTGAAAAGCAAATATAGTTGTTTAAACTATTGTGGAGTAGAAGTGTGAAACATGTTTGTATCTTATTCCTCAGTTTTGTTCATGAACTATCACTGACACTTAATTGAGCCACATCCACATGCAACATCCCAGCCTGTAACCACTAACTGTGCTGCCAGAGCAGGCGTGGAGGCATATTTATTTAATATGAAACTGTTAAGGTAATTTATGTTGGCACAGATACACATACAACATTCAAAAAGAAATTACTGCCTCAGTGGTGCTCTGTCTCCAAGATGGATATTTAGTGAAACATGTTTTTTTTTTTTGCTGCTGGATGAGCATCAATTACATATTTCATTATGTCTCTCATTGAAAAATTAGTGGTAGAATTGACTGAATTTCATTTTGCTGGCCGGATCATGACTGGGAAACTTTCCACAGACGTCACAACAGGATCTAATTTAGATGATTTACTGAGTTTTCGTTGTCTTTTTTTCTTTTTAGTGGAAAAAAGACCTCAGTGGCTGCTGATCAGCGAGATCCATGCAAGAATAAAAAGATTCATCACGGCAGCTATGAGCTCATTCCTTCTGTGGACGGCCCTCTCTCTGCCCAGATAAAGTACGCACCTTCATCCTTCACGGGCAATTTATTTTTAAAACACTCTATTGTAAAGGAAAAAGAAGATTGAGTGCAGCTTTTGCTTCCCATTTATCTTGTTGCCACTAAGTGTAATATCAGGTTGTTTACATGTGAATAAGAATTAGTTCTACTGAGCTGCCTGGGTATATGAGGGTAAATCGGGTCTCTTTGTTACAGAGCCCTGCGGCAGGCATACATGCAGTCAGGTGAGTCAGATCCAGCCATTGTGGCTCGAATGATTGACCTGCAGGCAGAAGCCCAGAGTCAGGAGAACATCCAACCAGCAGCGGGCGGCAAGTGTAAGACTCAGAGTGATGATGTGAAATATGCACTGCTTGTCACTAATAACTCTCTGTCATCACAGCTGTGCTCAGTGGAGCCTTTATTAAGTTTACTCAGCCTGATTTTTCCACTCTAAAAACTGATTTCCTCTGTGGTTACAAGATTCTCATCCAACATTTCTTCTCACATCATCAGTTCAGGACTCAAATTCTTGGTACACACTCCAGACTTATGGCACACAACTGTGGGTAATTTACCTCTTGGCCCTCAGCCACCTCATTGCTGCCCTCGTGTCCTGACGCGAGGCCTCTTCGGCGGGGTCTGACCTGGGAGCTGCTGGCTGTGGAGCAGGAGAACCAGAGACTGGAGGAGGAGATCCTCAGGATCCAGCTGGCCCGGCAGCGACACCATGAATATGAAGGTTGGAGAGTTCCCACAAATAAAACATGTAGCTCTTTTTTGCTTTTACGATGTTTCTGCCAACTGTAGCTGTATGGGATTAGCTAAAATTAACTACTACACTTCAAATTCCATGCAGTTTCATGGATACAGTACTGTTGACTTAAAATTGGAATTCAAACTAACCCCCAACATTTTAGGTTTACAGGTAGAAAATAAGAAATAGAAGTGAAGCACAGAATTCAGCTACACTTTTATACATCGGGACTCTGAAATCAGCATTTTAATTTGTAATTCTTGCATTGTGATACATACAGCTAGAAATTAAACTTAATTCCAGGAATATTGCGATTATTATTTAGTGTGTCATTTCGCTGCTTATCTGTTGTGCTGCTGACACTTCATACTGAGCGTTTTGCGCCATGCTGAGTGAAGCAAATTGATTTCTAGATTGACTGGATGTGTGAAAGCCCCTGGACCTGCTTAACTGTCACTGACACCAAGAACAGTCACACAGGTTTGGGGTGTTTCTGCACACAGCCAATCTTGTGTTTGTTCTCCAGCAGCAGTGAGGACTGAGCTTGAGCTGATTCAGAGGGAGAACCTCCTGCAGATTTCCAGTTTGCAGGCAGAGATGCAGAGAAGCAAAGAAGCTCCCAGGCTCAGGAGACCTCCCCCACCTCCTCCTCCTCCTCCTCTACTCCCACGCCAACCCAAAACTCACATTCATGCACCTCTTTCACTGGTACATAATATACAGTTGTAGTCAAGAACATTTTTGATTTTGATTCTGGACTGTTTTTAGCTGTATGTAATACAAAAATTGTGTCCTGAATCGTTAATTCCTGACAGTGACATTGATTGAGATACTGTACCTCCATGTGTTCCTCAGCTCCAGGCCAGTTTCTTCTCCTCTCCACTGGGAAGATGCGTCTTAGACCCCCTGGACTCTCTGGGTCCGGCCCCCTATGACCCTGCGTCAGTTCAGTTCTGCACAACATCCACAGTATATCAGGCCATCTACATGTGTGAATCAGATTTGGGCATAGCTTCACACTGAGCTCACATCATACAATGATTTGTACATTTAATCACCCATAGTCCCATTTAAGTCATAATAGAATCTGCAAAATCACGTTTAATCATCGACTAATCTGTCAGTGTTATTGCCCACAGACCTCTCTTGGAATTAAATTGAGTTTAAACCATCCTCTGGTGTTTCAGAGCTGGTTTTGTGGTTTTCTATGACCTGATGCTGGGAGTTGATGTCTCTCAGAGGGCACTGTGCCTGGTGGCAGCTCTCTATTCAGAAGGTCAGGAGGTGGGACCGCCGACTCCGCTGCCCCTGGTTCAGTGCCTGCCGGGAGCGTCCCTGCCTCACACCCACAGCCTCACCACCAGAAACTACGCTGCTCTGTCAGTCACGCAGCCTGTGCACAGGTAGGAGCAACACCTAGAGGAGAGGAGCTGTATTTATTGTTATATAGAGCAGATGAGTGATTTAAAAATGACCAGACTTCTTGACTGGGCTTAGTAAATAATGGAGAAAAGGTTAAGGTCCAAAACATTAATAACTCTCCCTCAGATTAGATGGAAATGCACTTGGAAAAGGTTAAATAAAATCCCATGTAGGTCACCCAAAGTGAGAAGAAAACTCCCCAAACTCTCATGCATTCCTCTTTTGAAGGGTTTTGCATGCGGCCTGAGCTCAACCACAATGAAAATGAGCAGTAAAATATAGAATAGCAATATAATATAGTATGAAATCAGCACACTTTTATTTCAAAGGGTAGAAACATTCAAGCAAGGTTTAAGAGGGAACTGTTGATGAGGCCACTAGAAACAGACATGTAAAACTTTCCTCCTGTAGGCTCCAGCCGTCACCCTCCCTCTCTCTGGTGGTGGAGGTCCAGACAGCGAGTGATCTGGACGTTCACAACCAGGAAGTCTTCAAGTTGGCGTCCTGTGGCTGGACACGAGTGCAACTCTTTGACCAATACAACCAGGTATAAGTGTTACAAACACACGATACAGCATGAAAAACGTGGGAATTAATTCTGTACTCATTTTTGGTACCATTGAAATGCAGTATAAGGAGCTGACACTGAGCTGGGCCTCCGCTCAGTTAATATCATGCTGTTGATGTTTACTAATCCAAGAACATTGGTGTATAAAGGTTGTAGGTCCAAATAGTAAGTTCAGTGAACTGTTATACATTTCAAGTTTGCTTGATCTGGCAGAGTTTAGTATTTATCTATCAGAGACTATCATGCTAGTCTACAACCAGCTGCTATTGTTGCTCATATGAACAGTTTAACCATTTGTCTAGATGACAGTATGTCATAGCATCTCAGTGTTCTCTCCACCAACAGCTCTGTAGCGGCCACTGGAGGGTGCCAGTTCGCAGTCTTCCCATTAGACCCAACTTAAGCCTTGCCCAGCTGAACTCAGTAGCCCAGGTATAAAGACCCCCCCCCCCAGATATCTTAGCAAACACCTGTATGCAGCTATTGTCCTTCATTATCCATCAGCACAAGGAAGTACACTACACACCTGACAGTTTGTGTGTTTCTGTAAATTTAAGGCGGCCAACATGGAGCTGTGTCTGCGTTTGGTCAACGGACGAGATGGAGATGTGCAGACTCTGGAAAAGCCCGACCCGACCAGCACCAGTCACTATAAATATCCACCTGTGGTAGGCTGGTGAACCAGGCTTCAGGGCTTAAACTACAGAGGGAAACTAATAGAGTGTAACCATTACAACAAAATGATGTTATTGATTTATCTGTACAACTTTGTCAATTAAGATGCTGTGTGATCTTTCAAAAAATGTGTTTTAGACTTAGCAGTACAGTACCCATAAGCCCCCACCCACATTGAGACGAGGGAATTTTTAACTGGACCACTGAAATGTGCTTTGTTCCTGTACAGTACTTTGTTTTAATATGAACACACTTAAATGTGGTGTCATTATACCTTATTTCAACACAGGTGTCTTCACATCCTGCAGCCATCCATGGAAATGCCGCTCAGCCAACTTCAGCTCTGCAGCCACCAGCAGAGGGAGAGCACTCCTCCCTTTTGACCTTCACTGATCACCAAGACCCTCCACCCACAGATGAGGCCAGTCAGAGGTGAAAGGGACAGAGATGAACACACACAGCCTGTACAACACACCTGAACTTATTGTGCACTTCCAAACTTGGATCACTGTCTGGAAGTATAAGTGAACATGCCCCTTTAAAACATTTACTTTGTTTTTTTTTAGTCATGCCAGGTTTTAGGTTGTGTAGCACCTGTTGCTCATGAGCAGTGATCAAAAATACTTGTCATTTAACAATTAAAAGTTTTAATACATGATATAACTGCAGCAAAACCCCAATAAGAGATACTGTCTTAGGTGTCAAGTAGTCAGATGTATGAAAAGATGGTCAAATACATTGTAGTTTGTTATGTTACTGTAGCCATCAAACCATCAGTGCAACTGTAAACATCCATTTGTACTCATCAATTATGTGCAGTTTGGAGTTCAGTAAAAAGAACTAATAAACTTACATCTGCAAATTTTTTATTCTTTTTTTTTTACTACAAGTATACAAAACTGGACAGACAAATCTATGAAAATGGATCTTATTTACAGAAACAAAAGTGTTGAAGGTGGACAGGGACTGGACAGGCATGCTGTGCTGGTTTCGAAGATCAGGAAAGAGATGACCGTCACGCCGAAGACTTGACAGAGGACGACTGGCTCGCGGGCTAAAGAAAGAAAAAGAGAGACGCTTAACAGAAGGGAAAGGATTCACTGTTCTGCCTGTCGATCATCTCTCTAGTTTCAAGAGAAGATGCTTTCTTCTTCTTGCTGGTTTGTCTGTACGGCTCTAAAACTGCAGTGGTGAGAGTGCTTTCCTCCCAACAACATGAAGACACCTGCAGTTACGAAAACAGACTCATTGTTTCCTTTTGCAAACACGAGGTTAATTGTGCAAGTAGACAGGAGTACAAACTTTAACCATAGTAGCAGCTGCACAACTTTGTCTTGTCTCGACTTTCAACTAGCCAGTCCCAGCTTCATTATGTTTGACAACCTATAAGTTATCAAGTTACATCGCATTACTCCCGACTTCCTTGTGGGCATCAATGTAGTTTTGATTGAGCTTTAAGAGGTAAAATTCCTCCACCATACATGCAGACTGTAAAAGCTGACATGTCGCAGAGAACCTCAGGACATGTGGAAACCACACACAAATAGTAACTACTGCACATAGCAGGGTGGCAGCACCACAGCACTCTTATTGTGCCGTTACACAAACTTATGTAAGACATAAGCCTATAACTCGCCTCCTGTGATTTTCCCTCCTGGACTCCATTGCCGTTGCTGGCACTAGAGTCACCGCTGCCATTAACTGTGGCTTCCTGTTTCGCTTGTTTAGCATCAGTGTCCTTTACTGGGCTCTCCTCCTCTGGTTTCCGCTGTGTAGAAACATAAAACCAGGTCAAAGGGAGGGGGAAGACAAGACTGAGTGCTTCTGCACACAGCAAACCTTTAAAAAAAAATAAATAAAAATTTTAAAAGCTGAACTCAAAACTGAAACACCAAAGCGCTGTAACCCAATACTTTTGTCAAGGTTGCATACAATTTAATGCATCATGCACACAAATCAGCGAACAAAGCTTGATTTATAGTCGTAATGAGTACCACAACACAGCCACCTACACGCACATGCCACAACCACAGAATTCCCTTGACAGGTCACAACACACAAGCTAAAAATCTATCAGCCACAGCATCCCTACGACCAAAGCAGGCAAGCACACAGACGTCGAAACAAAGTGAGCAGTACATGGCCAAATTCAATACAGATGAGAATAGCTCCTGTACGGAGTCAGCTGTGGAGGTTTATTTCTTGAGCAGTTATTCAATTGCTGGCTTTAAAATGCCCAACTAAAGGCACATAATTTTGATACGCCAGATCGTAAGGACAGAGAAGTGGGCCTCACCTTTTTCCTGACGAGGTGGGAGATGTCTGAAGCCGCTTTGGAAGACGAGGCACTGTCAGATGATTTAACTGGGATCTGAAAAAGTTTGGTTTGTTTGATTAGAGAGGTTTTGTAAAGCATTCATTCATGTTAGACCATTCCTGTCACTTCAGTGGCTTTACCTGACTGGCTGCAAATGCTGAAGACGATGATGGGCCCCCATTTTCACATAGGAATGCTGATGAGGTAGAGGCTCCACCCTGCAAGAAGTCAGTCAGTTACCTGAGAGCTGAACCTACAACTTGATAGATTTTGTACATCCATGCTGCACTAACAACATCTGGGTGGTGCAAGCCAAGATCCACAAATACACTCATGTTTTAGGAGAACTGTACCAATGCCGGATTGTTTTCACCCTTGAACAGTGCACACAGTTCCTTTTTGTCCAGTGTCCTCACCAGTGTCTGCTGGATGGCCTGTGAGGCAGTGCTGGCTGTTCTCTGGCTTTCCTTGGCATCCTCAACCTTTTCCCTGATGTCAGGAAGAAGCTGCTTCAGCTCCTCCATCTCGTTCTTTTCTTCTGCTGCACCACCTGCTCCCTCTGCTGCAGCTATCACCTCCTGCAACATGGCTACACACAGACAACGACTGATCAGTCCAACAAAAACAAAAATATTTACATTCAACTGTTTTTAAAAGTGTACTTTTTAAAGGATTATAGTCGACAAATCATCTCATTTATGCTCATCTAAGAATTAGTGAAAATGCTGGTCTCCAGAAAAAGAGCTTGATGCACTCTTACCCAGACGGGTCTCGATGACTTTTATGGAGCTGTTGTAGTGCTGGATGGCCTGGCTGTACTGATCCATGTAGCACAATGTAGTGGCAACATGATAGTGGGTCTCAGCCAGCAGACGACTGTGGGGAGGCAAGTGCTTAAGCTGCAGGGCAAGACACTCCTGGAAGTCTTCTAGTGCCTGGGGATAGTTACCTGGGGAAAGAGCGCACACACAGACAATGGGATGAAATTAAGCTAAACTAGCTTTTTTTTTTTTTTTTTTAAACAGAAGAAATGGTTGCCACTCCAGTTGTGAACATGAGCCAGATTATCTTCAATGATGAATTGATTAACAATTGCAAACCAATATTTATGCACCATGGTTAGGTTTCAACTGCATCCAACAGTTATGAGCAAACACTCAAGTCCATCTGTGGCTCAGAGGTAGAGCATGTTCCTGTGCTTCAAATTACTCCGTCATGAGCCTGATGGCAGATTTGGCTCGCTCCCATCAGTATGGATGGTGTGTGAGTGGGAAATTTAAGTGTGATTTTACAGCCCTTTGAGTTGTCGAAGACTAAATAGGCGCTATACAAGTACAGTCCATTTACCAACTAGGTAATTCAGTCTGCTGCATGTAAACATACCCGATTCAGCACTGACTTCTCCAAGCTTCAGATATGCCTGGGCTGCCATCAGCTGGTCATCTTTGCTTTCCTTTCTGTGGAGGTGAACAATAAATCAACTTCAAGGCACTGTTACTTTTAGCCCCGTTTTAAGTATGTGAGGCCTTAACATTGTAAAGCTCAGATATGAATGAGGTGACCTGCTTGAAATCATGTATTCAGTATAAATCTCTTAATGAAAAGACAAAAAGATCAATGGGCTTGATTGTGATGTTTTTCCAGCGTTTACACTTAAATGAATCTTGCAGTGTTGCCGTTACCTTTTGTAGATGACTTTAGCTACCTCAAGCATCTCCCAGGCCAACTGCAAGTTCCCAACTTCATCATCTTCCTGAAAAAAAAAAGGTGGTGAAGGCATACATTAATATATACACCCACTATATAAAAACTTACAGTTCTGTCAGAGTGCTGTATATGGGAACACACCTTATTTTGTCCATTCTGCTCTCCATCCTCATCATCGTCCTCGTCGTCATCATCATCATCGTCATCATCTGTTGAACAGGAAAATAATTACGTAGCATTTAATAATTCTCTTGTTTCTAGACGTTTCTCCTACAGTGAAGTAAACAGCTGTGCCGATCAGTTTCCCTTCACCTTTTGTAACACCTCTTTATGCGTCTTATTTCTAGAAATAAGAAGCTTGTGCTCCACCCATCCACACAAACCGTGCTCTGTATACAAAGATCTACTGCCCTCTGATTCCTCCTTGTCCTGTTCGGTCTCAGGCTTGGATTCCTCATCTTTTCCATCTTCTGGCTTTGCGTCGGTCTTCTCACCATTCTGCTCTTTTGAATCTGTGTTCCCAGTCACAGGGCTTTCCCCCACACCATTCACCGCAGCAGCTGGGAGCTTCTCAACTCCACTGATTGAACTCTTACTTTCCCCACTCGCGGGCAAGTTTGAGGGTTTATCTGAGCCATTCACATGTTTGACTTCCTCGTTCACCTCAGTGTTGCCCTTCCCATCCTCAGACTCCAGCTTGGCATTAACTGTTCCAGTCTTTTCCTCCTCTGCCATTGCATCATACACCTGCTTTCGTAGATCATCTCTAGTTTTTTCTGCACCAAAGTGGCATGTAAACAGTTCCACATTAGATAGTTTTAAGAATAAAAGATCAGTTCTATGACAAACACCTTCCAGATAACTCAAGTCTAATGCTGCTTTTGTTCTGTATTGAATGTGGGAGGAAGGAAGCTCTTCAGCCTTCTTGCTGTCAAGTTATTGTGTCGGGAAAATGTCAACGCCAAAGTTGTTGGCTTCTTACCTGCAGAGGTTAACTTATATTACAGTATTTACAATTCAACTGATAAATAAGTGGCATGCTGAAAATCAAAGTCCAATTTGTAAGATATAAAAAAAAAAAACAACAACCTTAAAGCACTTGAGACAAAGTTGTAGGGAAGGCAGTTATTTTTCTACACTAAAAAAAAAAAAAGTGACAGTGTACATCGAATCACTTCTGATCCTGTTCCCTTTATAAAAAAAGAAAAATACACTTGATACTGACCATCAAGATTGTTGGCACTCTCAATATTTGAGTTGCTAGGCTGCTCCTCTTCCTCAGATTCCTCTGGGACTCCCTCTAGTGCATTACCAAGGACACTATTCTCCATCCTAACAAATACACAAGACTACCAGGTTATCCAAAAGTAAACAAAAAAAAAAAAAAAAAGTACTACCAACAAGGGAAGGAAAAAGAGCATCATGCCCACCCCACCAAAAAAAAAAAACAACAACTCAAGAGTTATAACTTTCCCTTTGTCCAGTAAGTGCAAGAACATTAAATTCTGAGCTTGCGTCATACGAAAGAAATCTATAAACACATACTATCATAAAGTGCTATCACCTGAGACACTGTAAATGAGGTACAGTCAGCAATTAAGTTAACCAACCTGGCAAGCTCCAGTAGGGACTTCCCACAGAGGAAGAAGGCCTCACCGCACTCCTCTGCAGTGTCCCCGTACTTCGCAGCCCTGTCAGATAATCACAAGAGTTGCATGTATCTAGTTTAGGAGAGCAGCTACAACCTGAAGTGACCTCATTGTAACGTGCGCTGTAGACTCAAAACAAAAGCAGAAGCATAAATAAGTTGTCAAGCTTAACACTTTCATTTTCACATACATATAAAGAAAGAAGCACCCTTGGGAGACAGAAAATGAACAACTACTACAGATTCAGTGATTGTTTTTTTAGCAGGAGAATTGATCAAACATCAATATTGGCAGTAAATAATGTTTTCCATGTTGAACCAGTGACCTCCCTCCACCAATACTCACAGCATGCTGCAGGCGTCCTGGAAGACACTGACAGCAGAAACAACATCTCCCATCACTAGATGCCTGTTCCCTGTGCCAATCAGTTTCTTTGCCTCCTCCATCGTGTCAGCAGAGCTGCAGGGGGGGAAGATACACACACGCACAATACATTAGGTCAATGATGAATAACAACGTGAACAGATGCAGAGTTTTCCCCGCGGGGACGCTCACCTGTCTGCAGCAGCTGCCGAGGAAGAGGAGCACGGCTTCTCCTCCGCACTGCAAAAGTTAAGAGTTCAAACTTTAGTCAATGCCAACACAAGCTAGCTGACCTGAGTCTGAAGCACAGCAGCCGTCGACGCGCCTAACTTGGATGCAGATGTTAGCTGCGCCTTATTGTTGTTAGCACCGCACGGTTGTTAGCCGACTAGCCTGCCAGTGGGGGGTGACAGGGATGTTGGTTAGCAGCGACTACAGCCACCGCCAGTTACGGCTATCTAACCACTGGGGTACATATAGAGTCACTGTCATTGTGTGAAAACGTGTAAAAAAAAAAACGAGCTCCCATACAATCAGTATCACCCGCGCAAGGTCGTCAGCGTTAGCCGCGTTATGTAGCTAAAGCTAGCTAGCCGTGTTTCTCCAGTATACGTTTCTCCGTGGAAATTATAACTGAGTCTTACCTCCCAGAGCTGGACGCGGCGGACGTTTCCTCTGGCATGTTTTAAAGACGATGGACACGGTGGAGAGAAGCAAAACAGTCGGTCTGGTCCGCTGTGAATGGAGTACAGATAGACCTCCTGTGATAGTCTTTGTTGGCGCGCTTAAATAGAGAAAAGAAGGCTTTCCATTTCCGCTTAACTTGGAACGCGGGAGATTGCACTTAAAGGGGCCGCAGCGAGTATAATGAGGCGTTCAGGGTCCATTACGGGGAAAATACGGCTATTATTATTAGTATGGTGTCAAGAACGAAGAAAAACAATTTGCTAGCGTTATCTACGTATTGATTGGCATATAATCCTATATAATAAGAAGTCATCCACTTTAATACTTTAACACTTTAACAAGGTGGACAAACTTTGGTGGTGTCCTCCACAGGTGCCACTGAAGACCAGCAATTCTCCTCCATTGGAAAATTACTTTGGCCTTCCCTCACTGCTTATGATGCCACAAAAGCTGTGACTGTGACAAAGAGCTGACCTGATCAGGCAGGTGGTTTTCAGATGGTGGCTGTGGGGAAGATGCACTTTGTTGCATCTGGGTGCCAAAAATGCAAGTGAACGGTGATCTGCTGGAGCCATTGCAACATCTCCCAGCTAAACATTAACCACATGGTGCACTTCATGTTCATCCTAATATCAGACCTTAGATGTGACGTCAGCAAGGGCTCTGAAGAGGCATCCACATCCAGAAGAGGCTGCAGGAGCATCCTCCTGGGGTCTGGCTGCAGAAGACAGTTTGGTTTGTACCCCTTTTGTTTTGATCATTTGTATATATGATGCACTTTATTTCATTTTAGTTTATTTATGCCTTAAGTTATTTAAATTACAATGTATTATTCTTATTTTTGGTATAATGGTTGCTCTTATTGTTTAGTTTAATTATTACAACTTCACTCAAAAAAATTACATAGTAAATAGTTACACAAGACAATATTTTCTGAACTCAAACCATATAATGATGAGAAGTTGTAGGTCCCTGTTTATTAAGCTGTTTAAAACCGACTCTGCTATGACACAAAGTGACCAGCTGGTGGCGCCCGTGTTCCACTTTCTAGCCTCTAATTCCACTTCAGCCAGCAGTCAGTCAAGTTTAATGGAGCATATCTGCAGAAGCAGCTGTTGTAAACTATGTGGTTGTGTGTGTATGTGCGTGTGTGTGTGTGTTTAAGTGTGTGTGTGTGTGTGTGAGAGAGAGAGAGATAGAGAGAAAGAGAGAGAAAGAGAGAGAGACAGTTATAATGCCAGTTAAAAAAACAAACAAATGCCTCATGGCCACATAACTTATTGGGCTGCCAGTAAAGTGCCTCTATTCCCTCTGATTGCTCTGACAGATATGGTCTCATTGTGCTGCTCCTCACTGTAACAAGTTATTATTAACACCAGGATCGGTGCTGTGCAGCAGACGGAGCAGTGCCGTGAAAGCATGTTGAGTGCACATGTCAATTAAGTAATTGAGCTGAAGTGAGTGAGAGAGTCAGAGAGGGAGGAGGGCGCTGAGCGGCTGACTGCGGGCCCCACACAGACTTAGTGGCTGCAGATGAAGTTTTCAGTCACGCTGCACCGTGGGACTTTTTTTTTTTTTTTTTTTTTTTAGGATTTCATATCAGCCTCCCAGACTCTCTATCTCCTGACTGAGATGTTGCGATGTTCCGTGCAGCCTTTCAAAACGTGGACTTGTTTTGGCTGATTTGCTTGTTTTTTGTTTTTCTGCTGGTGACTGGCTGTAGATCGGCCGATGTGGACAGCTGTCATGAGGTGAAGACAGCCTACATGATGCGCCAGATAGGCCCGGTGGAGCTGGTGCCAGACAGGCCGGGAACAGGTCAGTCAGTCCCTCTGGAGACATCACACACACTCCTGAGGACTTTTATGCAGCACTGGACTTGTAGTGGTACTAGAACTTGTGTATTTCCATTTTGTCCTACTGTATACTTCTACTCTACTGCACTTAGAAGGAAACTATTGCATATTTTCTTTACCCCACTGCATGTATCTGACAGCTGTGTTCTTATTCCTTTGTAGAGGTTTTAAATATAAAACACATGATGAGGTTATGAATTATGATGCACTGAGATTAATCAAATTATAAAGTAGTTCAAATTAACTCCTCCTTGACCAGCTCCTGAACATCAGAATGTTCTTTGTGGATTAATTATACATTTATAATAATACTAATAATAATAGAATGTAATTTATCATAATATAACAATGACAGGGCTGTTTTGATACACTATCATTAACTTTGAATGAGGGTAGTGCAGGATCCACATTTTTCCCTCATCACTGGAAATACTTAGATCCCTACTAACAACAGTACAATAAAATATAATAAAGATTTTTAAAGTTTTTAATTGAATTCAATTCTCACACTTTGAGATTCAGTTGATATAGTTTGGCTGAGCTTGGCCACCATCCTGTGATGAAAGTAATGTGAAAGAAGTGCGCTATTTTTCCGTATTTTCTCCTCTCAAGTGATTAAAATGAAAGTGCACATTCAGTGTGTAGTGTTAAATCAAACTTGAACTTCATATCTCTTGAGTTTTTTTTGCTGTGACGTGTAGCCCATGTAGACGCATAGCTTTAGAAATGCACGGCCAGACAGAGAAGCTATTTCTGTTGAAAACAAACCTAAATAGTCTGCAGCACTTATATAGAGCTCTTGAAAGCACCCTTGGCTATAAGTGGTGGTGTTAAATACGCTGTTTTCTAAATGTAAATGTGAGATTTTGTCTGGCTCGTGAGAGTCTCTTTGCACACTAGCACAGTCCTGCACTGAGTGAACAACCACTTCTTAACTGTTTAATGGGACATCGCAGTTTTTGATGTAACTGCATCTAAAGAGGAACCACAAGAAAGTGATCCCTTAGAATCTTTTTGTTAGGAATAAACTGTCTACTTGGCATAATTATACATTTCTTCAGAAGGCATAATAATCAAATGTTAATCATCTTCCTATAATGAAGGAATCGTGAGGCAGACGTCAGTATAACACTCATACAGCTGCAACAGAATGAAAAACCTCTGCTATATCATAATTTACCTTTGGGGACTAATTGTTTGCCTGTTGCGCTGTAGTACTCCTACAATATTACTGCGGCTGCAGCAACTGATGGGTGCTATGAGCTTGTGATTGCAACAGGTAGTTAATAATATATATATATAATGATGGTAACCTTTGTATGTGTGCTAATTATTGATGTTACCACAGTAAAATCTTAGCACAACACTGTCTTTTGATCTGATGAATTAAGGTGAGAGAGATGTCACTTTCAGTAGGCTGTACGGAACAGTCGGATACGCTCCTTGACGCACACATCCACATGAACACTTCCTATTCTTGACTTTCTTGACAAATGCACGTCATTGGTCTTTGCTTTCAATATTTCCAGCTGAAAAAAACAAGGCGATTGTTCTGAAAATGTCCTAAATTTCCCAGTAAAATTAGTGTATGAATACTTGTGAGTTTTCATTGTTGACCTTTTACAAAAAGGTGCGCTTACCAGACATTTTCCCTGATTAACCCTAACCCTGGAACACAGATGGGGATTACAATCACACTCCATATACTGTACAACCACCTGTTATCATGTGACTGAAATCCCATGCGTATATCATGTGATAACAATGGACCCATCTCTATGACAACTGAGCAAACTCCATCTGATGACAAAGGTCATGTGATGACGTTGAAAGCTCTGGAAAATTGCCAGCAAGTGGGCTAAGATTTTTTTCTTTCTCCCAATTAGTTTAATAGGTACGTTTGAGACAAGAACACAGGTTTGTGAATCCTGCAGGCAGAGTGAGTTTTGGAGCGGTTGCTTCCAGACTTAAACCCCTTTGTAAAAACCGAGCTGGCGACCTGCAGTCTGGCTGTGTGAGCCCTCCAGGCAACCTGCTGTCCTACTTGCAAATGAGGAATGCAACATAGCATTACCAATAAATAGTAGCTATCTCAGTAATGTATTTCATGGTCAGCCAGTGCTAATATGAATAGCTGAAAGTTTGACAGAGGTCTGGTGTTTGTGTGTGTGTGTGTGTGTGTGTGAGTGTGTCAGGTCAGACATAGGTGAATGGTCCATTCCTCTGATCTCTCTCTCTCCCTTGATCTCTACTTGACAGCTTGGCTTACAGCAGTGTACCAAGTCAGACTGCTCCACACATCACACACACAGACACACACACTTTGGTGTGAGTGGGGAAGTGTCGCCCACTGTGTATGTCATTACTGTGTGTCAGGTCCCAACAGGCTCATTGTAGAGTTATTTCTGTGAAGTTATAAACTCTTGTGCACTAAATACCTTTAGATTATTGGTCCCTGAATGGACTAACTAACTTAACTGATTAACAAACTAGATTCTTATTGGTCAATTAGTGATGAAATATGGAAAAAGGGGTTTTTATGCATCTTTAAAACAACAGCCAGGATAAAAGCTCTAATCGAGTAGATTAAAAGTAAGATATCGGTATTCATTATTTTTGGAAAACACATATCAGATGTCATTGTTCCTATTAATGATGAGAAACGTGGTGAGTACGCCTTAAGGTCAGTGTTGAAAAAGGTTGATAGAAACCCACTGTATGCAGACTACTACTATTAGTACTACGTTACATTAGACTACATTACTCCAAATGATTCCCTCCACCCACTCTTCTGTGTTTGATAAGATGTAACCTCTCTGTGAGTGAAAACACACAGTGGATCTATCTCTTCTGCCTCTGTCTTTCAGATGAGTCTCTCCGTGTGTGTGTCCACCCTGGGCCCAGCTGCTGTACCAGTAAGATGGAGGACAGCTACATGACAGCTGTTCGCAGTGAGACGCAGCAGAAGATGCGGTCCTACAGCTTTGAACTGAAGTACCTAATCGCTGGGCACACCAAGGCCTACCAAGGTGAGGAAGAGAAAGTCACCAAAACGTTATTTGGTTTCAGTTTCTAAAACAATGGTTTGCTGCTTTTTTAGGTTTATGTAATATAGATTTAGTAATTTAAAAAAAATCTTTGGCTTTTGGACTAACTAATATGAAGACATCACATTCAGCTCTGGGTGATAGAAGCAGGACTATTTCACTACATCTTGGGAACTAGATGATTAGAAAAAGTTTTGTAAAATATCCCACCATTCATTGATAATAATAATCCTTAGTAAACACACAACATTTCTGTTTCAGCTCTGCTGCCTTAATAGTTTTCCTTATAATTAACAAGCACTAACAATGTCTGTGGGTGACTCAAGAGTGTAAATCAAAGTGACTTTAATAGCAGTGGTGATTTTGATGTTTTAACAGTTCTGTCAAGTGCCTATAGCCCCCCTGTCATTCTCACTTTGTGTGTTTGTCATGAAATAGCTGGTTTGTGTCAGGGTGGTGGTGTGAGGCCAGTTTATTTTGTGAGGCGCCACAGTGGCTAGCCAAACAAACAACTGATGTTCGATTGAGTCTATGAGAGAGCAAACTCTCAGAGGGAGCAGCGGAAAACTTTGTTACAACTCTCCGCTCCCTTTCTGTCTGTCTGTCTCTGTCGCTGCGATAATCAGGTTTTGTTCTTGACCAATGAGAGAGCGAGGGACGGAGAATGTTTACATTCAGTACGTATCCGCAGCAAAGTGTAGTTGCCGTGGGCAACAGCCGGTCTCTAACGGGCTGCTCTGAATAGGAGGAAGAATACTCTGCTTGTCCACTTGTCTCTCAACGCTATTCATCAGTCTGTGTGAGCATGTGTGTGTGTGTGTGTGTGGTAGAAAGAGCTTGTGTGTGTGTGTGTGTGTGTGTGTGTGGTGCAGAGATTATGAGAGGGGTAGAGTTGATGAAACCCAGCAGACAGACATGGCAAACATGTACCTCTCTGTTTTCTTTTTTGTCTGTCTGCCTATCTCTCGCTCTCTCCTCCCGTGTTACATCTGAATAGACCCAGGCTCAGTTTCAGCTGCTATTTATGCCCAGTGGACGGCTGAACCATCCATGGGTAAAATTAATGCAAACGCCCGTCCACAAAGACGGCCTGAGCAACGGCCAAAACTGCACCAAGTACGAGAATGCAAGTTTAGAATTTGCTGCATTTACCTCTTACAGGTTTGAGAGTCAGTTCACCCAAATCACAAAACACATTAAAACCTATTTTCTCATTATCCCCAAGATGCTCCCATATATAGTTTTATCTATTTAAGCTTCACGATAGATGTAATTCCCCGACCTCAGTATGATGGAGGTGAATGGGGTTTGTGCCGTGCTGCTCAAAACCCTGAAAAGTTGTAGAAAAAAAAAACATTCCTTAGGCACAGCAGGCAGAGCATTTATTTAGTTGGGACAATGATTTTGACCCCTCAGGGTGTTTATCAAAACACATAGTACCACTGTGTCCAATGCATACATTTATATTTATAAGTGTTTTTTGCCTATTCTTTTTTTTTTTGAAAGTGGAAGATAACATTTATAGAAACAGGGTGCTGCATTCTCAGGAGACAATGCTGTCAACAGGAGCTATTTCATGCAAGAAAGTATAGTATAGCCATGTATTACAAAACCTGGACAAATAGAATAAAAACAACCTTAAAATAGCTAAATAATTCTGCTGGCAAGTGAGTGAATGAAATTAATTTAGTTTGATGGCAGAGGTCTTCAACAGCTGAGCTAAATCTCAAAGGATCCCCTCTCCAAAGCATAGTTAATGAAACCCTCTAGAGAAACTGAGACATGCCCAGAGCGCTTGTAGTCAGGCTCTGTTTACACCCTGTGGATTACTTTAGTGTGTGTGTGTGTGTGTGTGTGTGTGAGTATGTGTCTGCATGCTTACGTGTGTTTCTCCCGGCATTGTAAGACCCTTGTGCCCTATCCACCGTGTTGCAGCTGTCATCCAATCACTGAGGGGTAAAGAGCTAATCACATGACCCCAGAGCAGACCCTGCCGTGTCACTCGATGCCGCCTGTATTTGTGCTGCTATTGCCAGGACGTGGTTGTGCAAACACATAAAAGTGAGACATTCTCACTCAGTACTTTAGGCAAGCGAGCGGCTGCCACCGCTGCGCTATCGCCTCATCCCCCGACAGCCACCAGTGCCACTTCATTTCATTTAGCCTATTTGTGGGCAAATGAGTATGAATGTACGGAAGTGAAACAAAATAGGGCGTTGCTGTTGGGTAAACAGCCCCTGGAGACTGATAATGATTTCCTTATGTAGTAAATTTGTGAGCTATTTGATAATATCCCTAATAAATTGCTGTCACTTGGAGAGTTAGGTGGCTGCGACTGTGACAGAGAAATACAAAGCTGTTGAGACATGAACACACACACACACACACACAAACATGCATATTGACTGACTGAATGACTTAGTGAAAGTCACAGATAAATAGGTTTCCATCTCTCTCTTACTCCCTGCGTGTCTGAGTGTGTGTGTGTGTGTGTGCCAGGATTCCATCAGATTGACATCACCCTTTTTACTTGGCAAGTTTCAAACATAGACACACACACACTGTCACACACCGCACACATAGAGCCTCTGTTAAGGGTGTTGTCCACTTTATTAGACCGTGTCGGACATATGAAACACAGTGGATCCTGAGATTGGGCCTCTCATTATCACCTGACTATAGATAACTGGCTAGTGAAAACGAGCTCAGGCATGAATTAAGTTGGGGGCTATTTTGGCTCGTATGCAGCAGGATAAAGTCAGTCCAAGGTTAGTCAGACAGACGCATGGAACAAGGAAAACTACTATATGCACAGATATAGAAATGCCACATCCTATTATGAGGCTGACATGAATCTGTGTCAGTTATGCCCCTATTCGAAAGTGGAGCAATTTCAGATAGACTTAGGATACATAACAGACAGTATATGTTTGTTTCATATATGAACATATATGTAACAACTTTTAATTGGTAAAGCTACATATAATCATATCTTATCAAAGATTATCAAAGAGAACTTTTGGTATTTTTGCATTTTTTTTCTTTCTAACTATTGGATTTAAAAATGTACTTATCACGGAAATGTTACAAAAGCCAGATATTCTGTTTGAGGATTTCACAAAACATTTATTAAGACGTCACTGATAAAACAGTGACAGCAGCGTGTGTCACACGGAGGACTGCTGTTGCTCATAATGTTTTTTTTTAACTATACAAGCAGCGTGGCTCTGAGGACGACAATGCTGGTCATTTGGTTGGTACGTCCACCGCTTTGGGCCAACTTTTTAAGGGGCAAAATAATTCTTTCGTGCTGCTGTTGTTTTTGTGACAAAAGTTTGCAGGCGATTGGATATTTCGTGATCAAAGATTTATTAAAAAGACAAGAAGTTAATAGCTTTCATTTTAGTCTAGTTTCAGTTGCTAGCTAAGTACATGTGGTAGCGAGCATTAAACATTTGTCAGGAGGTCAGGTATGGCTGTCTGTTACACCTGTGACATCCTTTATATGTTATATTTATAACAAGTTGATGTGAAACTATGGCTTTAGTAAAAGCTAGATTTATTTTTACCAACACTAAAAATTCCTTCATCTTACTTATCAAACAACTAATCATGATATTATATATATATTCATGTGAACCCAGTTAACCCCAGTCAACCCTGGGATTGGGTTGGGTGTCACAATGTGTAAAAATGTCTTTGCTTGTTAATAACTTGCTGTTGAAATAAGTTCTAAAACTGTAAAATTCCCATTTCAGCCAAAGACCTTAAGCTTCACTGTAATCTAGAAATGATGTGTGATAACAAACCCCATGTCTCCCCTCAATGCTTTGTGCTTAGATTTGACACAGACATTCATGGTTTCTAAAGGATGAACCCTGATGTCTTTGGTGAAAATTAGTTGTTATTTAGGGTCAGTTAACAGTAGAAAATTCAAAGTAGAAATCATATTAGCCAACCTCGGGAACTTGTGCAGGGAAACTTGGTGCACAAACTGACAAGACTGACAAGAAATTAACAAATAATTCGAACAATTAATAATCTTGTTCCTTTCAGTTATTTTTATGACTAATTCTCATGGATGTTTGTCACTATTGGACATGGTACAATAATGTGTCTCTCCCTTTCTTTCTGTCCGTCCTCTCTGTCATTTCAGAGACCTTCCAGTCGCTTGTGTCCTTCACATCTAACCTGACCAGCACTCTGTTCGATAGCGCCTACTCTGCTCTGGCGTCCGACTGTCGCCCCCTCGTGTTTCAGCTGTTCAGCAGCATCAAACAACACCTTTCTGGAGACTCTAATTCCTCACTGGACAACGCTGTGACCAGGTTCTACAATGAACTTTTCCCACTGGTCTACCGCCGCCTGCTCAACCCTGGGATCGGCCACACGTCGCCCCAGTCCTACACACACCCACCTCCCAATCAAGATGACTGCCTCCGGATGACGCGGCAGGATGTCAGCCCGTTTGGACCCCATCCTCGCCTCCTGGTCAGCAGCCTGTCCCGTGCGCTCGGGGCCGGCCGAGCGCTGAGCCGACTGCTGAGACTTGCTGGGGAGGTTGTGAATGCGACAGAGAAGGCGACGTTATCCAGAGAGTGTGGGCGAGGCCTTGTGAGGATGCAGTACTGTTCCCACTGCAGAGGGCTGACACTGATACGGCCCTGTACTGGACTGTGTGTCAACATTATGAGAGGATGTCTGGTTAGTGCATTTACTGTTTGTATGTGTTTATGTTTCCATTATAGTATAGTATAATAGTATGATATAAAAGTTTGCCACTTTTTATGTGGACTGAATGAGTCCATTGAGGCAATAAACACCTTGGCGCGTGCTGTATTGACAGAGGAAGCTGAGATGTCCTGCTCACAGAGCTGTTCTGCTAGTGCCGACATGTACCCTGATGCATTGCACACAAGCTTCTGACTCCAAACCCCAAATTCACTAAATCTCTCAGCTCTCACTGGGTTAGTGTGGATTACAGCACAACAGGCTGATCAGAGCCTGTAGTTCTTCCTGGTCACCAATGATGAATGACAGCGCTGGTGACCAGGAAGAACTACAGAGTTTGCAGCATGAAAACTCAATTTGCTCAGTCAATGTAACACCCACTGAGGTTTTAATTTCTTCAAGTGACTACATTTACTAACAGCACTGATTGGATATTCACATAAAATGCCTTTTTTCCCCTTAAGGTAAGTCTGTGTGTGTGTGTGTTCAATCCCATTGAGTCATGACAAATGTAGCATTTAAAAAAATCCTAAGAAATAGAAATATAATATAGAAATATGTTTATTTCCTTCTTGCTGAGAGTTTGAGGAGAAAGTTGATGAAAAAAAAAAAAATCACATCTGTGCATTAGGTGTGACACGAGTGGCAGGAGGCAATTATCTTTTATCTCTAAGCATAAAGACTGGAGGTGGGGTAAACAGTTATCCTGGCTCTGTCCAAAGTTTAAAAGTGCACCTATACCATCACCTCTCACTTTTACAGATAACAAACACACAATCCACACACAAACAGAAATGTATAATGGATAATGTGTGGTTTTTAACAGTTATGATAATTTTCCAAAATGTTGAACTATCCCTTTAAATATACTTGCCCTCAAACCCTCTGCAACTTGTAAAGTAAATTATTTTGGTTGTATCATATCATTAATATTTCATTCCTTGAAATGATTTGTAATCTCATTCCAGAGGTAGAATTTGCAGATTAAATAAAGTTAATGTAATGTTATTCTTTTCAGGTTGTGTGTGCGTGTGTGTGTGTGTGTGTGTGTATTGATACTAATCCTGTTTTAGATGCATGATATACTATTGATACTGATCCTGTTTTAGATGCATGGGAGGCCTCAGAGTATCTTTCTCCCGCTGCCTCTGGAGAGACAAGTAGAAAAAGGAGGAATGCTCCCATCTCTCACATTGCTGAATCATTCACAGCATTTTATCACCAATAAACCATTCCCACATTAAGTTTGAGACTGACAAACAACAAGAGCATTGCCAAGAGAATTGGCAGTGTCCTCCCTGAATCTTACTGGACTGCTTCAAAATTTGCTGGACAGCTTCAACAGCGCCCACAATAGAGAGACTTCTTTATAACATAAAACTGGAAGATGGCACCGTTCATCCCACTTGAGAGTTTCTTGGAAGCAAACAAAGTGTCATGGAAAAACAACTCTCATCATGTTTATCCTCTTCAGCAAAGGAAAGACGTACACCCAGCACAGTCAAAGAGAGGCAGAGGGACAAAGTAATGACGGCCGTGACTTCGCGTCATCTCAGTCATTGTCTCTTCTCCATCCATCTATTTGTCAGACTGATTTGAAGTGTGATATATGAAACGCAACTAAGCAACTTTTCCAGCTTTTATGCAACATTAAACATGTCTTTGTTCTGTTTCTCCCTCTTTTTCTCTCCACTTTTGTCACTTCTACAACCCCTCCTCCTCCTCCTCCTCCTCCTCCTCCTCCTCCCATATCTGAATTCACTGGCCCCCTTTTTTCCCCCCTCTTCTCCTGTCCATCCTCTCTACTCCAGGTGGGTGTATCAGAGCTTGGCGCCCCCTGGGGGAGATTGGTGGTGTTGCTGCAAAGATTAGCTGCTACTTTAGCAACCAGCAGCAACCACAACAGCATGGAGTTAGCTCTGTTGGCCGTCCGAAACCATGTGAATGACGCTATACTGCACGCCCAGCTGCACGGGCCACGCGTCACAGCTACAGTAAGCAGAGGGGATGATGGGAGGGAGGGGAAGGTGCATCAGTGTATGATAAGTAGGTATAAGTGGTTTACTTTATACTGTCTCTGCTTTGCACCTTTACACAAGATTACATTTGGATTCTGGATATTGGTACCAGTCAACACAAAAATCACTAAAGAGCTCAAAACTAAAAAGAGATCAGTAACAGATTGTTGAACCATCCTTACTCATATGCCCCAATAATAAAGTCATTTGAATTTTGGACACAGAGTGAGGAAGGCCGTGGGTTTTCTTTCAGCCTGGCAGTTGGATCTCCTCACAAAAGCCTTGTACCTAGATAGGCTAAAAACAGCCTCATTCTTCAGAGAATCCGGGGTTCCCCTCAGTCTGTGTGTGTGCGAGTGTGTATGTGAGTGTGCATACAGATCCAGTGCCAGACAAAGACTGTGGTTGGCGGGACAACCGATACCCAGAATGCAGCTTGGTTCTGAGTGATGAGAAAGTTTCTGTGGCTAATCTCCGGACAAACAGACGACACACAAACACATGCATGCATGCACACACTGTTGGAGGAAGAAACAGAGTAGGCTTCCAACTTGAGAGAACATTGTGGACTTAGTAGAGTAGATTCCTGAGAGGTAAACAAACACACAAGCATAATCGCACCGCTAATTGTGCCTAATAAGAAAATGCCACTTCATTAAATATTTGATCAAGCGTCTTATTCATTAGACACACCACCAAAGGCAAACCCCTAACTCTTTAACAGTGTGTATGTGCTGTGTGCAGCATGAGATAACTAATAGATAACTGCAACATACATTTAAAGCCTTAAGAGTTCTGTGAACAACACCACCGTTGAGGAAACTGATAATGTGTTGGGTTTGTGCTCCACTGTGGTGGATTTTAAGGTAAATTAACTGGGTTGCTTTTTGGCACCGAACAGAAACAGTTTGGGCTTCGCAAGTAGTCCACAACATAAAGCTTTACAACTCTGCACAGCTTGAATTTCATGGCAGCGAGGACGGAAATTCCTTTTTGATGTTATAATTGGAACTATCATTTACCCAGGTAGTAGGAAAACTTAAATTAAAGAATGTAGTTGCCTTAGTGTGTAAAAGACTATAAAAAAAACTCTGAAAACAGAATTTATTATGAAGCTGATCTAGTATATCTAGTATATTTATTGAGACAGTAATGCCAGCTGTGAAGGGCAGATTGCACAACACACATACTAGACAGCAAGCAATCAGAGAAGTCAAAATAGATAATGGATTGATGGTTGAAACATCCAATTTCTGCCTATTGAGGTGGAACATAATGGAAAAAGAAAAAGAGGCTAAGCTGAAATATGCTTGAGACATTATGTCTTGCATAAAAAATGTGGTAAAAGTATTTTTTTAATATAGTTAATAGTGTTGAATAACATTAATTTCATGTATTTTATTTGAAAGTCTTCATTCATGAGAACACATGTGGGACATGAAGACCGGTGTTGATGAAAACTGTATTTAAATCTGCATGTGAGACTAAAAAGGACAGAGACAGCTGCTCTCGACATTCCATGTACATCACTTTGTCACTGTCTCTTCCTCAGGTAGAGAAGGTGTGCGGACCCCAGGCAGCTGGTCCCATGATGCCAAGTGCAAATCCCACCACCTCACTCGCTACAACCTCTGTGAGCCCTGGAACATCAGAGACCCCAGAGAGGTCACCTGTGACATCGTCTCCCTCGGTGGGTCTGGCTGCTCATCAGCGTCTCCAGCTGCAGTCCCGGAGGTGAGTGACCTACATCTGATGAAATGTACGAGTTCTTGTCACAGGTTAGAATATCTGGGGCAAGTTTGAATTTAGCCACAGTAGGTGAATTAAATCTGGGAAGAGACAGAGTAGAGGTTTTTTTTTCACATTTGACCTTCAGTCGTAGCAGAGGAAAATCAATTCATCAAATTTTTTCTGTGTGCTTTTGTGTGTTAATGCGTTCCACCAGGTCATTCCTCCTTAAAGGTTCCAGAGGAGACAAGAGTCGCAGCCTGAAAAAACTATCAAGGTACATTTGCCTCCATCAGCTGCACATTGAAATATAATCAAAGGAGTATTTGTCCTTAATCACAAAGTAGCGTGACATCAACTTTACTAATTATCCGTTTTTTGCCCTGGACATTGGATGTGTATTTTACAATCATTAAAAACATCTGTGAGAATGATCCAGTGCAAATATTAGATCACTAAAGAAACATTTGTGCCCACCAGTTATGGTAAACACAGGCCAAACAGTCACTGAACTTCTTATTCTTTTAGTTTTAGCTGCGTTTAACTGATGCAGTCTCTTCATTATTTAATGTAATTCTTCCTGAAGGACAGCGTACGATACCCTCTATCCTTAGACCCTCAATTTGGATAATGAAAACTAAAAGGCCCTTTAACAAGGTAAAAAATAGACTTACAGAAGAGCGACAGAGGAGAGATCCCCTCTAACAGGAAGATAAAGCCACTCCCTGAAGGTGGGATTTAAGAAAGAAAGAAAATAAAGCCTGAGATCACATTTCCATTATGCAGACATTGTTTTCCTTCTCTAAGTTGCTTTCAGCAACTGTATCAGAAAGAACTTCTCAGGGAATTGGACATGACAAGTCTAAATTGGAACAAATTAAAGCATATGGTTCATTGGTCCTAGTCTTACTAACAACAACCCAAGCATTCAGCCGTGCACATCTCTGTTTCAGGGAGTTTGAGGGCTCTATCCAGCGGTACCAGTGGTTTTTCTCAGAGCTGCCAGAGATGCTTTGTGAAAGTGAGATGGAGGTCGAGCAGCACACATGCTGGAATGGCCAAGACGTCGTAGAGAGGTATGTGCTTTTCGTTACAGGCATTGCTTGGCAGCAAAGGAAGGACCTGCCAAACACCAAGCATGTAGAAAAAGGTGCTCTGACATAGTGAGTGTGACACCCGTGTCTGACAGTTAATGCTCATATAGCTCTATACTGTACATACATACATTTAATTTCATTTTAAATCCAATATGCTGGAGCATAAAGCTTAAGCGGCAGAAAAAATTCACTCAGCAAATGCTGAACTAAAGGGGGACATAAGCAATAGTACAGAGAGAGACAGAGAGATGTAAATGTGTTGCCTTTGGCCAGATTTGTGCTAAAAATGTCTTCAGCTGTCAGGTCAGGCTTGGGCCCTTCTCTTTAAACAGATGTCTGCATATGCAAAATCTGTATGCAAGGGACACAGTTTTGGTACGTGATTGTAGATCGCTTGTAGTCCGACCAATCGTATTTGAGCGGGCAGCTCACGTGGAGAGCAAAAGAGGCGGAGCACATTGGCCGACATGCAATCTTAGAACCCTTTTGCTATTGTCTGACAATGATTTAGCTTTTTATTATCTCATCTTCATTCACGTGCAGTCATCTGTTTTTAATGAGGCTGTTGGGTTCCCGTCCTGGAGAACCAGAACCCTGCAGCTTTTTGTTCCACTTTGGTAGTTTATGAACCACATCTGCCCAGTATCTACCTGAGACCTGGGACAGCCTCGGTTTATGGAGATAAGCTGCAATGTCGAAGAGAGGAAAGAGGAACTCTTGTCCTGTTATCTGGATATTTTGCACCAAAACACTGGCCTTTTACCCCCAGAGGCTAAATCGTTTGTCAGATGATAGCCGATGGGTTCTGAGATTAGACTTGGGCTGAAATTTCAGGCCTGCGCAGTATTCAGGAGGCATCTGCGACAAATCCAAGTTGGTGCGTAGTTTATTTGTCTCCTTATTACTGCAGAAGTATTCAGCATAGCTCTCTGCACTGCCACACACCCAGAAGCTATGATATATTGCAGCAATATTGATGTATAGTAGGGAGTATACAGTTGGTCCCAGTACACTGTAGCAACAAGACATACTTCTGTGTTAAGGGACAATCCAGTCACCTTTTATTTTACAATTCAACTGCACTTCGCTGGTCTGATATCAGTGTGAAATCCTGAAGCATTGTTTCATTGGTGGGTTTGTATTTTTCTACATTCATCTGAAAAAGAACTTTATGAGTATTTGATGCCAGTAATGAGTGCTTCAGTCATCCATGACTGTGTCTAATTTTTAGTCAGGATGATTTTTCAATTTAAAAAAGGGGACAAAAGTGCAACGTATTTGCTGTGTGAACTTACGTGTGTGTGTGTCTCCTAATAGTTGCCAGGGTGGGGAGAGGGGTGACAGGGTTGTGAAGGTTAGAGAGTTCATTTCCAGAGTCTTTCTCATGGTGATTACATTGGCAGCTTCAACTGGTAACAAGACAAATGGGCACACACACGAACACACACAGACACACACACCAGCACACACACATTTATAGGCACACACTCCAACGCACTCCAACACACACATTTATAGGCACACACTCCAACGCACTCCAACACACACATTCCTACACACATACCAACATGCACCCTGCAATACACACAGAATATGGGATGATTGTGCTCATCTGACATGTCACTGCACACGGCCCAGTCTCATCAGACACACACACATACACACACACGCACACGGTGAAGGTCTATCAATCTCAGTGGGGAATCAGTCACTGTGATGGAGAAGGTCTTCCATTAATGGTCCATCAACCACGTGAAACAGGCCATGTAGCCTTGCAAGGACATCCTACACAAACAAACACACACACACACACACACACTTTGCTTTGTCACCATCAGTGCTACAGTGAAGGCCAGAGAACATCGGATTTAATGGCTCTGCCATTTCTTGCCTCTGCAGATATGTTAAGAAAAGTGGAGCAGGACAGCCTTTAAATGTATTATTCATGTCAAAAGGACCAATTTAGGACTAAAAATATTAAATCACTTTTAAAAAACACTGATTATGATAATGTCACAGTTGTTCTAGTTAAATAAATAAACATCTTATAGTGTGACTGGCAACAGTAAAATACTGTTTCAACAATTTGTTTTTGATTATCATAATGACAATTACCAGAACTGTGTAAAGTTGTTTCTTGGATTTCTACCGTTTACTGTAGAAGCCTTCATATCTTACTGCTTTCTAAACAACAAAATACCTGCTCTTACCCTCTCCTCTTTCAACACAGGTCATGTAGTTGCAATTTTAATTTCCTTCCACCCTAAACCAGAATTCCCTTCTTTCCTTGTAATGTTGTCTGTAACAGGTCAGTAAGTTTAAACAAGACTGCATATAAAATAGTCAAAAATCCTCAGACTGGCATTATCAACAGTTAATGTCAGTTTGAGGGTTTCTGACTGAAGAGTTTTATCGAGTGAAGTTTTAGAGGAACAGAGGAGGTGTTACACTCAGCCTGTGTTGGAGTTCAGCCAGTCTGTGCCTCTCTGACCTCTTTACATCTTTTTCTCTCTTGCGTCGATCAATCCACCCATTCATTAACTAATTCAGCCATCCATTCATCTCTCCACCCTTCTATTCAGACTCCCATTCATTTCCTCCGCCCTCTGACCCATTTCACTTACAAATGTCTGTGTTGGTGAGAGTGTTTGTATGTGAGGAAAAGAGAGATGGATGGCCAAACATGCAGGCCTGAGGGCATCTTAAATAGCACCTTGCAGGAATGTTTATTAATGTTTATATCTTTCACTCATGCTGAAACAACCATTCAAAAAAATCAATAGTTTTGAGGTGTAAGGACTAAAATACCTTGTATTTTAAAAACAAGCGGGTCCAGTCCACTGCTGCTGCTTCCAATGGAATATATAAGAAGGGAGATATGACTTCCAACTGTCTTTACAAGAGGTCACACTTTCTGAGTGCAATTACCTGTGAGTAACCCTGAACAATTTGGAGGCACATGATGAGTAAACACTGCTATTAGCTGCCAACCCACACTAGGCCACATATAAACCGAGGTGATGACAGGACCCAATTGGAACAGCAGACTGCCCTCCTATCGATCCAGGCCAATCCGCCATATCCACCTACACAGATGGGACACTCAAGTACACACAGAGCAGAGCACGCGGCAAGATGACAGACGGTCATTATGATGTAGGTAAGAATGTCAGTAGAATAACCACTGAAATTACATATACGTGCTTTTATTTTGTTGAGAAAAATGTCTTTTAAAAAAAAAATCAACCAATACTTGATCCACAGTCAGTGATTAGGCTCTACACAACACACTACATATACAATCCAAACTACAGTATTATCCAGACATCACCATCTTCACCATTATGTGCGCAACTGTATCAAATTATATTTAATGAAAGCTCTTTAAAAACTGTTACTCAAACTCAGAATATCAGTTCTACACAATATGAAAAGACATGTACATCATACAGTGACATTTAAAGTCACAGCTGGGCCGAGCAGCTTCCTATCCATCCTTTACCAAATGTCACTTTTCTCATCTGCAACTCATTTACAGCGACCATTGCTCCTTTTTCAATGTAATATGAAATCCAGTGTGTGATGTGCAGTAACAGTATGAGATGGAGTCGATATCAACAGGGCATTTAGAATTACACATTTTTAAAGATATGTTTTTCAGCTACTTAGACTCAGGAAGCTGCACTCTTTATGCAGTTGGAGCTGTAATAGCTGATCTTCTCCAGAAGAGGGAAGCATTTTATCATCACTTCCAATAACAAGACATTAATTGTGCTTCCACCACTTAAGACCTGCCACGCCCAACGTTTAGATGTGTTTTTTTAATGCATTGAAATCTGTTTTTCATCAGCCATTAATGCTCCACAGAGTCAAGGAAATGCTATTAAATCACAGAGAAAGAATATCCGGAGGGGCAGAAGAATATGAAGGATAGAGAAAGTGAGACTAAATGCAATTTATCAAACCTGTTTATACCATAGCATATCGCTTCCACATCTGGAGCAAGGGGTGCAGGAATAAGCCTCAGGTGCCAGTATAGTGTGTTATGTGTGTGGGTGTGTCATAGAGCTATGTAAATGACCCCACGGGAATGCAGCTAGTTTAACAATTGAGGTTGTGACTCTTCTAATTACACAACCTCCCTCAGATCAGATCACAATCTCAGGTAATTTCCGTTCACTGTGTTTTTTTCAAGAGTGCATGCATTTGTGTGTGTGTGTGTGTGTGTGTGTGTTCCCATGCAAGCCACAGACGCTTTAAATGTTTGCTGCAGGGATGAGACAGAAGAATGGATCTGTGTGTGTGTTAACATTACCAGCCATGCAGTAACCGAGGGCAACGGCAGAGCAGCTTTGTCATTGTGGCGCTGGTGATTTATGTCTGTCGCTCTCCAGATCTTATTAAGTGTCACTCACAGTCACACCTCTCTGTGTCGTCCGCAGCGCACTTGGACCTGCAATATTATCATCTTGTGTCAGACAGACAGAAAATCCCGACAGTGTGTAATGTGGCCAATAGCTCATTCACAGCACTGACAGTTTCCAGTCCATTCAGCAGGATAGCAGCTGTTGGGCATGAGAAAATGCTTCAGATGTGCAGATCCTATAGATACCTGCTTCTCCGCTAGAATATAAATCACAATCCACAAGGTGTGGTGTGTGTAATGAAGGAGATTTGTATTATTTTGTGCCAAATAGTAATTACAGGTAATTGAAAAGAAATTATTTGCTGTAACTGCTGTAACCTTTGCACAGAATGCTCATGTTAATCACCCCCACTATCATGTCTTAGATACCAAATTAATGGAAGAGGCGACAGATCTGATGTCCAGTGAATGACACTGACCATTCACTATATTTATTTGCTCAACTTACTCATTTTAATTGAACTTAATAATAGTGAAAGGGAGTCGAATTAAAACAAATAAAGCAACCTCTTCGCTCATCACTTATCCTGATATTGCCAACAAATACCAGCTGAAGGCTTTCCTCCAGGAGCACTCCACTTTAATCTGCTTTTAGAGTCAATCCTAACCTCACTTTAGATTTTATTTCACTGCAAACTGTCCTATATGCTTATAAATTCATATATATCTTAATACAGCTGATTATTCTTAACTTGTAATAAGTTTATTCTCTTTCACAGTGAGAATGCTTTGTCCTGAATAGTTCCAGAGCGACTTATGACATTGATGTCGATGTGTGAGGGTGCAGACGGTCCATTCTGAATACTGTACTGAATAGTAACCTTTGCTGTTGATAAGTCATGTAAAGGACAGTTTGTCAAATCATTTTTTGTGCAGATGATACACATAGCTAGTACGGTTATTTAATTAACTGCAAGGCTCCATTACTTACTTAAATAAAAGTCACACAGTGCAAACACAAGTAAGTTCATATTGTACTCGATGTCCAGAAATATATATTACAGTTATTGGCATTGCAACTGATTTTAATATTGAGAAAGTTACAGAATATAGATACGTTGTAAATGTTGCAATGACAAATGTACCTTTAAATATCTATATTATAGAAAACCTTTGTAAACTGCAACAAAATCCCAGTTTTCTGACAGAATCTGTTTTTCTTTGAGTTGTTGAAAAGATATTGTTGGAGTTGTTTTCCTCTCAGTTCCTGATTATAGGGAAGTAATTTATAGACATGCTCCTGCCTCCACCTTAGACTCAGTTTACCATTAAGCTATTGGATTCATTAATGGAGATAATTATGATACCCAGCACTGCATTTTTCATGATTAGGCCTGTTGGTCTTCCTTTACTGAGAGACACAACAGCTCTTGGTGTTTATCTACTAATGTGTTCTTGGAAAGTGGCCATCTCGTAGCTATCTTTTAATGCTCTGGCAGGAACGTACTGATTTACTGCGATATTGTTGTGCTGTTGCACTTGTCTTGTGAAACTTTATACACCTCAAAGTCATTCATAATATTGGCCTCATAACTGCCTGTAAGTAATTATACTTTCATTTCCTGTCTTCTTTCTTCAAGACTCTATTTATATTATTTAATTTCCTATTGTAATTATAAACAGGTTGATATGATAAAAAAGTAACTGTGCTCAACCAACCTTGAACAAACAAAAGTCAAATCAATCACTCCTCTGTCACTTCACTGTTACTAATGAAGGCACACATTCCTAGATTTAAGGAAAACGTGAATATGCAAGAATATTTGTGAGGTGTTGAATGTGTAGACAGATTCAGTGGATGTGTGGTGCTGACATTGATCCCCAAAATCTTTGCTGGAGTCTGAGGAATCTTGGGATTTCCCCCTAGGGCACAGTCTGTGGTTTTTAATTGAGCCTTTTCATCCTCCCTCCTCACCCTTCTCCTTTCCTGTCCTTTTTTTCCCCTCCTCTTTCCTCTCATATTCTGCTGTCTCTATTGCCTTGGATTTTATAAATCGTTTAGATGAGAGCTTGCTGAACCTTTTATCACATGTGTTAATGCGTGTACATGTAGCCCAATATCCTGTTTTTACACAGGATTCTCAATTAAACTGTTTGCACACGTCAGTACATGTCGAATCATGTCCTGCTTTTCTCAACCAAACTGACTCATCTCAGAGATACAGTAAAAGCAGATTTCAATTCCCATAGAAATATTAGACGGGATGCATCTTATGATCTTGTTGCTCACTGGTACATCTTTTTAATAAATGTGAGCAGTTTCCATGGTGAAAGTGTGTTCATTTGTTTAAGAGATCTGAGAGACTTGCCATGTCTCATGAAGTAACATTAGTGTGTTAGCCTGCTAACTTTAGGCCTAACTCATGCTTTCTCGATTAATCAGGCTGTCCAACTTTGTTTTGTGCACTGTGGCTAACTTCCTCTGTAAATGTTCGGATCAAAAGAGAAAATATGTAAATGGCCCACCCACTAACGTATCGTTTCACTGCTCCAGCTTACACAAAGGGTTTGTCACAGGACCAGTTATGCACAAATGATAGATGGAAAGGTGATGATACACAGATATCAGATTCTCTCCAAGTATTTCCACCATTGTAGCCGATTGCATGCTTGTCAAGCACTTAAGAATACGAGACAAACAGAAAATCTTTTGAAGTGTAATGTTTTGCCCATACAGAGCCAGACATGGCTGCCGTAGCTACAACACAGCTGATGTGTGCCTCCTCATTAAAGGAACCGTAATCTCATAATGGACTTCCCACCGTGGGTCCAAAGTAAATGAAGAATGTGAACACAGTCTCTTAGGGATATATAGTGAAAGCACAATATAGCACGATCAGGTATGACACGTCTGTCTTGCGTTGCATATCTGATGCTGAACTATATAATAAGATATATAAAAAAAACCCTGTGCAGCAGATACCTACGGCAGATCTGTTAACCCCTTGTGTCAACCACAAATCCAGCTTTAAAATATGACTAGTGTTGGCACACTGAAAGGCAGCTCCTACTAATTCATGTACATGGTGTTACAGTCACACGGACCCACATTAATTGATTCTTTTCCTGTAGCCATTATGTTTAATCATTTACAGTGCCGTTTTTCTCCAGTAATCCCCTTTGCATTGGCAGCAGAAACACCATCACTGTGATAATGCATCTCATCATGAAACATAACAGTTAAACTGGCAGTGATTTTTTTCTCTCCATGCACTTACACTCAAGACTATTAAATATTTTTAAAGTGTCAGCAGTATATGTTTAATTTACTGTATTTAGTCCTGCTTCTATTGAGCAAAAGTATTATAGTTGTGTGCTGTATTCTTTTTCCCCACTGCATCATATTATTTTTGCCTCTCTAATGACCTAATTTTCCCACGAGGATCTGTAGTCTCATCATCTCTTAAATTAAACATGCAGCTCTTGATCTGTTGATGTGACTGGCTTCACATTTAATTTGAACTCGCTCAAAGCTGGGAAGGAAAACGTATCTCACAGAGAAAGCTCATAAACACTTCTGTGAGACTAGTTATCATGGGTTGCCAATGTCAGGCTTAATGAAGCCAGAACACAAAAAGAACCAGGCTAAGGCCTTGGGACATGAACGCTTTGGCTCGAATATGACTTTTAACCAGGATGTTACCTTTTATTTAAAAAAATGTTTGCTTGGAAATGCAATCTTTGTCAGAATAAAACACATATTTATAAACTTAATTAGAGACAGCGTCAGAGTGAAGTTTCTGGTGGAATGTGAGACGCGCAGGGTTAGAGTGGCTCCAGAGGCTGGGGGCTTCACCACCACACCATCTCTTAGCTTTAGTGAAGTCTCTTTCTTTTAGATTTGGTTGACATCCACCATGCATCTGCTCTCCGGTTCCCACAATCATCCTCCACTGTTGCCATAGCCAGAGCGTGTTTGTGTTTCCGAGGGTGTGGACGCAGCGGTTATTGAGTTGGTTTCTGATTGTATTAGCAAGCAAAGCTGTTTTGGAACTTGGAGACTTGGAAAAAGTATGACTCATGAACTGCTGACTCTTTTCTTTTGCTTTTCTCTCACTTCATCTTCCTTTTGATCCACCCACAGCGACCCCCCCAACCATACAAGATACTTGCTAAGCCCACCACAGAAATATGCATCAATATGCAAGATGATCAAGGATCAAACTCAGTGATGAAGTTCGTGTGCCCCGTTCGGGCTACTCTACACAGCTAGTCATCACAAGTGCAGCATGAAGTTATTATTTGCACATATCTGCAGAAAAAGTAGCAGCTCAGAGTAGGATGGAGGAAATCGTCCAGGAAAGCCTCGACACATTCAAGGCTGGTAGCAGGTCAAATATCATTTTGTTTAAGAAGCTCATAGCCATATATACCTTTTAGAGCCACCTGTAGGGGGGTAAAACCTCTGCCCCACTGTGTGGTTGGTGCTGGTAGTCCAGTAACAAAGTTTATTTGTATTTGTATTTGTATTTAGTAAAAGTCAAGCAGTAACATTAGTCAAGTGTGCTTGATTCTTTAAGTTAAATATGCTAATTCTGAGAAATGTCATGTAGTTGAAATATTATTTCTTTACTGATCAAACATTAAGTTCATGTACAGTAGAATCATAAATTACTGTGATGCATCTTGTTTTACGGTTGTCTGCTTTGTGTGTGAACGCTCAGTTTACAGTCTGATTCATGCAGTGGAGTAAATCTGGAGGAGTAAAGTATTTTCCTCTGAAATGCAATGGAATAAAGAAGCTTCACCAAATAAGAATAAATAGAATCATTAAACTATACTTAAGGTATTAAGTGAGTTACACTATTTTCCACCTTTTGGGTGTGTTCTCAGTCATTTCTCTTACATTGAATCATTTAACAACCTGTTCTTGATAAAATCTCTATGAGTTAAACAAGATGATTAAGATTAAGATCAGTCTGCCAGAGGATGAACTCATGTCACCATATTGAATGTCTTAAGGGACTTTTCTGCTTGAATAAAAGACTGTCTTAGTTTTGTGCCAGGATTAAGCTAATTTTACTATGTGTGTGTGTGTGTGTGTGTGTGTGTGTGTGTGTGTGTGTGTGTGTCCCTGCACATGAAGTCAGTCACTACGCCCTGACTGAACACATTAGTATAGTGTCTGTGGGAAAACTGGGGCAGGAGAGCAACACACACACACACACACACACACACTCAGAACTGGGACAGAAAGTACTGTATGTCTCTCTCTTGTTCTGTCTTTCTATAGTTATGCAGGTCGTGTGGTTGGCAGCAGTTTAAAAGCCCAGAGAGAGAACTCAGAGATGACCGTGCGTAATACAGACCCTGTCCTGAAGGGGGCGAAACAGAGGCTGGAGCAGCTGACACAGGTACACACACATTCTCACTTCAGATAAGGCAAAGTCGGTGGGGTAAATGCCGTGTTGATTGTCTTGATTAGATAACATTGATATAGATATTTGTGGTCACCAGACGATTTATTGATCTCATGACCTTTCATCTAATTTCATTTGTTCATAGTTTCACCCCGACTAACACTTTGGCCCATGACAAAGCGTCTTGAATATCCTAATTAATGTATGTAAAATCATGTCTATGAATAGAGGATGACCTCCTGACCTTTCCTCTAGCACCACCATCAGGCAGAAATTGCATCTTATACACAGACTAACATGGCATTTACTGGTTTTTGTCGTTACCCCCAGAGACATTTTCCATTTTGGACACATGAGCTTAAAACGTCATCAAAAGGACAACTATCTAGTTCACATATCGTTCTCCACAGGGCGCCCATGACGAGGTCAGTGTTTGCTAAAAGGAACAGCTCCCCCCAACAGTAAATAACTGTCCATTTATCAGCCTAGTTCAGTTAACTCCTGTTGACATTTGGAGCACGCAAGCTAACACTCATATATTGTATTTCATTTATGAACCAAAAAATCTTCATCATTTCTACACAATTCTCATTTACTGTCACTTAAACAGACGACATTTTTGCTTTTTATGCTGAAATGGTTCATGAACCTATAGCGATAATCATGTGAATCAAGTATTTGGGTTGATAATTTTCTATTTGCACAACCAAAAGTCTTTTTCTCTTTGTATTTAACCAAACCACAATAATAATAAGATGTGACAAATGTTTGCGTTAGGCTAGGGTGGCACCATGCGGATCATGTAGTAGCCTCTGTTGTAAACCTGTATTTAGGTAAACTTAAGTGTTGCTGTAGGTGTGTATGAAGTCAGACGAAGCAGGAGGATGTGCGGGTGATTTCATAATTCTTCCGTGGAGTACAATACCTTCGGTAGTCACCTTGGCCGTGACACCGTGACATATGATGGTGGTTAGCATTCAGCAGGAATGTTGCTTCCTGCCCTCGGTGTTTGGAGGTATTCATATCCACGCTTAAATAATGACGCTACTGTTTGTTTGATCTTGAAAAATCAAGCTCAGCCTCCCGCTCTGTCTTCAGAGTATGACCAAGGTGTGATACACTCTGTCTGTGTGTCCTCATCTACATCTGACTCTCAACCACGTCACATCATATGCTCGAAGCATTGCTTAGTCCAACAAAGTTAAATGTTAGCACTCTGAAGAGATGTAGATTATACCATGCAGTAATAAATTAATTAATTCAACAATTAAACTGGATTTATGCAGCACTTTCAAAGCTCTGGACAGCTTGGCAATATGGTGATATGATTTGCACGCGTGATTCATAAAACTATATTAATATGATCCCATAAAATGATACATCAAGGTTATTCATAATGATGATTCATTGTTTGTGCCAGAAAACACGTGGCTGTGTTCAGGACACCTAAGAGACAGTCAGACGAACAGGAAGCCAGACAAGTAAACACATACTGGGAGGAAGATCAAACAAACAAGTAGAGAGGACAACACAGAAACTTACAGTTTTTTCAGCCATTAAAGGATATTTTTGTTATTGTCAACAAATGCTATGAAAAGATCAAAACCATTGTGATACAACTAAACGACATTCCCAGACAGCCTGAGGAACTTGTGGGAATGTGGATTTTTTTTTTTTAAAGGCGAGACACTGTAGTTTTTAGAAAACTTTCATGGAGGACCTTCCTACTGCCGCTCATATCACAAAGTAAAATTTAAAAAAAAAAAAGTTGTGTTGCTGTGGTGATAGCAATGGATGATGGATGAAATCTAACGTTGAACATATCTATTTATTATATTATATTATTATATATTATATATTATTATATTATATATTATTATATTATATTATCTATCTATCTATCTATCTATCTATCTATCTATCTATCTATCTATCTATCTATCTATCTATCTATCTATCTATCTATCTATCTAACATAAGTGTTGTTGGTGGTTATGGAATATTCATGGAAAAAAATCATGTCATGCGACCCCCTAAGGTTTATTTTTCTCTTTTTGCTGTTCAAGCTTTTTTCTGTGCTCCATCTACTTTTGGTGGTGAGTCCATTAATCATGTTGCATTTACATGGAGGAAATGCCAAGTCAGCTCCCCCCCTCCCCCACCCCCACCCCCCCACCCCGCCGTATACACAAACACACACCACAAGCGCACCATGTCATCATTTATGTTTTAGATGTACTTTCTCTGGCCTATTAATTCTGTGTAACCACACTCGTCTGTTATTTACATTGAGTGTTTTAACGTGAGCGCATGGACACCAGCGCACACTCTATAGGTGGCAGTAAAAGGAGCAAGATCAGTGTTTTTGGACTTGTTATACATGCCGGGTAGATGGATGGTAGGAAATGCTAATTGGCTACAACGTCAACCAAAGAAAAAGTCAGATAGAACACAGCTCATCTGCAATGCAAACTATTTTCACTTCCAAACCGTATGCAGTCTTCCCATCTCTTTGATGAATTGAGAGACTGCAAGTCTGCGCGCACAAACAATCCCTGTGTGTAAGTAAGTACACACTGTGAGCTTTTATTGTCCTTTGAACAAGTTTAGAGTCACCTTTGGAAATCCAGGGCCTGGGCCGTGCTTCCTTCATGCTAGCTGCCCCAGTGCTTTCTCTGTGGGGGAAGCCATTTATCTAAGACACACTCATTAATGCACGCTATGTATTAATAATTATTCATGCCTGTCATGAATGCCATTTATACACTCACACAGCTCGGATGAGAGGAGGGACAAAATATGAAACAGGACAAAGAAGCATCCTTGGAATTTTAATTATTTCATCCAATTTCCGAGTTTCAGAAGTCTTTGTTTCTTTCTGGCTTTCCCTCAGTCTCTTCTTATCTCTTACTGTCCCAATTTTGCATTACGTGTTAATTAGACCTTTGTACCACTGGGATGTGTTTCACACTGGCTTTTTGCTCTAATGGGATTCTATTAGTGTAGCCACTCACTAATCCTCGCAATTAAAATTTGTATGTACACGATTAGCCAATCAGGATGAGCCCAGTCAACCCTGTGAGAGCTGCCCCCTGTATAGGAAAAGGGCAGCGGTCTCACCACTCCTCACCCACTTTTTTTCTTAAGTGACAGCAGATGGCAACTCTGACAAGGATGTCTTCATTAGAGGACTATTTTAAATTCTGCTTTTCCCGCTGCTTCTTGGTCTCGTCCAGCATTCCCAGGAATTACTCTTAGACCGGGCGATTATGCAGCAGGCAGTTGACACCCAATGATAACAGAAAGAGGGGGTTTGGTGTGTCTGAATTACATTGAGGGAAGTTCTTGTTTCATGGCATACCTGCAGTTAAATCTTCCTGTTTTTGAAGGAATAGTTGAAATTTTGGGGGGGAAATGCTTATTTGCGTTCTTGTCAGGAGTTAGATGAGAAGATAAATGCTGCTCTGTCTGTTAAGAAATGTTATTATATATGGATCTCCAGCCGACAGACAATGGGCTTAGCACAAAGACTAAAAATATTGTGGAACGCCGAGCCTGTTTCTGTCCAAAGGTAACAAAATCCTCCCACCAGCTCCTCTAAAGGTCACTCAATAACACCTTTTAACAATGGTCTGATTGGCTGTAGGGTGTCCATTAAAATGTGATATACATTTTAAAAGATCCGGGAGCTGCCCCTCTCTGGGGGAAAACAAACAATATTTGCCCATAGGCGTTAATGTAAAATTGCGGTACAAAAACAAAACAATAGAAAGCCTAGAATTAAATTACATAAATGACCCAAAGACACAGGAATGTCAGGCACACCCACTTGACCCTGCAGGATACATAGAAAAGGTTTGATCAGCTTTCAGTCGTGTCGCTTTAGTCTCCCAGCATCCGGCTGATCTGCCAATAAACCCACTCAGTGGCCGGAGGTGTCCTACCCCGAGATCGACTTTTACTTTTTTACTATTGAGTCTCCAGATTAGCAAATTACCCAGTGAATCTTCTCTGACTTGTATTTTTGTAAAATCCCCCCAAAAAAACTAAAAGCCTAATTTTGTCCACTAAGTAAGTTTTTCCCCTGTCATTCACCCTGGAGCTGCCACCCTTGAATAATTCTACTTGTAGGACTGTTGGTTTCATTGGAGAGCTTCAGTGCCACATGACCCAAATTCTGTTTACATTTCCACATGACTATGAAAACACAGTCCTGTGGTAACATTGCTGTAATGTATTTTTGTCGTCCCTCAGCCCTCATTTGCAGTCCGATGACATGATGGTGAATCACTACACAGAGTCTGGTCTGTCTCCATATCCCTTCGGACATGCTGTCATATAATAACCTTGGTTCCCCTTGTTTCCATGGCTGCCCCCATGCCTACTGTACGGGCCAGATGTCCCTCCTTATGTATCCAACCTGCATCTATCAAGCAGGATAACTCATCTTACAACATAGACCATATAACCAACTGTTGAAAATACCAAGTAGCCCTGTACTTTGGACTTTTTGGTCACTTGCTCAAAATGTGAAGCAACAGTGTGGGTTTAAATCTCATGCATAATACAATAAAAGTCTTATCTTTTTACATGACATATTCTACTGCATATATGTGTAGGTCTACTGCTGCATATTTTCAGGATCAAAATGTGAAGAAAAATGTAAACTATTTGCCTCCTCAATCAATATATGCGTATCACATCGTGCACCACAGTATATAGTAAGAGCTTATACCATACGTTCTTGCGCCAAAGGGATTATGTTTAAACCATCTTTAAATACTGAAAAGTACAACGGATTTTGGGGTGTCTAACAACAAGCAACTGAGGCGAGGAAGCGTTGTGATAACTACTCTTATCCTGCATGGCAATAACGTTCTAAAAATGTTGGTAATTATAAAATCCCAACCAGTTGACTCTCAGTTTGGCCTTTGTAGTGTTTAATTTGCCAGACAGATTTCACCAGCATAAGATAATATAAATCATTTTGATAGATGTTACAATCTTAGTGGCATCAGCGTTGCTTTATATATAAAAATGTTATCTAAGGGGAAAATAAAATGGAATAAAATGTCAGTGCAATATATCGTTTTCCTTTTTAAAACTGGTGGCTGTTTGCCTTATCTCTGTCCTCAGCTGGAATTCATATATTACCCACCTTGACTCCCCACAATACACATTCATCATGCCGCGAACCAATTATATGTTCCTGTCCCTGTGTATGTGTGGAAACCTAATAACTGATTTTGGTGTTGTATAGTTTCTTTCTTGGACAAAAAGTTTGTGTTATCCTTTATGAGTTAATCAAATTCTGCAACCATTGATTGACGCCAAGTCCAAATCCAATATTTGACTTAGAAACTGAGTGGATGTTTTTGATGCTTTTCCAATCCATCATTAGTTGAGCTTAAGGAGACATGAGGTTTTCACCCAGCATCACAATTATGTACCATGCCACAGCATCCGTGCTGTGACTTAGCTGAGCAATGGAGAATATGGATTCAAACAGAGATAGCATGACCTCAATTACTCTTTGGTATGCTCTCTGACCTATGTGTGTATGCATCCGTGTTTGTGTTTGTGTGTGTGTGTGTGTGTGTCTGTGTGCTTGTGTATTTTTTTCTTGTTTCTGTGTTTGTGCACGGATGTCTTTTTTAGCCTTTGGTGCCTTTTTAGAGGCAAAAATATTACAGAGAAACATTCATTATTTCTCTGCTTTAGTATCATAATCTTTCCAGTATTATCAGAACACTCTTTATTTCTGACCTTTGACATCATTACTATTAGCTGTTTGTTATGTTTGTGACTTGTGAGAAGAAGAGTCTTCTTTCTGCGCTCACTGCAACTCACTCTCTGATCCTCTGGCAGCTCTTAGTATTAGTATTAGCTGTAGCATTGAGCTGGATGCTGGCATTAGCCTGCTGACACAATGTCAGTGACAGTATGGATGTTTCACATGTAATATTTACCATGTTCAACCTTTTAGGATGTTGACATTTGCTAATTAGCACTAAATGCAAACTACAGCGGAGGCTGCTGGGAATGTGATTAGTTTTAACAAATATTTTGTCGTTCATGGTGCTAAATAAAAAGTCAGTGGATAACCAAAGTGATACGAGTTTGTCCTGAGGAGGCCGTGAATATCTGGACGAACCTTCATGCCAATCCAGCCAATAGCTGCTGAGATATTTAAGTGTGGACTGAAGTGGTTGACAAATTGACCAACACTGCCATCCACACAGTGATGCTTGAGTGTTTGGGACTGTGCATGTAACTTGCATGTACATTGTGTGTGTGTGTGTTTTATTAAGGAGGTGTTAGCGGAGCTCGGCTGGGAGAGCAAAACCAGAGGAAAGGCTGAAGAGGAGGAGGAGGAGGGAGGGAGTGCACAGATAGAGAGAGAGAGAGGCAGCGGAGACGATTGTGATGATGAAGATGGCTGTGAAGCATCTGGTGAGGAGACCGGTGAGTCATACACACACACACACACACACACACACACACTCACTCACTCACACACGCATCCAGGCAAGCATACACTCAAACATAGAGAAACAAACATGAGCAAACATACACCCACATATACAGTATATACACATGAATTGATTGCAAGTTCATTGCTTGTGCAAATATAGGCGTTCTGATTCATACATAACACATCAGCATATACATGTGCATACACACACACACACACACACACACACACCATCATAAATAAAAGACAAGACACACACACAGAGTTCATTGGCAGGGTGGAGGTTTTAAAATGCTGCAGCCTCCACATATCTTGTGCCAGCAGGGAAATGCCCAGAGGCAGGGATAGTACTAAGAGATGGATTCAACTGTCCTCCCTCTCTCTTTCTCTCTCTTGAGCTTCCTTTCTCTCTTTTTCCATCTCTCTTTCTGCTGGTCTCAGCAGCTAATGTCCTCCACGGACGGGATAAAGGATGCACTAACAACCAGGTCGCCCCAAAAACAGAAATGGAAAAATAGACTGTAATTATTCATTTATCTCTTGACTTATTCATCATGCTTAAGCTTATACATAATACATGGCTGTCACAGGGAGATCTGGGGACCCCTGGGAGCCTTGAGGCAATCCCACAGAGTGAACGTAGTTAAAATTAGCTAATATTTAAATTGTTGGGCAGTCGCAACGGATGGGCAGTTTCTTTAGGTGGAGTTTCCATAAAAAACAGTGCGTTTTAGAGGTTAGTAAAAGATGAGAGGGCTTAGAATTGAAAGTATAAGTACCTCAGGACTTGGTGTCAAACATCAAGTGTTTCTATGTAAATAAATCCTAACAGAGCAACGATTAACGTGACAAAGTTAAACACTCAAAAAACAAATTAGCTTCAACATGACTTTGTCAGTTAAATGTGACTGTAAGTGATTATTATCTTGCCCGATGCTGATCGACACAAAGAAAAGCACAACCAGAATTTTAGAAAGACTGAAGTAACGTGCACTTATAACATCATTTAACAGGCAATTAAAGATTTCAAAAAGCCTTTAAATTATTCTAGACATTTTGAAATTTTGATCTGCCTCCACTCAAGCCATCTTAATGATGATCAATGATGATAAATTGATCAGTGATGATCCATTCACGTAAGATCATTTATTCAATTCAATTTTCAATTCAATTCAATTTATTTGTATAGCCCAATATCACAACAGAGTTGTCTCACAGTGCTTTACAAAGTTCACTGAAATAAACAAGTGTAAGCGAACAAACAATCTAATAAAGAGTCCAGCAGTCTATCTATCTATCAATCTATCTATCTATTAGATCCAGTGCTTCATCAAATAAGTTATCTCCAACCAAATTAAAGAACATCCAGCTACCTGCTGCTCCTATAACTGTCTAAACTGTCTAATCCTCTCTGAATTATTACCAGTTAGACTTATATGCCCTTGTTATCAGGACTCTTCATTGCTTGCAACTTTAACCACCATTTCTTTGGATCTATTTAGTGAGGTTTATGTATGCAAAGTTACTTTACTTTGATTTATTTTCATTGCCTTCCCCTTATGTCTTTTTTTATCTCTTCCAACCCAACTGTCATTATTTGTTGTTGTTATTCCTGTTATCACAAAAAAAACAATTAAAAAAGCTAAAAACACAAAAGTTAGCTCTAATTAAAGGCCTGAAGGACAAACCGACAAAACAGTCCCCATAGGCTTCTCACATACTGCAGCTACTCTCTCCTCTATACGCTAACCCTTTCCACGTCTATCTTTAGCTGGAAAAACACATATGTTGATTAACTGGTCAGCATACCAGAAGACCCCGGCCACATTTATGGTGATGGAACTTTCCATGACACCCAAGTGGTTTGTGACTGCTGTTTCTATGTTCGTATGGGTGCTGACCTCGGCCAATTATTGTAAGGTCGAACCAATAAAGCCATAACAATGTTTGTTGGTGGTATTTTCTTCAGTTTTAGTTTTACAGCACAGAAAAGTTCTCGAATAGAATCCAATACAATACAATAGAATATTAATTGGAGGTGTTGTTGCTTCGTGGGATTGATTGTAATAATTTACTAAACCAGTGCTCATTCTTTGCATCATCACCTTGTTACCCTTGATCAGAGGTCATGTCACCCTCGTGATCACAACACCCTGGTGATGTCATCGGGTGGTGGGATCTCTGCCCCTGAGGGCAGGATGTAATAGGGCCAAAGGTCATTGACACTCTAATTATCCCTGTACTGTCCTCGCCATCACTGGAGTCATGAGTCTATATCCCTACAGTGACGTAAAGCATGAATGCGGCTTTTTACTCCTTCATGATACTGAGCTATAGGTCAGTGGTGTCTGGGGTCACAGACCAAGAAGAAACAAAATGAAACAAAAGGCATGATAATTTAAAAAAAAAAGTTTGTGTAGGGATTAATTAGAATTTCTGTCTTTCTGAAAAATGTAGTCAGTAGTTTGCAGTCGGCTAGCAGACCTGAACCTGATGGGTCCCAACAGAGTTCTGGGTGTCAGGCATTGTGTTGCGGTATATGTATGTATATGTCTTTCTCTCTCGGTGATGCTTGTCTTTTTTCACCTGCTGTTCTCCTGCTATAGAGATCTTGATCTTGAGTTTACCTGATTAAATATAAGATTTTATATTGTTGACAAAATACAGCAAAATACAGCAAAATAGCAAACCTCTTTGGGGTTGAGTTGGGTTTTGAGTTGGTTTCAGTCGGGTTGGCTTAAAAGAGGTTCAGTTAAGGAAGTGGTTGCGGGCACGATTTGAGCCTTAATTTTAGGTCTGTGCAGAACTCCAGCGGGCCGTTCCTACTGTGACTGTTCCAACTGCCGAGCAACATAAAAACCTTGAAAGAGAATTTGAGAGAGCTTCAGGGTTTCTCTGAGAGCAGGTAGGAGAGATTAAAGGCCCAACACGTGTGTTTTAGTATCCTAGTTCTTAATGGTCTTAACAATTACTCCAGTTGTCACGCTGCAACCCCCTCGTCAGACCATCCACAAAACCTTGTGATCGTAGAAATGATCTGTGGTTTAAAAAGTGGGGGGGGGTTATCTCCTGTAGGTGAAGATCGCTATTGAAGTTTAGGGATTGAGAACCTGATTTCACAATAAGTATCCAAGCGTAACCTCTATCAAAGTTAGGACATTTACTTAATTATCCGAAGGAAGACCATTGAGTCAAATGGAGCCAAACTGAGTTATTATAAACCACTATATTTCAGAGGATAATAACTTTGAAGAAAATGAAAAACATCTCATTATTTTTACATCAGGATTCTTTTCAAAACATTAGTAAACACCGATATAGTAGTTGTGGAAAGAAGCCTGTGTTCATACGAGATAAAACATTTATGCCACCTTAAATGTTTGCTTTCTCATGATGCATCACACCCTTATTTAAAAGCTCTAAAAGTGCAAGGTATTTATTTGTCCTACCCTTTAGACTAACCTTGAAGTGTCAGATCTGCGGAAACTCATGCCTCCCACTGGGCCTGAAACTGGTACATTGGCTATTTACAGAGAAAATTGCTGGTTATGATTTACTGAGCTGGTGGCGGGGTGCGGGGATCGCGTCTCTCAAGCCACAACGAATTCCTGGAGAAAGAATCACAATAAATGACAAAAGGGGATTTTCTGAATGTCTCCGCGTGCGGCGGCATCTCTATGCATATAAACAAGCCTCACACTCACTGAAGCTGAAAGAGTGATGCAGTATCATCATCCAGACCACACAAAACACACAGAGTCATTTATTTTTAGAATTATTTGTATTTTTCATGCTTGTACATTGCATCAAGTCGGTAGTTATGAGTTAAAGTATGAATAAAACTGCATCAAATGAATAAATCCAGGCTGCTCTGATCTGTTTTATTTTTTTTGGGGGGGGATAGATCTGCCACTAAATCTGCCCGTCCACGCTTTCTGACTCTCTCTCTTTAAAATTCTGCCTACAAACTACTTCTCTAAATCTGAATCACTGAAATGTGGAGCTTATTATTTCACAGGAACGGAAGAGCAAATGAAATTGTGCTTGCATGAGACAGAGAGTGTTTGCAAGCGTGCGGATGTGCGTGCACAAATGGATGTTTATGGCTTCTTGTTTGTGCGTGTGTGCCCAACATGTGCTTTCGTGCAAGATTTAAGTGTGTTTGGGTGTATGCAGGCAGTACATCTGTTACTGCAATATCTTTGTGTGTAATCCAGTATGTTTTATGGATGCCCGGTCTGACTGGCTGAGACGGATACAGTAGTGTACAGCTTTCTGACCTATTATGTCTTTCTCAATATCGACCCCTTGGCTTCCTCAACACACACATTATCGGGCCTGAGGTATCTCCTTCTCTATACCTTGATGCAGGCATGAGTGGGGGATGAATAAAATGATTGTGATTAATTCTCATGACATTTAGGCTTTGCTGAATACTGATGAGTATTCAGAAGTGGAGGATGAGAGGTGGACGTAGGTTGCCAGGCGATCGGGAGCTGAGATCAAACCTCAAAACTTCAGCTCCTCAGTGCCAAACCTGTGTTTTATGTATGTGGGCCATTTAACAGTGAGAAGTTATTTTAGTCATGCTGAGACAGTACAAAGTCTATTATTATTTGATTTAAGGCCATTTACAAGTTGATGTCAGCCCAGAGAGGGAGAATCACTTGGCAAACATCGTTCACAGAGCAAAAACAAAGGAAACAGGCAGACGCCTCAATATATGAGCAGTTTAAAGCAGAGAGCTTACGTTAGTGCTATTTTTGCCGTTTTTAATGGTTTTTTTAAGAGACTGTGAGGTCCAGCCAGAAAAACCAGTACTGTTTTTCTCTTACATTGCTGTCATGTATTGTTCTGAAACCCATGTTATATGGATGGTTATGTACACGCAAAAGAGTCCATATTATTCATTATGCTGCATGTGAACAGAACATAGACATAAATAATAAATAATAGGTCTTGCCATTAATAGCATCATGCTAATTCATGCTAAAGCTGCAATGGACTCCTGCATTACTATCAGCAATGAGATACACTCTCCATACTTAACGCAAGAAGATACTAATCACAAAGACTTATTATTGTGCTTCTACTGTTCTTCTTTTTTCATTAAGTGGCTTTTCATCCTCCCCTCCCCTTGAATTCACCAAGATTAAACTGATTGATTTTCTCTCCTCAATCCAGCACAATCCCTTCTTTAACTGCCCCTTCTCCAAACTATCTGTCTCCCCAGACACATCCAGGTCCTATAATGTCAATAATGTAAATGTAATCACAGCTTCTCTTCTTCTCTTCTCTTCTCTTCTCTTCTCTTCTCTTCTCTTCTCTTCTCTTCTCTTCTCTTCTCTTCTCTTCTCTTCTTCTGTGATGTGGTGGCGGATGCAGAGGTGGGGAGACTGTAACCTCCAGGTGTCAATGAGTCACATTACAACCACAAATGTCTGACTACAGATTTCCTTTAAAAGGCTTTTATAGTTTGAACCTGCTTACACAATCCCCACTATTACTAAATGCCTTACAGGTTTACGTTATGTGGCTAAACTCCATTCTGCAAATAAAAACATGGATAAACAAATTTGAAGCAGGTTTGTCTCAATACTTGGTAATATATTCAGAAAGTCTTTGTATCTTTACCAACTACAAGATGTGTTTGTGTGTGTGTGTGTGTGTGTGTGTGTGTGTGTGTGTAAGAGAATGTGCGAATGTGTACTCACATGGGGCACTCAATCCCTGTAACCATGGTTACCAGGTGGTCTGTCCTCCCATGGGTCCTTATTTGATGACAATGAAGAAAGAGAAAGAGAGAGAGAGAGAGAGAAAGAGGGAGAGAGACACAGAGATGTAGAGATAGAGAAAGGGAAGAAGGTGTGGCAGATTGTGTGCTACCTCTTTTGGTCGCCATCTGCCAAGTGCATTTTTGCATTGTGCTGTCTGTAATGTTGTTATCTCCTTTGCGTTACAATACCTGGTTATCTGGTTATGTATAATTTAATTTGCAGTTAAATCGCTGTCAGTATTTGGTTCTTAACATAATCCAGCTCTAGATACTGGAAGTACAACAGGATATTGAAAATTGCTGAATTATTCTCTTTTTATTGTCCTGCCTCCATGCATCTCCCCTCCATCATCTCTGCCTTGCTCCCCTGGCCTCTCCCCCACTTCCCTGGGGCCAGATTCACAAAGCCTTTAGAAGCTATTTCATCTTAAAGGGAAAGGCCAGTGTTTTCCAGTGCTTGAACATGTTGCCCCTCTGCCCGAGGACAGTTTGATCTGCATTCGAAAGCATCTGTCTTAAAGGGAGCCAGAAAGAACAATAAAAAGTCTGGCGAGGCTCTTAATCTGCACCCGTGACTATAAAAGTTCCCTGAGCGAGCCTTTGGATGGGATTGATCAGTGCCATAAAATGAAACTGCTTTCTTTGTACATGCATGAGCTGGAGAACATTAAGATGTAAAACATGCTATGAATGCAATCAGCATCCCACTGATACAGCAGCTTTACTCTGGAAATCCAGACTGAAGCATTTGTTTCTTATGCTGTATTTTCTCGTGTAGCCAGCAACAGGGCTTCTTCGTTTCCCAACAATTATACCAATTTTAAGTCAGTGCTGAATATATCAACAAAATGTTCACCATCAACACATTGCATTTGTTTTCTCTGTAACATCTGCTCCTGGCAACTGGAACATGGTGGTTGTCTTGTATAAACACTGAAAAGGTCAGTGCAGTGAAGTGAGGACGTGCTCCTTTTTAAATATCTCACCAAAACCACTGTTTCTCCCTTAACTTAAAGAAAAAATGTGGATATTCTTATTGTCTACAAAATCCATTGAAAGACCAAAACCAACAATGAAGTGATCCTACTAACAAGTATTGTCCATGTGGCCAAAGCCTGATGTATTGGCTATTAAAAGTACATCAGTGAGCCACAATGTACATGTTTCTTTTGCCAAGATGAACACGGGTATTGTAGTTTATTTAAATCCTGCGTTCATTGGCCTACTGCTGTAATTACTCACTAACAGACTACAGTGCCTAGCTTGTTTAGGAATTTCTAGAGGCTTTTTTTAAGAAGAAATCTGACTCTTGTGTCTGGTATGGATGTCATATTTCTTCGTAATTGGAGAAAACTTTGCCAGTAAAGGTCATCTCGAGAGCAAATTATGTTCCCTCCGAAATGCATTTAGCAAAGCAAATTAATAGAATATGAATTTAACTGGACATTAATTTGAATTTCTATGTTATTTATGACTGTTTATGCCTTTTTTTTTCCTCTTTTATTTGCTCTTTATTTCTTTCCTCCCTTCTTTTGTTTTATTTAGTTGATGTTGGCCAGCTCTCACAGTGCAGGGTATATTGACTAGAAGTGGAACGCTCCCATATACATAACCGTATAGCACACTCACACAGACACACACATGTAGAAATGAAGGGAGAAGAAGGAGGAGATACTGGAGATGACGATAGGAAGTAACAGGGTGACGAAGAGAGAGAGAGAAGTCGTAAGTGTGTGGGATGTGTGTGTGTGTGTGTGTGTGTGTGTGTGTTCAGCATGTGGCAATAGTTAATAAGCAGTAGAGTCAGATGATAGATCCTCAGGGTAAGAGACGCAGCTCATTAAAGAATTACACATTCACTTTGCTCTCACTGTCTCTCTCATTCAAAGCGACAGAGATAAAAGAACTGAACTTTACATAAAATGCTGCACATCGTAGAGCATCTACAGAATAGCTACATGCACAGTTGACCCCCTGCACTCAAACTATCAACGTACCTTTAACATCTATCAAGCATCTCCTCCATAGGCTGTCACGTCCTATTCTCTCCCTGCCCGCCTGCTTATCAACCTGTCTGTTGCCTATTTACCACTTGCCTGTCTTTCTGTCTGACTCCCTGCTTCTCTCCACACCTGAGTGAGTTTGTTCATGCAAATCTGATTAAACATAATCTGTTTATTAGTCCTCCTCCTGTCATTCCCACATGTGACCTTTTGTGAAAGAAGCCCGTTGCCCTTGCTTTGTCTTGCTCTCTTGAGCTGCACCTCCAGCTTCATTCATTCATGTATGTAAATGAGCATCCACATGCCGCACACACAGCGGACAACACCCCCACTGGCCTGAGTTGATGTGCAACCTTCAGCCAATCACTCTGCTGTCTTCAACCTTTCATCCACCTCCAATCACAGTCAGTCCCACACTGCATTCACGCTGCAGTCTTTAGCTATTGTTTTTCTCTCTGCGTGTTTCCTCCAAAGGTTTTATGATTCCACCGGAGGCTATGTTTAACCTCGGTAAGTGTGACCTTGACAAGATGCTTCACTGCAAGTTGAACCATTAACCGTTGTTATAGTCATTTAAAAACAAGCACTATTAATCTGGATATTATTTTTAAGACTTTATGTCCCACACGGTTCATTTGGGACCGGCGGAGCAGGCAGTGGAGATGCAACAGTAGATCATATGGCCAAGCTGTTGTCCACAACCATTCAGTAAATACTATACAATTTTTGATAAATTAGTTGACTCGATTTTGAAGTGACAACATAAACATACTGTAGATCCGTCACTCCATTACAATACATGAATATGCAGCGTCTGAATTTACAGTGAGCGGTATAGAAAGTAAACAGACCTTTTAGTAACATTCAGAATATCTACTGTGAGTTACATTATATCAGTCAGGTTTGTCTGTACTCTTATAATTCGGCTGAGCAACCATGTATTGATTGATCTTCCTTCGTTTCTGTCTACCCAAAGTAAGGAATGATCAACATATAGTGACTCTGAAGAAATATATTGCAAGTTCACCCGAAGCAAATGAGCTGGCCAGCTTAAATGTGTTTCAGGTGTTGTTTTAAGCGATGCTCGCGTGGCGGTTCAAGGAATGGCAAGGTTGATCGGTCCACGCTGACATATCTCAATAACTGTAAATGAATGGCCATACAAATGTTTACAGACATTCATTGTCCCCATAGAAGGAATCCTAATGACTTTGGTGATCCCCTGACTTTTCCTGCAGCACCACCAGCCTTATCTCAACACCTACCTGATCGACTGGGACCAAACGTTCATGGTTCCCAGATGGTATATCTCGATGGCGTTATGCCCCGACTGTTAACATGAAGCACATCAAAGTAAAACCCAACAATTAATGTGCTGTTTTATGTAGATGTGACATCAGTTGAACATCTCTGAGTGGTCTCGTTAAAATAAGTAGCTGTAGAGCCGCTAAAGGTTCTCATTTTTCACTCCTGTGATAAGGATCCTCACTATCAGTCTGTGTAGTACAGTATAAGCTTACTAAAATGCTTGAAAACTTCACAGCAAATAAGCCAACAGGGACACATGGATGTGTTTAGTGTCATATATCTCCTCTCAGTGAATAAGTTGTCACGCAGGCCAACTTCATAATACTTTTTCCTTACGTCCATAAATAACATGATGACAGCAGTGATGAATATTAAGAGACACAGTGCAGTGTGTTGGCTGAGGATCAGAATCAGATTATTTTCATCATCATGTTCAGAAAATAGCCATGATCAGTGTTGAGATACAGTTCATTTCCACTATTTATATACTAAGATGTTCACAGTATAAAGCTTCTTTATCAGATGTTTTTTTATTTTGCTATCATTTTATAATTTGATTCTGATAAGTACTTGCTGAGAGTATAATCCACTGCTGCCTTTACCATCCTCCTTCTGCTGTGTGTGTGTGTGTGTGTGTGTGTGTGTGTGTTTCCTCCCTGGGGAACTGAGGCTGAAGTAATGAAATGCTCATTACTGATTCAGCTGGAAATGCTAGGGATACATTTACACGCCTACACACACACACATCAGCGATCCAGACGCTCTTCAAGGTCACCTCGCATCATTTGTGTGTGTGTGTGTGTGTGTAAGAGAGCGAGAGAATGAATGTCTGTTATATACATACAAATTGAGGGGCAATAAGATTGGGCGTAATTGGGGCCTAAATTGACAGTTCTGTACAAAACATCACAGGTATCTGATAGTAGACACAATTATTAACCCACTGTATTTCATACACACACACACATACACACACACAATAAATACATACATGCATACATGATACATGATATTCATCTTTGCTGTCAGTTCACTTTTCAACTTTCATTTATAAGAGCATGCTTCCCTTACATCTTTTCATCACTCCATCCACACACAGGCATTTGAACTACCTGAGGTTGTCGTCTGAGGCAAGACAAGACAGCACAAATGCTCCTCTTCCTTGTTTAACACATTAAAATGCATTGATTCAGTTCTGCTTTACACACAAATCTGATCAAAGCATAACTAACATGCTTCTGTGACACACACTGTGTTTGTGGACACACACGTATTGTCTGCTGTTATTAGAAAGATGCTGCGTTGTCAGTTGGGTTTTGTTTCAGACGCCAGACGGAGGGAATGTATGAAAAAGATTTAAATGCAGTAATGCTGAGGTTTGGTTATTGGCATCTCTGGAATGGATGCTTTGTTACAGATCAGGCAGGGATGCTTAAAGTCTGAACATTTTAATGGTATAAGGCACCACACGTTCAAATGGTGATTTTGCCTGGATGGCCATGTGGAGGTAGAATGTTTTGCTTCTTTAATACAAAAACATTGGCAAAAGCGTTTTTATCTATTCTGTCTATTGTCACATATTTTTATACATGTGTGTATAGAATGATGGAGCTTTACCACATTCTTTTTTTTGATCAGCTGGTACACAACAATGTATTATCAAAACTATCACAGATTTTAGCTTCAATATGGGACTTGAAAGGGAAAACAATAACTGTACTGTATTTTAGTTGCCAAAAATAGTCTCTTTTCAATAATTTACAATGTTCCTTTTGCAACTACAAAGCATGTCTTTCTCTTTTTAGACCAAAAACATTCACGCCAAAACATTACAACACACGTGTGTGTGTGTGTGAGAGAGAGAGAGGGAGAAAGACAGAGATGCTTGGCAGCCAGTCTGTTTCCTGTGGGTCACCACAACTGTGATTTATGGTCCTTCTCCACCTGCTTGGGACCGTCCTGTCACCCCAGGGTGAACGCTTCCTACTGAATTCCATTTTTATGTTATTATTATTGAAAAGTATCTACATTACAACTCAGTGGTGACGAGCACACATTTATTTACTTGGATAGGAAGGGATGATGTATCACATGTGTTCACCAGCTCTCCTCTTCAGCCATTACAATACTGTACACGGAGCCCATTTTGGTCCTTCCTTGTAAACTGTCAGTTTAACTCCTCTGAGGATGCAAACTGTGCATGAATGGAGGTGTAAGCTCTTCATATGTTTGATGTCAGTGAAACTTTCTGCTGATCTGCAATTCCACTGACCTGGATCTGCAATCTAACAATGCAATTCACTTACAGGATCCCTCAAATGTCACTCCTCCATTCTTATTACCACACACACACACACACACAGCAATACACACACTCACTCATTACTCATTGCTGTAAAGGTTAAACTACCCCTTGAGTATGACCAGTGACATTGTTCATCACTCATCTCTGGTGGTGTGGGTGTGTGTGTGTGTGCACATATTTCTTGCCAATCGGCCATATGTGGCATGTTCTGAATTGTTGCTAAGAGACAAACATGCTGAAGGGCATGTAGGAGGAGACTGCATGTTGCTACCTGCTTCAGAACACACACACACACACACACACGCACACACGCACACACTCAAACAAAGCTGCATATGCACATGCAAAGCAGCCTTTCAAAGTTGGAGTTACACTGATTTAAGACGTTTGGTCTCATTATGAACCTTATCATACTTCACTGTAGTGCTGGAATAACTACACAGTTTTGATAATCAGTAAAACATTTGTCAAGCAAAAATGCCAAATATGTGCTGCCTCAGGATTTGCCGCTTTTGGAAGCTGAGATGGTTTCCTTATTTTATGAAATTGTATTGGATGAACATACTGAATATTATTATCAGATTAAAAATAATGGAAATAGTCATTAGTTGCTGCCCTACTTTGGATATATATAACTGCACTTACATCAACTCAGCTTTTAATCGTCAGCTGGGTTTAACCTTTAGTCAGTGATTCGAGAGGTATTCAGTTCATACACTTGAGAAATATCATAGTATAAAATTACATGTAAAAGTCCTGTATTCAAAGTGTCACCAACAAAATGTATCTACAGTATCTTAATTAAAAATCACCATTATGCAAAACTGTGTTTTATTTGACAATCACCTTGTTTTATTAATCAAAACCAGCTCATTGTAAGAACTAAATGGTCCGTTTTTGCATAATTCATAATTTTTATGCAAATTTGACAAAGGTAATAGTCATTGTGCTGAAATTAAAACATGAATTTATCATGACTCACATGTTATGGTGAAAAAGAGATAGCAAGGCGATGCAGTTCTGTTCCTTAAACAGGTTCACGCCAGATGTGACACAAGGTTTTGAGTTGTGATGGGAACAGATGGACATCAAACCACACACACAAACACGCACATTAGCACAGCCAGGGTCCCATATTGCTCCATGCAGCCATTTGTCAAGTGAACACACAATAAACGACAGATTTCTAATTGGTAAACACTCTGCGCTGCGAGTAAATCATCTGAATCGTCAACACACACAGTCAAAAACAAAAGCCACATCACGCATCTCTCATACCGATTTTAGTTTTCATTTTATTATTCGCAGGAGTGTCAGTGTCTGTGTATTGAATTTCTAATGTTTTGTGTGCGCATGCTTATGTTTATGTGTAGATTTATGTGGGCGTTTGCCTGCTTTCTTTATCTCTGTCTTATTATGGGATACAATATTTGTGTTGAGTATGTGAACATTAACAACTCACCTCATTCCTCAGTGACTGAAAGAGGCTCTTAGTCTATTGTGCTGCGAGACAATGTGCATTGTAAGAGACAGAATCAAATTTCCCAAGCAGGTGTGTGTGTGTGCCAGGACAGAGCATGTTGTGACTGAGTGTTTTTTTATGACAGAGCTGGTGAGTATGAGAATATCTTTGTCTGATATATTTTTGTGGGTGTGTGTTGTGTGTTGTGTGTGTGTGTGTTTAGCCGACGGCACAGTCTGTCTCCCTGCTGCCCTAATCCACTAATTTACCTGAGTTTCTCCCATGAGGGGCCTGGAGTACTGCCAACACACACACCTACATACATGCATATGAAAATGTTAAAGCAGCTGGTGAAGTCCGGCCGTACGCCCAGTAAATGAAGCAACATTTCATCACATCTGTTTGTGTGTGTGTGTGTGTGTGTGTGTGTGTGTGTGTGTGTGCGTGTGTGTGTAAGGTAACAGTATTCACATTTATGCAAAGCTGTGGGTGGATGGGGTGAAATCCATAAATCTCTCAAATCTGAACAACAGCAAAACAGCTGTAACTAATGCAAGATTTTGTGCAACCATGAGACTAAAAACAGAACCAGAAATGACTGCTAATTTATGGACTTGCTTATTTATGGAGATATTTTAAACTAGATTTGAATTGATTGCAAAGGCCCTCGACTTGTTTTGGTTCATTTAATTGATCTTTTCACACACTTAAAGTCCCTCAAATGTGGGCTCATTTCTTGTAAGAACTAGATTAATGAAGTGTTAGCTATGTTCAGATTATTATTGTGTAATACAATGCATACTTTAAAAAAGATAAGATAAGAATTCTTTATTCATATGAGAAATCAAGCTTTGAAGTGCATCACACAAAGCAATAAATAAACAACAATAAGAGCAAAGAGATTAAAAATAAAACAAAATCGAATTAAAAGAGGAATGTTACATATGTACTATGATCCAATACTTCTTCTTCATCTTCTGTATGATCAGGAAACCAGCTATGTTTAGCCAACTGCATAGGACCAAGTGGGCTTTACCACCTTAAAACCATGTGCTCGGATTAAGAATGTGTGAAAACTAGTTAGCAAGTGGCATAAAAGTCAGAATCTAACCTTTTCACCTCTAATTACCTTTATCATTAGTTTTATCATTAAAAATAATGTATAAATGGTTGAAAAGTCCAGCTGTCACAGCAGTCTGAATGCAGACTTTTACTATTATTTGCTGTGTTATATATTAGATACATCAAACTGTTTCATCATAATTTGGTCTTCTCTCTGTCCTCCTCAGGTGATGAGACAGGCGATACATCCAGCGGTCGTAGTCCAGCGACCAAGGACGTGGCTCCTCCTCCTCGTCGCCCTGCCCCTCCTCATCACCTTTCACCTCCACAGGTAGCTCACAGCTGTTCCTCCCTCCACATCCATTCTGTCTTTACACTATTCCTCTATTAACTGCCCCGTCCATTCTTATATAATTTTGTATTTTGTATCTATCGCATATTCACGCTCAGGTGGCTGTTCGAGGCTCAGCTCGCTCGCTGTCCGCTCAGCTGTTACCTTTGACCCTGGTGGCCCTGCTGCTCCTCCTGCTGTCACCATGGGAACACCGCTGATCACGGAGAGATGGTCCCAGAGACTGACAGAGACAAAAAGACTGAGAGACAACCACATAATGTTTTGTGGTGAAGTTGAGTATGTAGAGTTTCTGTAAGCACACGTCAACCACTCTGATTGTTTTCGTTTCGGGTGGCCAGACTGGTGGGACAAGCCGTTGGTTCATCACAATTGCAGGTGCACAGTATTCATGTATATGTTACCTGTACTGACCTCCACATGTGTTTGTTTATTTGTATTTAACTCTGATAGGATAGATTGCACAGCACTACTGATTTTCTGAAGAGAGATGTAAATACATATATATATATATTATATATTTATATGAAGAATTTCTATAGATAACAATGGTCTGATGTGTAAATTAATCCAGAGCAGAGCAGAGTTACTTGGGCGTTAAGGGATGTCTGGTTTGGTTTGACCTTTATATCATGTATCCCCCACAGAGATTAAGAGCCATGACAGCCACGTTCCAAGGGGGCCTTCACTGTAGCAGCAGTGTACTTCCAGTGAAGGCACACTTGTGAGGACTCATTAATGTTGAGGAGACCTCATCCCAGACAGCTAAACACAGGCTGGAAAAGGACACTGAGGCGCTTCCTCAAGAGGCCAAACAACCAATTATGTGAGACTTCAGAACATTTACAGATGGTCATGGAGCATAATGAAGAATTTGACAGTTTGGCCTGTAAGCCTTTGCAGATTGAAGCCCATGTGGCACTTTTCTTCACACAAACATGCTCTTTAGTTCATGCAAGCTGCATGACTTAAAAAAAATAATAATCTGCAGAAAGTATGCTGAGAGGTTTAACTGTATAACACTTAGAAAATGTAATACCTCCAAAAATGACTCTTTAACAGCTGTGTTTTCTCAGAAGGAACTGTGTCTTCTGGTAGTTTGTCCTTTCCAGACACATAACACATTTTATAGTCTTGTTAGTTGAGGGAAAAATGAGTTAAGACTGCTTTATTCTCAAGGTGTACACTGTGTAAAATTGTAAAAGGACTATTGGGAGTGATGCAACAGCTTCCGTTCGAACTTCAATTTCACTTGTAAGCTCTATTAAAGATAAGAGTATCCTGAACATGAAAAAGCCCCTAATACAAGAACTGTCATCTCATGCATTTAAGAGCAAGATACAAGCGTCTGCCTTAACAACTTAACTGTCACAGTGATTTGAAAGGCTGGCTGCTCTCCAAATTCATTAATTACAACTGCAGTCTCCTGCAAAGAGATAGCATGAGACAGGACATCCAACAAAATACTATATATTTATACTTTTTGAAAGTCAGATTCATGTTATCCGCTCGTCTCCGAATCCAGTGAAGAAAAGAGACGAAGTATCAAGAGTGCAGCTGAGCCCAGATCCAAACATGTGATTTAAATGTAATTCATATTAATTAGGACTATTATGTCAGTCAGGCTCTCTGTTGAGTCTCAAACTCCCACAGGACAGACAACTGGAATACTGATTTACTGAATTCAGAATGGAGCAAATGAACCAGCTGAAGGACACTGTGCATTTCTGTCAGTGGGTGACTTTCTCTAAGATCACTTTGACCCATTGTAGCCTTTTGAAATGACAAAATTCCCACATAACCACCCGAGACAGTATATTTATGGAAGAATGTGATTGACAGATGAGATAACTTAAGAAATACCATTAAGAGCTTAAGTGTGTGCGTTATCTGGGCAGTGAGCCCAAATACCATGTCAGCTAGCAGGACACTTTTACAACATAATCTGTCAAACATGGTGCGTTATTATTTAATCACTACAAAACATTATACCCAAATAAGATGAGATTTTGGATTCAAGCCAACCCTTCCATCACACAGCTCTTGCTAGGCGACATACATAAACAAACCACCAACACATGCCAGTGCTCATACAGTCAAGTTTATAGAGAAAATGAATGGATATGCACTGTTTTAGTGTTTCTCAACTTGGGGTAAGACCAGGGTGGCGTACTGACAGCGATTTGGGAAATTTTGAACAGTAAAAAGATATTTTCATGTATTTTATATGATTATAAAACAAATTATGTAAAACAAAATATAACCATGTACAGCTCTCTTGGGCAATAGTTCTAATGAACACATCTGGAAAGTGAAGATATAATCTATAATCTAATTTGGTGTTACAAGTCATCATTCTGCAGATGCTCACCTTCGTCTGTAAACTACAAACTTATCGTTGTAGTGAATGATGTGTGAATGTTGTTAGTGCGTATTTGAACATCAGATCTAGCAATGTTACATCAAGCATAGAAATGACCTCCCGTTTCTGTTCATCTAGTGCCACGTTATCATAATGGTTCTCAGCACGTCTGTTGAGGCACACGGGCGTGCCGCGGAGTGAGCTGTGCTGTGTCATTGTGTCGTTATTGTATCAAATCTTTTAAATGTACTTTTCAAGGTTTTAACACCTCTCTTTGTTTAGAAATTCTAAGTTGTAATGTAGGAGTAGGTGCGGACACCAGGGTGCAACAAGCAACCAGTTAGCCACGGTACTACGGTTCCTCTCAACACACTCTGAACTAATTTGAAAAAACTAAACCACTGACTCTCATGTGAAACGTAAATAAACCTATTGTAATATTGCTGCTCTCTGAAGTCATTAATCCTCATCTTAATACCATCAGTAATAAACAGTTTTCAAATACATGTTGTACTTTGTCTTTTGTATGTTGTAGGATGCAGTGTAGGACGCACATGGGAGCCAAAAACAGAACTGAAACATACACGATTTGTAAATAGCAATGACAATTAGAAAGAAAAGAAAAATGAATGTGGTTGGAAAAAAATGACTTGGAGGGGTTCTTTATTACACATTTACACAAATTATGGTTAATTACAGCTTTCATACTGCAGATGAAAAATACTGTTGAGGAATCTGCCATCTATCTTGATATAAAGACATCATTTAGAAACATATTTGGGTTGTTTTTGTTTTTTGCAGCGTATTTTCATCCACAATATCTGGACTATAAAAACGGGTTGAAACAGATAGGAGTTCGGAGCCATCAGAGCTTCACGGATACATACATATATGGGAACGCAGCTGCAGCTCTTTGGCCTCTGGCTCTTTGAGAGATTACTGTGATTGGATTGGCATGGTCAGGAAGTTGGCACCCATTGCTTAGTTGGCACAGGGCGTTGCCAGGGGATGATGGGAAATAAAGACATCATTGAATGCAAATTGTCACAGAGAGGAAGACACAGAGAGAGCACGAAGGAGACAGACTGTAAGAAGGAGGAGTGTCCCACCTGTATATTCGGCTTCAGTCTATGACTGTTGTTTCATGATGTTGTTAAATGCATTATTTTAATAACTTCTTTTTTACTTTTCATCCTGGGCATATGTCTGTTTTTCGTGGAAGACGTGAACTTCTGATGCGCTTAACCTAAAAAGGGCAAATAGCTGGAGTAATCTGCACATCCCTAACCATTTGAGCAGATAAAAACGGGCAGCAGGCGGGAGGAGAGGTAAAGCAGATGAAAAAGATACTAGGATGAGTCAGAGTTCATGACAGAGAGAAGGAGTGAGACGGGATTTGCATTATGTTTGTTTCAACAAGCTGGTGAGGTTGCTATGCTGAATAATATCCTTCCTCGCAGCACTAATGAAATCAGAGCTCTAATTATTCAAACCCTGTCTGAGGGATAGGATTGGGGTTTGTGCTATTTAAATCGTATCTATCCTATTCTCACCAGTGTTTACAGCCTTCAAGGCACACATTATATCAGATTACAGACTGTGTACGCTACATGTTGCAGCTCCACATGATTTTACAGCTGTTTTTATAATGAAAACATGACTAGAGGCTTTCTAGGTACTGAGAGCCATGTGGTTGTAAGGATCACTCAGGAAGCACACCTACCTGTCTTATAGGCACAAATCAACCCAACCGGATTTATAATTGATTTATATTTCGCTCTGATACAGCTGGTTTGCCTAGATCAAGTTTTAGTGTAATTGTACTTCTTCACAATGAAGATCTGAAATCTAAGAATGATCCCTCAGATCATTCGGGTGCTCTCACTGAAGCTGTGAATCTGAAAGGTCCATTGTTTCCTAATGCTTCTGGGTGTGTAAAGCATCCTTTAATATCAATGGCTGCGGATGGAATTTATACGGCAGTGGTGTGGCACTAGTCTAAATTAGGATTCGGTGTTTAGGACTCATTTAACCCTGAAAGCTTATCAACTTCACAGTGCTTGGCAGCCTTCTTATCCAGTCTATAATACCAACATAGAGCAACCAGGGATTAAGTGTCTTGCTGAATTGCACTTTAACATCAGTTTCTGTGTGAAAGGAGAACGCTGGGTCACCTTAACACATCCATGTTATCCCAACCATCCCATCAACACTCTGAACCACTAATTGTCTCTTAAACTTACAATAACAGATTTTTTTCAAGCTTCAAAATAGCTTGATGCAAAAACTGCAATGATGCTAGGCGCTCTTTCACTCCTTACGCTCAGTTGAAGCAGACGTATGGGATGATGGAGTGTTTTGACAATAATGAAATGAGGTAAAGACACATTTTCCAGAAATTAATATCCTTTTTCTTTCAAAGAATATTTCATTGGGGAGTCCAGGCTTCCTCTGGCCTCCAAGAAAAACCACCACCGTTTGTCACAGCGCAGTCCCGCCCTAAAGCATATCCTGCTACTATTAACTATGGCTCACTGACTGTCAAGGTGCTAAACTGTGCCCTATAGAGCAGGGGTGTCAAACTCATTTCAATTCAATTTTATTGCACGTCAGACCACTTAGATTACATCTAGCCGTCCACATGCCTACAGGCTTGCCATATTTTTTCTTTACTGACTGATAGATTTCTTATGGTTCTGTTGAAAAGTTTGTTTTGGTTTTACATTTTTGTATATAGTTGTGGTAACCAGTCAGAACTCTTTTTGGTTTTAAGTAACTTTAAATAAAATACAGTGTGAAGATTCCTCTGGCCTTGTTCGTTCTCCTTCCACCACCCGGCCTATACTTACCGTGATCAGTGAGGAGGGGTCCATTGCTAAAAAAAACACTGATACTCAGCAGACTTCTTGAGTGAAAAAAGAGGTGCTTTTATTTTGCAGTGCTCCAAGAAGATCATTTTAATTACAAAAAAAACATAATTTCAAAATTAACCTGTAGCTACTCAAAAGAAAAACTATACTGTCGCAGCACAGCCCTCACGCCTCAATCCAGTCAATTCAGTTCCCCCGGCATCCAAGTACCCACTGCTTATATAGTGCATCTAATTCCCCCCTTTGCTCACTTCAGCTCAACCATTTGGTATCATGGGGACAGTCTGTACTGTGAATTGCAACTAATCTGCAAATAAAAACAATCACAGCACCCATTACAAACTTCTAGACCTTTATTTATTTCCCAACCATCTAAACAAGCGAAAAAAACCAACAATTTATGTATTTTAATAACAAACATTTGTCAAAAGGAAACAAAAAGAAAACCCTCCACATGGTCCGACCCAATGATGCAACGCTGACATCACCAAAACCATAAATTAGGGAAGTGCTGGGCCGGCCTCCTCTCAAACACTCCTCCCACATGGTGAGCCAGAACAAACAAAAGGTAAGTATGAACAAAGGAATGAACTATTGAACCATATTTAAACCCTCAAATTAATAAAGGATAACTGAACTAAATGACTCAATGTGTTTTACTTAAATTCTTCCTGCGCTCGATGTGAACTGTAACCTAATTAATTAAAGCAAAACACACATATAGGGAAAACAGACACGTCCAGGGACAAGTGGTGAGAAGACCCAAGTGCTCACCCACTTTGTCACAAGAAGATTAATTCGTATATGTAGTTAAGATATTTTGGAATGGACCAAAGTAGTAGCCAGGACACTACCTTCACTAATAAGCCACGACCCCTCGTTGGTTCTCTCATGTTTACACCATCTGACTTTGGCCTCAAGCATTAACTTCACACTGTTTTCAGGTTGAAGCAGGTTCATGATGAACTGGATGCCAGCCAGTCATTCTCTCCCATGCCATTATTGTCAGTGTTTATTAGCTGCTGCTCAGAGATCTTATCTTGAATGACAGTTTGTATTGAGGGTGGCAAATAAGCTGTTAAGGTTTCATGATCTGATGTGTTTGTACAGTATGTAAAGTGTGTTGGTGTGTCGGTAAATATTCTTATAGATACACAGAGTGCATGCTGTATCTACAACACCTTTCCACTGATGTTCATCTTTTCTTGGTTCAGTCGTGCTACTGCAGATGCCATCAAGAATGACATGTGAGTTTAAATCTGCTGAGAAGGAGATATCTGTCATTCTGACTCACAGACTTGAGGAGAGACAGAGTAGAACAGAAAAATACTAAACTACAGGTTGTAGCAGGCTAAGCTGCTTTGTCTTCCATTATCTTTCTGGCTGACATCTTCATGCTCTGATGCATCACAAGCATGCACTTGGAAATACAGAGCCCTGTGATGTATCTGTATTATACTGAGAGGCTTTGTGTCTGAGTGTGTGTGTGTGAAAGAGTGTGTAAATCAAGCATAAACTCTAGAAATGAAGTGGATGTAGCCACAGTAACGTTGGTTTTGGACCAACATTGTGAAACCTTGGTCAACGCCATCTTGTTTTTTTTTCAAGCCAGGAATGATTTGCAAGGTGCATCCCCAATTCAAATAACTGTGATTTTAATTGGGATGTTAATTTTTGCTGGTGAAAAACCAAATATATTTACCCAAAAATCTGAGCACCATCTCGTATGTCCACTTCATTCATACAGCCTATGGTATTAAAGTATTAAGACTTTCTACTCTAGAGTTTGTGGGATTGTTAGGCATATAAAACAGGGCAGGAAGTTCAGATGAGTAGAAATGGAAAGAAAATAAGACCAGGGCTGAGTTTAAGAACTGGGAAAAACTGATAAATGGTTCACTCCTGTGGTTCGATGTGGCAGACTGGTAGATCTGAGTAGCACAGGACTGATGTCATAAACTATAACTAAACTCTTTGTCCTTTGTGCAGACAGAACCAGTTACCTAACTGACAGCGTTAAGACATCACTGACTTGGTGGCCTGAGCCAACACTGATATTAATGCACAAATGAGGTGCCAAGAGGAAAGTGGAGATGACACTTGTACTCATCCGCAGACAGTATCTACATTGTTGCATGAATTAATGACCTAAATATTTCTCTGATATCAGTTGAAGCAGTTTCCAGTCGTGATTTAATCTGACATTTAATATATCACACCTTCAATATTTGTTGCCATGGAGCCTTTTTCTTTCTTGGTGGATTATATCAATGTTTTCATATTTCAACAATGAAAGCAGAATTTGGAAATGTTAGCTGCATCAATAAAGATTCTTCCACTACATCTGCAGACAGGTACAGGGTGGGAAAAAGCTGCTATTTGACATGTTACTCATTGCGTTCTCTCCCTCTCGATTAACTGGTATAAATCAACGTCTTTCTGCCTGAGGGCTTAAGAGGCTGGTATGTGCCAATCATAACGGCGTTTGGCCTGCCAAGGTGATAAATCATTGGCTGGATTAACACTTGCCCTGGTGTTACAACATAGGTGTGTGTGGAGCTAAGCGTATGGGGGGGGGGGGATTATGTGAAAGTGTAGCTCTAATTTCTTCTATGAGGTAACCTTTGAAGGTGTCTGCTTAAATTGACCTAAAGGGTTTGGCTGAACCTGTTGTTCTAAAATTAGATGGTCCAACCCAAACAAATGGTGCGTCTCACCTGGAGGTTGCCCTCAAACAGCCAACACAGTGATAAATACCAGTCGTAAAGTCAGGCAAATTCCACGATACCTAGTTTTATAGCAAGAGTTGTGATATTCAACTTTAATTTAAGATGGACAATAGGCAGTGATGCGCAGATGAATACTGTCAGATTCTTTTCAAATCACTTCCCCGTAAAGGCCTGTGCTTCAACATGTTCAGCCTGCTGACAAGAACAGACAGTGTTTATACCTGAACTACTTTGTAGTTCATATACGGGTGATTAATGACAACCTGAACCAAATACAAGGTAAATACAGCATGTTCACATGATAATTCCTGACTTTCTGAATTGATTAGGACCAGCTGAATGCGCCACGGGCCTTTTTCAAAGAAGACATTTTGACATGTCACTGTCGGAACAACCCAGGTGTAAATAATAAAACTAATGATGTTTGAATTCCATTTAGCTGCTTAACTTTCAGGGTCTTTGTATGATGCATTATTCACGATAGAGAGGGGCACTTAATCCAACAGAGCATTCGCTAATGTTATCAATAACTTGTGTGCTTTTTTCCTACTATTTCCAGTGAAAATGTCCAAGGAAGAGAAAAATCTTATTGACCAGTGAGACTCAGGAGACAGAAGGACAGAAGGACACGATATATAAATAGCTGTTTCCTCGTAATTAAAGCAAAAGAAAAGGTGGTGGAGGCTTTGTGATCAGACAGGCCTTGTTAATATTATTTAGTCTTAGAATGGCTTCAGAACTACTAATCCCTGAAATATGTCACAGCTCTGATCTGAACTGCAGATTGTTCACCTTTAACCCCTGTTTAATTTCCAACATTGAAGTTGACTGATAAAACTTTGCTCACATTCCAGTTCAACCCAAAGGTGTTGGACGAGTTTGAGGTCAGTTAAGTTAATCTGCACCAAACTGGGAGAACCATTTCTGTATGGACCTGGCTTTGTGAACGGGGGCACGGTCATGTTGAAACACTAAAGGAACATTCACAAACTGTTGCCACACAGTTGGAAGCACACTATTGTCTAAAATATCATAAAATACTGCTGTATTATTTGGAACTATCCCAAACTATGAAAAACAGCCCCAGATAAAGGGTGTCCTTGTGCTTTTGACCATATAATGTCAGTTCCAGTTTGGGCCCCTGCGTGATGGGACTGGCCATGAACTGGTCATGTGTATTCAGTGAAGGGACAGTAGTGGTTCTGCTGTCTTTAGGATCACATGGTTCCTCACACACCATTAAAAAATCTAAGTATGAGTCACAAAGAGTTTTTGACAAGAATATTGTAATCTAGAATAGAGACTGAGGTTCAGCACACTGAGAGTTTTACCTTTTATTAGTTGCTAATGTACAGCATGCATTATCATTAATCCCTATTATTAACCCCGAGCTTGACCCGTCAAGTATCAACAGTACTCACACAGTTACTTTCACACTCCTCTGCCACATGCCAGATTTAAAAGTAACAAGAGCATAAAGTATATAGATAATTTGTGGATTTAATTTCAGCTGCCTCCCTGAGATGTCAGTCAGATTTCAGGGCTTTGCCTTTGACCTTTGCTGGCCAGCCTTTGGACTGTTGGGGAGACGTAGGATGTGACTATTGGTGAGCGTCTGACAGCTCATCAATCACTTCCACCAAAACTGCCAAAGTGAGCTGGAGGACGGCTCTGAATCCCCACTGCAGGGATACACAGCGTGTCTACGGCGATGTTAGCGTGTGTTTCTGTGGGTCAGGCTTTGTTTCCACTACAGCTAATTTCTTTTATTTGCACAACCCATTTCATATTTTCTTTTTTTTTTTTTGTAGAAGAAAATGTATTGAACCTCAAATCCTGACCTCAATATCATTGATTAAGTGTCTGTGGTGAGAGATTCGACGGATGTTCCAGAGCTGCAGGCCAACTGAACGCTGTGTGGTAGAAGAATAATTCAGCCAGCAGCTCTTTAGCTTTGAACCTCCCTGCCTGATGACGTGAGATCTGCAGAATCAGTAACATCTTTTAAATCACTTCTGAGAAAGTATCTTTTAAAAAAGACTTAGCGTTACCCATACAGTAAAATGTTCTTTCCTGTTCCAATATGAATTATCTATCTTATTTGTATATTTCACATATTTCATTCTTTCATTCTCTGCTTTTATTTCCCTGATTTGATTTAATTGTGGCGCTGAGACGATTTGTTTTGCAGCTGAATAAAAAACACATTATTTATTTATCATAATTGATTGAAGAAGTGTTTTAAATGCATAAAATATGACATACTAGACACCTGATTTTTAAACTTCTTGAGTTTTAATGGCAACACAACATGCTACATTTTTTAAGCAAGATTCATTTAATGTATGCAAACCATCTAAAAGGTTTTGCCTTCGATTTCTATTCAAATCGCTTGCATTTGTACGCAAAGCTCTAGCAGCAGACTAGTTTGTTGGCAAATAACACCAAAGATTTGTAGGATTCAGAACGTGTGCGGCAAATTGATCTTGTACAAACTTTTTCATTATTTGTGAATTATTATAATTTCAAGCCGCCGCGCTGAGGATTGTGGGGATGATGAAACCAATACAGCCTCTGGTGTACATTGTCGCCTTCAATTACTGAGAACAAATACTGAGCAATTATTATTAGGAAAATCCCATCGTTCTTTTCATCGCTTTTTCCTACGATCAGCCTACAGGTGGCGCTGTTTCCATCCAACAGGAGACGCACAAGGAGAGAGAGAGAGAGAGAGAGAGAGCATCAACACTCTCGACCGCACACTTCCTCTCACACACATTTCTTTGTCCCAAAGACAGAGGGAGGTTTGCCGGACACTCTGAAACCTTATTTCAAATAATGGATTTTCCTCTTTTGTTGCCTTCAAACCAAGAACCGATAGTGTGGATCCGGACCAGCTTTGACTGAGCGACACCTGCTCTCTCTCTCTCTCTCTCTCTCTCTCTCTCTCTCTCTTTCACACACACACACACACACACACACACACAGACACACACTTTCTCACTCTCTCGCCTTTCCTCTCTTTTGTCTCTGACATCTCTGCAGCTCGCAGCCAGCAGGGCTGAGGAAGAGAAGGAGAAGAAGAAGAAGAAGAAGAGGAGGAGGAGGAGGAGGAGGAGGAGCGGGGTGTACCTGACACCTACAGCCGCGCGTCGCAGCTCTGTTCTCCCGCAGGAAGACGCAGGACTGCCTCCTTCTCTCGCCCGGTCGTCCCTGCGTTAGTTAACCGGAGCTCTGTGCACTTTGAACGGGGGACGCTGCTTCTGCTGGCAGGCTGAAAACTCTTTAAAAAAACAAAAACAATAATAGAAATAGCAACAAAACAGAGATCTTCCAGGAACTCCTGCCGGGACCAGAAATCTTCCCCGGATTTTCTGACTGACTGTAGGAAAAAGGACTACACTGAAGAAGATGCGTCTCCCGGAGCTCCTGTGTGTGCTGCTGTGTGTGTGTGCTGCACCGGGCCCGGTGGCCGGGGCGGACAGGAGCTGCACCGACCTGCGCCAGTTCTACACCGGGAAGGGGTTCACTCTAGTAGGGGTACCCCAGACAGAAATCTCCGGTGAGTGTTGGGGAAAATTACACACACACACACACACACACACACACACACACACACACACATTGCACTTCACATTTGCCTGCTTTTAGATTATAAAATAAACATGAAAAAATAGCTGCTTTGCACGAATCTGAGAGGATTTGAAGGTATAACGTGGTATTTCTCTGGCAGTTGTGTGTCTATTGTTTCTGTTGCAGTATTTTTCTAAAATACACTCCCTTAGATGATTATTTTTCCATTAGGATGAAATGCTTGGTTAATGCATTGTGATTGGTTTGAATGAGGACACCATTTTTTTTTTTTTTGTAAATAAACCTGCACTTAAGGCTTGTTCATGCAAGTTTTAAGTTGCATTAACTTTTATTCATGCTTTGTCGTTCCAAAAGGCAGGTGTGCTTATATGAGACTACATCTTTTATATGTTCTTATTATATGTTTGTGTGTCTCATTGTGCAGTTCTCTATCCTCTCTATAAACCTCTATTTTCATTTCCCTCAGTGGGCAATGAACCCATCCCAACTGAAGTGTTTCCCAGCCTGTAGACTCTCCCGCACATCTCTATTATAGTCCTTTCTGGGCCAGTTTCATTGTCTGCTGAAGGCAGAGTTGCAGGCGGGTGTAAGCCATGTGTCTTGTGGAGCTATTATGGTCTATTCAAGGCATTTATGGTTGTTTGTTGATGTTTTGCGCTGCAGGTGTGAACCGTTTTCAATATGAACAACAGCGGAAATCGAGGTTTGCTTTCTGCTCATGGCTGCTGCAACTCTGTTGAATAGGAGTAGTACAACAATGTGTTCTGGGGCATTTTTCATTGTCTGCCCCGCTCTGGACTGCAGGTGTGCAGTGTGTTTGTGTATGTGTGTACGTGTATGACTCAATAGATGCTGAAATGGCCTGTTTTTTTCCCCTCCATTTGCATAAACTAATAATTTAGGCTAGCCTGGGGCAGCATCCAATAACAAGTATGTCTCAGTAAGCTCCCAACACAGGCTGCTGGAACAAAGTTGAGTTGAAGAGAAGAGAGATATGGGATGTTTTTTTTCTATCTACTCTTTTGTTTCATCCTGGTACCTTCTCTTGTCAGTCACTCAGCCATCCAACCATTCAAGCAATCACGCATTTAATCAATCAGTCAATTACGCAGACAGTCAACTAATCAGTCAGCTTGAGATTCAGTCAATCAACGAGTCAGTCAACCACACCTCAACACCTCTTCATATCTCTCCTCTCTGGTCACCTCTCTCCGCCGGTGCTGATTAAACTGTCTTGGCCTCGAGGAAAGTGCGGATGGGAATTGTGAAATTGAGTTGTTTTTCCCCTTTAAGGCAATCATCTGTCGCTCACTGTCTCTTCCCGTATTCCACCCGAAACATCGGCCTTGCAAAGGGAGGAGATGAGAGAGAGGCGAGATTGAGGTGTGTTCAGTGTGTATGATCTGAAGGTCATTTCATGTTGTGTCAGTGAAAATAGTCGTGGATGGGTGGGTGAGTTATTAATATTGGATGTCTGTGTGCGTGTGTGTGTGTGTATATTTGGGTGTGTGAGCGACATAGAGACCAACAAACAGACTGAGAGTGAGCAGAGACAGAAACAGACAGAAAATGAAAGCAAAAACAGACACAGACAGTGAGGTAGGTTGACAGAGACACAGAGCAAGTGAGTCACTTAAGGTTTCTGTCGGTGTTTCATGGACGACAGAGGAAGAGACCCAACACGACACTCTCCCTCCCTTTCCATTAAAAACTCATCTTTTATTGACAGATGAAAAACACAATGCTTCACTCACTTGGACCTTGATCTGCTCTACTTATTTGAGCAAGAGTTCTTCCCTTCCCAGAGCCCATTAAAACTGACAGCCAGATAGGAACAGAAAGATGGCGACTGGCAGCAGAATTCCCCAGAACAGGGGCTCTTCAATCTTTCTCATCTCACAGACCCAAGGTTGGTAAATTTAGCTTTGTGTGCTCAGGGAGAGACAGACTCCTCTGCATTCCCGCGTTAGAGTCACCCTGGAGGATGTTAGCGTTGACCTAGGTGCGATTCCTCATAAAAACAAAATTTCGTTGTAACTGGCTGAAGTTGTTGTCATGTTTGCACCTGGAAAGACCTTATTTGGGCGCTTTTTCTGCACCTTTACAGCCATTAGGAGGACTAGTAGTTGTTTGAATGATACAGCTACACTGCAACTGCAATTTTCTTACTGCATTTTTACACTATTTGCATTTCCACCCACCATTATTTCTGTGTGTACGTACAAATATGAGCTCACAATCTATTTTCCATCCACAACTCTGTGCCTCTGCATAGCTTTTGCTATTTATTTTCTTCTCAGTGTCACCAAAGGTTCAAACAGACCTGATCATAAACATTAAGGTTTGATGCTGCTGCTGCCTGTCGGAATTTATAAACGGTCTTAAAACTGAAGAGCTGAGTAATGCTGGATGAATTTAGATTACAATATTTCAAGGATAATCAATCCTCTTTAGTTAGTTTAAGCAGTTGACACTAGTTAAAATAATCAGTCAGTTTGGTTACATTATTAATTGAATTTGACTTTATTTTAATGAATGAATATGTGATTTTGTAAATTGTAGTCTTGTGTCCTGCCTTTAACTACATATAGGTGCTGATGCATTTAACAGCATCTGCTGTTGGGGATCTTACCTCTTTGTAAGGGTTATTATATTATGATAAAAACTTGTTCTACTGCAGAGAAACTAGTGCAAACAACAACATTCAGCCTTGCTTGATTTTTAAATACATCTATTATCACTCAGTGTTGTAAACACATTGCCCTGTGGCCTTCCTGTTCATGCAGCCTCATATTTAGAGGAACTAACAGTCTCCTAATGATTTGGGACAAGTCCCAGCTGTTGCCAGTCACGAGCAGTTCACGATTAGCATTATCTGCAGAGCACACTAGTGGTGGAGAAGGTTACTTCAGTTTACAGACATCACAGTGCGACAATTCCTTCCTTGGGGTTGGGTACCAACACTGAATACAACACCTGCTTTTTTTTTTTGTAGAAAAACAGGTATGTTTTTTACCTTCACAAGTCAAAAAAATATGACCAGCATATTTCATTCTGTAGTCAAACAGTACAGAGATTTGATGCATAGCCCTTCTCTTTATTTTTGCACGTCTGAGCTCAGTTAGACATCCACAGCCCTGTTTGGCAACCAAAACATCCACTCAGACAGCCCCATGAGAAGTTATACAGTGTCAACACAAAGGTGCACTGAAACATTGTTGCAGGAATGTTATTATTGTGAGTGCTGGCATTTTATTCCAATAAGCATAAATGTAGTTTTTTTGCAAGTGAATCATGACAACCATTTTGACCACCAACTACTTAAACATCACTGATATGCAACTAGTAGTTGCAACTTTATATATTTTATGGCGAGCAATCGAATTTCACCATCTCTCAGAAAGGTAGTGCATAATCGAAGGACACAGTATGTCAAGTAGGGAAAGAAAGGATTTCGATTCTAACACCTGAAACACAATAGAACAGCAGGTGTATATCAGATCTAGAGGCTATGAAAATGTGGATATGATAAGTATCTTAATTCCAAAGCAAACAGTGTGTATATTGCCAAGCAGATGCTCTTAATTCCTGTCCAGAGATTTGAAAGACGCCCCTATTCTTCTCACTGCTCTCACCCATTGTCCTGTAGGTTTAACACCATGTGAATGGAAGTCGTCTTTCCTGCTGTCTGCCTGTCTGTCTTTGTGCCTGCCAGCGTTTTTAACCCTTGCACATTGTACCCTTTACCTGGATAGTATCTAAAGACTGGCTCATCCTATAGTGTGGATCTCAGTGTGTGTCTGTGTGTGTGTGTGCTTAAAAGTGAGTGAAAGCCAACACCTTCTCCAGGGAAGACACTTTCTTTCACACATGCATTGTCTGTGCAGAGCAGCACACACCCATGTGATCGTATGACACACAGAAAAGGAGGCTATATATCCTGCACGCTTCAGATTCAGTTTTGGGGGGGCGTTGAGTTTTGACGCCTGTGTGTGTGTGTGTGTGTTATTATGTAGCCTACATATTGAGTTTTTGTCACGGTGCTGCTTGTTTGAAAGAACATAGGGGAGATGCAAGGGAGGATGTGTGGATGTGTGCTCGAGTTTACCACGATACACTGTATTTTAGGTCAGATTACCTGGAGATTAGGATATATTACAGGTCTGGTTACTTGTCAATAACTCTTTAACAAGGCTGAGTCAACTAGGGTCCCTCCATGCATTTACATTTACACAATACGTCAATACCTTTCTTTTGGACACAGGAGGGATGAGCAGTAGTTCAATATTATCGCTCAGTAGTCACGTTTTTATCCAAATGTAGCATAAATATCCTGAAAATATGCAAGAGAAAATGCAGGTGTTTCCTTCCACTTGTGTTATGTGACTATTAGGAGTCGGCTCAATGAGATAACAGTCAGTTGAGTGCCACTGAACAATTGCAGACAAGAGAAAACGATGTGTTTCATGTGTTAATTTGATGAACATTACAGTCTCCTTATCAGTCCATGCAGTCTGATGTTTTTCATCTGCCACAGTTTTTCATCTTTGAGTGATATAAAGCAAGCAAAAATGACACCGTGGCTCCAGATTCTCCAATGTGAGGATTTAAAAGCAGTTGGTTTAGACAACTAAAACAATACTGAGATGCCAGTTTTAGGCTCTAGGAGCCCTATAGTGATTAAACAAGCCACTGATTAATTGAAAACATAATTGATAGATTAATTAATGATGAAAGTTATCAGTTGTTGCGGTCTTATAATTATGGAAAGAGAGTCTAGAGATGAATTCTGTACAGCTGTGCTCAGCCTTTTTCACACATAGTTAAGTCCAGGGAATGTTAAGGCACTTTTAACATTAACTCTGATTTACTATTTCCACCCTGGTGAAGATCCTGTGAGGTCAAAACGGGTTTTCGTTTCAACCAATACACCCGACTAAATAAAGGGCTAATGTAACTTCTCTCCTTGCTCTGCCTAAGAGTGCCTGAAGAGCATTTTTTTTCGATGCATTTTTCAAGTGAACCTTACCTATGAGAACACTGCGGTACTAAAAAGCTCAAGAAAAATGTACGTGTGCATTGGAGCCAGCATCAATATTTTATAGTTTACCTGCATTACATCTGGTGATGGTGGCTCATATCTGCCCTCAGCGTCTGTGGAACCCTTGTGTGCATGGGCCTTTACGTTTGTGTGCGAGAGAGGAAATTGATACTGTCCGTCATCTGTCACACATCACATGCTCACTCAGGCGCTAACAGCACACGCCACCAAGTAGAACGCTGAATACCCAGTACCCAATACACACACATACACAATCTTTACGTGCTGCTCGACAACTTTTGCTCTCCTTTCTCTTATTTTCCCTTGTTGTCTTGTCTTATTCCTGCTTCCATATGTGCATTGTTTTTCTAGACGGGCTCAGATGAACGAGCACAGGGTTATGTCTGTGTGTGAGAAACAGAGGGGTGGTGGGACGCTTTTAAAAGCAGAGCTGTGAATCTTTCATGATGTCTGATGCAGCGACATGAGAGAAACCGAGACAGAGATAGAGATAGAGGTGAAGAGGAGAGGAGAGGGGGAGAGGATATGAAGAGAGGAGACCAGAAGGAGGATGAGAGGAAGAAGGGAGGAGGCTCACTGCCCTGGCTGCCTTTTCTGTCAGCTCACCTTCATCCTCCCTTCATAAATATGGTTTAGATGTAGCTACAATTGGTTAGAAACTGATCATGGCTTATGCCCCATATTTGATCCTTTGCTCATGCTTTTAATTAAATACTCATAACTCTGCTGTTGTGCAGTGCAATAGGAAATATTTGAAAGTGTCCAGCAACTTTTGATTTCTCAACATGCTGCACAAGACACACAAGAACAAAAGCGAAACAAGTGGATTAAGGATGTTTACTTGCTCAAACTTAAGCTGCAAGTGTCAGCGTGTTTGGCTAAGTAGCTTACTAACTATAGTAGCAACCAAGTGTTGCTTGCGAGGCCCAAGAGCACGTAATTAACTGACAACATTAGCTTACGGGGTTACAGGTTACCACTGTGTCATATTTCCCTTCTGTGTGGAAACTGGTGCTGGATGTTTTCAGAGTTTAGTGTAATGTTAGTGCCTCTGTGCTGCCGTTTGATTTTTGTGAAGTTCACGCTCCAGCAAACACATGGTTAGTCTTCATCCTAAAAGCTTTTTCTTGTAATGTTAAAAGTGAAACCCTACTGAAAAAAAACAGATGAGTATAAAGGTTAACTTTAAGCAGCCAAACAGGGTCATTTTACAATGTAATAACAGTCGCCTTGCATTTGTTTCTATCAGAATAATTACACCCACAGTGCAATACAAGATGCTTTCCTATAAAATGTGTAATTTTTTAATAATGTAAGTAGTAATAACGTGTGAATTTTACAAGATTTTGTGTTTTAAAATGAGCCAACTGCAGCTGTTTTCAACCAACTCATGCAGTTGACATTAGCTTATTTGTTATAATTAGCTAGGATTGCTTAGATTTCATTCTAGAATTGCAGAATTGACAGTTGCCACCCAGAGTGACAACCAGGGGTGGCATCTGCGACTGTGATCATGGTAAATTGCATGTGCCGTGCATGAAAAGCGAGCTAGTCGTTTAACCCTAAGGTTGGTTGGGCAATTAGCTTAGATGTCTGCCATAAAATGCCCGTAAACCTGGAAATAAGAAGTGTTGAAGCTTGTTGATAGATGCAGCCACATGAATAATGCACATTTACATTCAACATATGAACACCCACAGCTATTATTCAGACTGACAGTGGGTAAAAGCCCAATAGATTGAATTCCCCCATTGCCAACATCTAATCAAGTAAACCTGACGAATGTAAGGGTCAGAAGCGTATAGCACCCCTGCAACACTATGATGAGCATATATAGGAGTGGTAGGTGGGAGGGAAAAAAAGAAGTGAGGAGCAAAAGAACAAACCGTTCGATGGCTTAACATCAATCTTTGCACCTAAAATCAATGTGGTACCAACCAGTATCGTTTCTCTATAACCTCTGTCTTTCTTTTCCTGCATTCCTGCTCTCTCCCTCCCCCCTTTGGTTCACACCTCTTCTCCTTGTTCTCTCTCTTTGCCTTAATGTTTACTTCCTCTTTCTTATCAGCCGCTATTTTTACTTTCTCCTCCTCCTCCCAGTCCTCCTGTCATCTCCCCCCCCCCTCTCTGGGAGTTGGGCGTCCATCTGTTTTCCAAATGAAAAGATGAGCTGTTTGTCTGATGTGGTGGACTCGGTGGTTGCTCAGTTGCTTTATGAGTCAAAGCTCTTCGTACATATGCTCCATGGGGCCCTATACACTGTGTGTGGTGTGTGTGATTGGTGTGTGTGTCAGGACTGAAGGGATGGAGATTTATTGATTTAAAACGCATTTACATAGTGAAATGAACTGGTGCAGAACTGGTTATACTGGTGGGTTCAAAGCTGATTCTTCAGATACATTAAGAGACGACTGGACAATGTAATCAAATAGCATGCTCATTCAGCTGAAAATCACTTTTAAGGCAAAATTGCAAACAATATACTGGTTTCAGCTTTTAAAATGTGAATATTCACTGGTTTTCTTAATCTTCTGTGATGGTGATTTTGGGAAATTCATTAAAGAAGAAGAAGATTCATTAAATAATTGAGCAAAAAAATCGGAAGAATAATTTAGAATGAAAATAAACATCATTTGCACCTCTACATCTTGTAATACTGGTGAATTCAAACAAGGCGGCATTTACATTTCCCTAAGGCATTTTAATTGTGCATTTTCTTTATCTGACAAAGAAGAGGAGTGACATATAGATGTGTGGTAGCTCAGCGCAGTCACGTGCCGTCACTCGCACTTCAACTGAAGTTGACATATTTTTAATAACTTCTTTCGACAGTGAATGGAGACGACAGGAGTGGATGAGATGTGTCGTCTTAGTGCGTTCGCCCACATTCCAGCTCACAGTTCACAGCTCTGCATATTAACTGCCATGCACTGCGGTTTGTAATTTCAGGCAGTGCAGTCGCCTGAGTGGGTTATCTGCAGACAGAGGTATTAGAGAATGTACAGCGGGGCATTACAAAGCCTCTGAATGCCTGCTCTGTTAATTGGTAATTACAAGGATTAATTGGATTGTTGTAATTCAGCTCAATACTGCAAAATATGATACAGAAAAATCAACATAAGTGTTGAGGAACAAAACTAAAACTGTTTCCATTTACTACTAAACTACCAGCTCATCTAGTTGGATTTGAAAATGTTTCCTATTTAGATATAAAAACTTGTGTAATGACCAAAATACACAATGTACTCCCATGAAAATGGACCCTCTGATAAGTCTGGCTCCCCATGGTTACTGTGCCAATCAAGCTTTCTGCACTCATCATGGTAAATACATCAATGTTTAAACGACATCCCCGAGAGATATTCTGAAGTAAACAATAACACATTTCTGGGGTAATTGCTCTGAAATATCAAAGAGAAGTAGACAGAAAGGACTACAATATGCATTTGAGAGCTACATTTCACATTATAAATTGCTGTGAATGAAGAGAACATTGAAATCGAGGGAAAAGCTGACCAGTGCAAGGTGCATCAGGCACCACACGTCTTCAATTAGCTCAGCTTTAAATGGTAAACAACTACTTACCTTAAAGCAAAAAAAATAAGTTACTTATAATTAATGTTTAACTGCCTAAGGCTGTTAGATAGTTGTAACATAGCCAACGTCATTTAGCGTCTTACCTTGGGGCAAGCAATGGTGTTTTTGTTGATTTTCTATAGATTCAGGTGTAACTGAAGTCTCCCACACAGTTTAATCCATATCCAATATGTCTGCTCTTGCATTCTCCCATGGAAAAACGTAAAATCTGACCCTCCCCACCCCCCCCAAAACTTTGAGGATATTTACTGTCAGACTTGTCAGTTCCATATGCATGCCGTTTTGGCATTTTAGCCAAAATGGCTCTGAAAGCTTTGAGCTTTCAAATGTGGCACGGCTGAGTCAGCGAGACTGCGGTTGCTAACGTCGGCATAGACAGTGGCCGTTCGAGGAAGGGGCTTTGCGAAAAGGTCCATTTGCATTCTGCAGATGGAAATCTAGTTTGCAGCCAAAAGTATTTAACTGTCAGATGAAACTCAGCATGTTCATTGAGTGGCTGTATATTTGTTCAATGTACTGTACAGTCACCAAGGGAGACATTACATAATTACAGCTAATCACATAGTTTCTAAGTATTTTCCTCAAACCCCAACAGGGTTTTTATCCATTTTATAGCTTGAATGGCCTATTTAGAAGAAAAGCAACTCAGTGCTTTTATACAATAGAGGATGTTTTTGTTGGCGTTAAAGCCACTCAGTGTCCTGAGAGGCCACAACCACACACACATACACACCCAGAAGACTGATAGGATCACTGGAGAGTATTATCAGAGGCAAATCTCATTGAGTGTGACTCGGTGTTTGTGGCAGGTGTATCTGTCATGGTTTCACAAGGTAAAACAAACGGACTTGGCACCGGTTTCCAAAGCAACAGTGGGCAACAATCATCTTTGACACATTATTATGTTTGTGGGATGGAAAGATGATTGATTTGAATGTTGGGGAGTGGGTTTAAAAGGCCAGGTCAATAAGGTGTCATGCTGTCGCTTTCACCTGAATCCAAGTGCTTTGTTTCACAGAAAGAGCAAGTTGCTGATTTGTTGACATTTAACACACACATGCACACACACTCGCAGCTGCTTGTCTTCTCTCTCCCCCCCCCCCAACGTGATATCATGAGAGGTGTGGTTAGTTAATGGAGAACCTGAGATTAAATGCTGCATCTGAAGAAAGAATCCATCACAGTGTGTGTTTTCATGTGTGTGAGGCTCAGACAGAGGCCTATAATTAGACATGTTGCTGTGAAAATCCAAACTGTGCACTCCTGCTGTGTTTGTGTCTCTGTGAGCCTTACAGTGCTCCAAACAGTCCTTCACATACAGTACATTTTATCATTTTATCCTCCTTGGAGGACTTGGAGACTATTTCATGTTATTTTATATTGTTATTTTTATGGCATTTCTGCTTTATTAAATAGTTTGCCGTCGGGAGAGACGGAGGAGTTTATTTGATAGAGGTGGCGAACTGCATAAAAACAGCTCCTTGGCTCATAACATTTTTAAGACACAATGTGCGTCATATCCTAACGATCCGCCAGGGTATCCAAAGTGTTCCACAGAAGCTCCTGCACACCACTCACAGGTTCTCACCCAAAGTTACCATGGGAGACAAAATAATGAATTTCTGTGAAAAGACTTCCAGGCTAAAGCAGAAGTGCTCCCTATGAAATTTAAATAGCTGCTTTGCATTTTCCTCACTTTTCTTGTCGGACATTGTCACTGCAAAGGATACAGCTGTTTAGCAAACATTTATTTTGATTCTTCCCGGCTTTGACAAACCAGCTTGTGTTTATGACTAATTGCTTTTACTCTTGTACATCCATGAAGCACATTGGTGACGTTGCTTTTTTTCCACCAGAAGTTGTTCAGCTTCACTGAGAATATACAGTATCGGTTGCACGGAGCAGTTAGCGCTTTTCACTTTGATGCCTTTTACAGGTTTTAAGTATTTGTCTCAAAGACTCTTCAACTTCAAAGTGAACTGACTGTTCTGAGTCACCGTTGTCAGTGACTGAATCAGTAGCTTCTGGCAGTGAAGCTCCCCTCAGCGGTAACTGAAAGCACCATTGTAATACACAGCATATTACTGCCTACATAAAGGCCTATTATAACCCTCTCCCAAATAGTTTTGTGGTGGTATTGCCATTTATTCTATCTGGGGAAGCAGCGATTCATTCATAGTTCTGAAACCAAGATAAGGCGTACCGGCTTCATGCTGGAACAAATCATTAATAACATCTTTAACTGAAAAATCTACCCCAAGACTCAAAAATACACGAGAGCTACAGGATAGTGATAATATCTCTAACCAGAGACTGGGTTCATGAACAGGAGCTTGTTTCACATCCTGAATTTTAAAATGCGGTATATGTATCTGTGTGTGCTAATCCTTTGGCAGAGGATCATATAACAGGAGTTGAATCAAAAAGGAGCGCAGAAGGCTGTTATTGCCTTAGTCAAACTTCCAGCTGCCTTGATACTTCAGTCCAAAACCACTTGGCTGTTCTCCCAGCAGCTCTGATCAAGCAGGCGTTGCCACATTCATTCAGTTTCTCCTCTGTCCTGACATGAAGACTTGACCTGGAAACGGCTGACCTCAGGCTGTGACCTAATGTTCCCCCATCCACTGGGATTTGATGCTTCCTGCTGAGAAAGAGCATTGGTGGAGAACCTGCCTCTAATGTGCCCCTTTTATCCCCCACAACACACACGCATTCACTCACGTTCAACTATTCTCACATCTCGTTTGCCACCTTCCCGTCACTACCACTACCAACACTAACACTGTGCTTTTGGATTAGGGGTTGATGTCTAATCTCATGATAATCCTGGCCTGTTAATCTATGTGCTAGCAGTTCTTAACTCACAGCATGACAGTTAAAGCACTGATGTCGCTACTAAGGGAATAGCACGCTGTCACTGAGTTATTCTATATATATATATTATATATTTTTGTCTGTTGCACACTTGCTCTCATTCAGCATGTTAAAACACTCCTTATTTTTTAGGATACTTATATCTTCTTTTTAGTTGTCACAGGGCAACACAATCTCCTGTTTGCAGTCAGCTGTAAATAAGGGTTAATCCCAACAGTCCAAGATAGCTGGCCTGACCTTTACCTTCACCAGAATTATCTACATACTGATACAAATGTGCGCAGTCAGGCACTCACCCTCCCCAGCGTGGCACACAGCAATTGGCACGTGTTGGGATTTTTTACAGACTGAGTGAAGGGGAGTAAAAGTAGTAGTTAGTTTAAGAGCCTTTAACTGCTCCCAGAAATGACATAGAATTATGGTATTATATGGTGAAGTTGGTGCCATGTGAACGCACACTCACACACACACACACACACACACACACTCGCTGGGCAGCAGGCAGGGCTGGACTGTGGGGTGGTGGGTTATTTTTGGTTCGGTAATGGTACAAAATAAGGAAAGGTTCACCCAAAACACTGTTTGCCTATGCCTCCCTCTCCTTCTCTCTCTGCCTCTTTACTAGTTTTTATTTATCTCACAGTTTTTTCACCATTCCACCTCCCTTTTATCCTTCATACTAGTCTGGTCTCAAAAACTTCACAGCATCAGAAATTACATTCGTCATTCCTCAGTGTTTAATGCTTGTTTTTGCTCACTAAACATGCTCATATTGGAAACAATAAATACAGTATTTCATAAGCAATGAGCATGGTTAATTCTTTGTATAAAGAATGAATGAAACAGCAAAATGTAGGTGGTGGAATTTTATGTAAATATAACGTGCTGGAGGATCGGAAATCACTTCAGTCTTACCCATGAAATGAAAATGTTGGTATGTTGCTCCACCGCTTTGGTTCAGATTAAAATGTCTCAGCAACCATAAAACAACATGATAAACATGTTATGTCACACCAACAGCTCAAAACCCCCATAATATTCAGTTCATGATCACATATGACAAAGAAAAGCAGCAGATACTCACACTGGAGAACCTGGAAGCAGTAGATGTTTGTTGCGCACCATTGGCATTAAGATCAAACAATTAACAAAATATGAACTAATCGATTAATTGATTAATCACTTTGGGTGCAATCTGCTGTAACAAGAGGATTTCACACCATTCCTCGTAGTTGCAGTAAAATGCAAATATTGATACAAGCTGTAAGACAAGCAGCCTCATTGATTTGCATGTTGACTAGAGCTTTGAATAGTTTTGCTTGCGGGAAATTGTGATCTGTCATCTGAACTGTCATAAAAGTGTGGTGTAAGTCATTCCTTTGTGATCATGTTCAATGAAGTGTCAATCACTTATGCAGAAACTGTGAGAAAAAAAGACTGTGACTATATCACAAAATCACAGAGAGTATAAATATAGACAGAGATTTATTAGATTACATCTTTATAATCTACTCTATTTCCCACTTTTTCTCTCTCTGCTTCGGTCTCCAGCGATGATCTTTCACTCCCCTCACTCCCCTCTCTCCCCGCTTCCACCACTTCCACTTCTTTTATTCCCATTTTTATTGCCTTCTCATCCCTCCATCTCTCTCCTCTTTCATCATTACAGCTCCACGCTTCCCCCCTGCCCCCTCCTCCCGTCGCCTTTTGGGTGGATAGTAAAAAAGGTAAAAGTGTACTTTGGGAGGAAGGCCATGTGCAACGTTAAATCACATGCAGGTGCCCTTAAATGGTGGAGAGAGATGGAAACACACACACACTCACACACACATGCACGCACGCAGACGTACCATCAGCTCCTCATTTAGGTAGCAGTAATTTGCCGCAGTAAGTGACAGGGTTATTGTAAGACTCTCATTAAGAAAGGGAAGCAGCGAATAAACGTCTGACTGAAGGGAATAAATTCAAACCACTGCGCCATTTTTACTGCTCAGCAATAAGCCGCTTTGATGTGGTGTTTGATGGCAGAGCTAGGGCAGGCTCAGGGCATGTGAGTGTGTGTGTCAGAGTGGCAGTTATGACCTCTAACACTGATTTTACATTTTATTTGTAATGTGGTCACTGAATTATGTGTGATGTTTCTCCGCACGTGTCACGTATGTGCGCGCTGTGCTGTGTGTATGCATCTGTCCTCACAGCTTCAAGGGTCAGAGGTCAGATCAGTTACTATAAGACAAACTGTTTCCACAGTGCGAGGTCACTTCCTATGACAAACTTTCATCTCCGCAGGAGGGGGAAGGGGGGAAAAAAAAGGAGGGATGTGTGGATGAAAGGAACGAGGTAGTGACATTAGAGGACGACGGATGATGGAATTGATTTTAGAAGAAGAATTAAAAATAAGGCAGAATGGACGACAGGGTGAGTAGATATTTCAGGGAGGACAGAATCAGACTGGATCGAAAAAGAAGAAAAAAAACTTGAAGTGAGAAAAATGGAAAAGAATGGAAAGTGCAACAGTGCCTTGTTTTGGAGTCCATCGTATGTGATGTTGAATGAAGACTCAAACATTCATTATAAGAGTCAATATTATATTTGGTCTGTAGCTTTATCAAGACTGAAATATGATTATTGTTGTTGCGTTACGGCTGATGTGGGATCAAGCGTTTATGGTGTTTGGCCCAACGAGGAACTAAAAATCAGGAACATCTCTGCCTCTGCTGCTTCAGTTTGACCATCTTTAAGGGCTGAGCGAGGTCACATGTTCAACACAGATCCCTGTGGGCGATTAAACAAGCAGAGCCAAATCTGAATCTAAAGCTTGCAAGGTGGAGCAAGACAAAAAGAGAGACGAATCTACACACTCACATGTTGAACAGACGTTAAAAAGTGCAGAATATTTTCCCTTAAAGTGATTTCGCCTCATTTCCACATCACTGCAATTAATTTGTTAAACGCAATGTTAGTATTTGAGATAAAAACGACGGCCAAGTCTTTGAAAGTACAACCTGGCTGGTTTCATTCTTTTAAATGGACAACATGGATACTCCACCCTATAGGGGAGCTGTTTGTCAAACTCCAATTTTACTCCTTTGTCAGCAGGTTGAGCAACGCTCTAACATCTGGAAACTAGTCATTTGAGAGACTACAGTTATGCTTTACAGTGTGCTGATTCAGCTCCAGTGTATATTGCCCGACCTGAGAAAGATTAGTCTGCAGTGTTGGTGTAGGTTAGATGCGTGATGGAGCACTTCTACTGTGGCTGGGTGTGTAATTGGATTTACACGACTCATTGAACCTGCTAGATGCCTCAACAATTTCAGATATTGGAAACATCACTTGTGTCTCTCAAGTAAAACAAAATTGATCTTGCATTTTTCATGGTACAGAAATTGCCTTTAATTACTTACAATTAAACAAAGTGCAACCAGTTCAGTTCAGTTCAGTTCAGATAAGTCCACTGCAGTTCAGCAAAGTGCAGCCATTTAGATTCTTAATTATAATTAAAGTTATAATTGCAAAGTTGGGCTGTTTTGGGGGGGTTTTGTCTTGAGAAGTTAAAATGTTTGTTTGTTTTAGCAGCACAACAACTGAAACACCAAAAATTTAGCTGATACTGCACATATTGATATCTTTGTAGCACATATTATAAGCTGTTGCGTGTGTGAGGTAGTCTGATGAGTGTCAAGAGTGTGTGTGAGTGTGTGCGTGTGTGCGTGCATGTGTGTGTGTGTGTGTGTGTTAGAAAGATTAGTGATTATCTGGAGTGTACATTCCATTAACGTAACCTAAAGCCTCAGGGTATTATGTCTGTGTGACATTTCATGTCTCCCAATCTGTATATATATATATGTGTGTGTATGGATAAAAGATTATATATATAATTTTAATAACTGGTGTGTGTGTGTGTGTGTGTGTGTGTGTGTGTGTGTGTGTGTGTGTGTGTGTGTGTGTGTGTGTGTGTGTGTTATGAAATACAGTGACCTGATCTTCTTAATTGTATGTCTGGTGACCCTGATCCACCTAATCATGGCCACCAGGGGAGCTGTGTGTATCTGTGTGTGTGTGTGTGTGTGTGAGAGAGTGTGTGTTTTTCATAAGCTCCCATACAGTGATGGAAATGGGCCCTTTTGAATTTAGTCGTCTAACTCTGTATATATGTGTTGTACATGTAGACCTAGTACTTTATGGTTTAATTAATAGATAAACTGTCTGCACTCAGCCACTCTGAGATGTTGATGATACAAACCAAAAACCGAGAACTTATAAGTAATTATAAAAAAGTGTGGTAAAGCATGACGTGTATAATTGCTGTAGTTACCTACAGTATATTGTAATATACCTACTCATGTTTGAGGTGTCCTGAGGTATGATTTTAAAATTTTGAAATGATTGTAAAACACTCAAAAGAGTGAAGCTAGCTATTTTCCACTGCTTCCAGTCTTTATGCTGAACAAGCTGATCACCTCCAGGCTTCAACTTTAGTTAATGCAAAAACATGAGAGTGATTTTGGTATTTTTATCTAACTTTGGCGAAGAAAAGCATATTTAAAACATTCCTATTGAAAGATTCAAAGTGGATTAAAAAATACAAACAGCCCTGATCATAATTAGATACAGTTACAAGATCTGGTTTGATTGAGGACTGTAATTTAAGAAGGGCAATTCATCTCAGTTAATCTAAGATCAGTGCTGAGCAGTTTATTGCACTTGACCACCTGAGCTACAGGAGGTCCAGCTCAAATTATTCTGTGTGCTACAACTAACAGCCTATCACACATTCACTTCAGTAAATGAGTGATATATTTGCACAACAAAATCCACTCACTCATAAACGCTGAATGAAAGTCAGTATAAACAACTTGTCATGTCATGAAGCAGAGATAAACAACTTGTAGAGCAAAAAAAAAAAAAAAAAATTCCCAGGAAGATTAAAAATACATTCACTGGAGGTGAAATACCGATCATGTGCCTGTAGCCAAAAGCCAAACCAATAACTCTTCCTGTTTGAAATACCATCCAGCAGCATGCCACCACAAAACAAAAACTCACTTACAGTCGGTTGAAAATTAATTAATTCAAACAGAGACAGCTGCTGCCAAGTGTATAAAAACATTGCTGTATCTGTGTCGGCAGTGTCCCATCTTTGATTAAATCAGGGTGCTACCAGAGTATTTGGCTTGCCTCAGTGAAAGTTTGGCTTGATGGAGTTTAATATGAGTTTGAGTTCAGCTCTGCTGTGGATAAGAGTGTGTGAGCATTACAGTGGTTGTAGGTTGTAGATGTTCCTTTGCAGCAACAGGCAGAAAGCAGGTCACCACTGAAGCGTCCGTCTCCTCACTTCCTGTCTCTGAGTGGTTTTGAGTCAGCTCTTTGCTGCCTGGCTGCATGACTTCCTGTCAGCCCCGCGGTGCGTCGCAGGCTACCTGTTCACCTGCATGGCACTCGTGCCGAGATCGGCTCACTTGTTGAGACCGGCTCAGGTATTTCGGGGCTGCCACAAGGAATGCGGGGAAGAAAATGAGACAGAGCAGGGGGTTGTGACGGAGAGAAGAAAGTGAGAGCCAGATGCTTATGATGGGAAAAGGAAATGAACGGCTAAGCAATATTGTCTTGATGTGGTCTCCATGGCGACAAGTGTAAGCTGTTATATGGCTGCAGGGCAAACTGAAAACAAGCTTCGAATTAAATGGATTCGCTAATGATTAAGTGCAAAACACCCCGCAGCAGAAGGTTCTGCAGTTTTTCTAATGCAGCACTTAGATCCAGGAGGGCGGTGGGAGACTGTGATCTCTGCTCGGGTTACTGTAATATCCACCATTACTGTAAACTATACATGTCATTCATGTTTAGTGTAATTATCATTTCAGCCCTAGAACTTCAGGAATTAGTTTTGTGTTTCAACTTATTTCCCACAAGTGCATTACTTTATGCAAAGATATAGAAACAAACAAAGGATGCTGAAGCAAATTGCTGCATTTTTGATTAATTCTTGTCACATATGGACTATTTAAGTGCAGCCGACAATACTCTTCTGTAATGAATTACTGATATACGTGAAAGATCATTTGAAACTTCGAAGATATAAGTTCATTTATGTAATTCTCCTTGTTCTTAGTGTTTTTTGGTCAGTGTGTTATGAGTGACAGTGTTTGCAGAGAGTTGTTGCCATTATTATGGTTGGACACGCTTATTTTGAGACAGGCTTGAAGTGCTTTGATGGTCTGAGTGCGTGCTGGAGGTCAGATTAAGTGTTTGGCTGAGATGAATGTTGATAATGCAGACTGTGTTAAGAGTTTTGAAGAAGTGGTTTTAGTACTTACTGATGCTTGTTAGCAATTGAAAAAAAACTGCAAATGAATTTATACCCATAAATATTGCATCAGATTTTTCTATATAATCAGTGCTAATACTTCATTTAAATTCATAGTCATAGTCCTAAAGAGGTGAACAAACAGTTTCTCAAATAATAAGCGGAGTAATCTAAGTTGAAATAGATTTAGCCTTGACTCAGAGTTTACAGAAACCTGACTGAGCTCATAAGGTTGTCGGTTTGACCCCTGAGCTGCTGGTAAAATGCAAGAGGAGAAAGTGAGCAGTGGCCAAAAATAGAAGTCCGTGATTGAACTAAGGGGCACTCAGGGTTGATTGTCATGATGGTTATGATAATGTGAAGCTGTATTTTACTGGACAGGAACAAGCATGCCCAGACGGCCTTTCCTCGGCACATAAACGTTTAAAATCTGAGTGGGCAATGACCATATAAAAGGTTAGAATAGTTCCTTATGCTATCTGTTTTAGCTTCAACACATTTTTACTGCCAGGAGCCTCAATTTTATATCAGGTGAGACTCGGTCTGCTCTGTCGTTGTGCACACTCTCAAGTTTCATCATTGCTTGCAGAGCTGCAGGAAATCACTTTCTGCTGATCAGATCCCCTCTAGGAAGCGATAAAAGGTCGTAAAGATTTTTAGCCACCACTGAACTGAGATATTCTGTTCACTCTGTCTTTTACTTTTTTTTTTGCCTACATGCACCAAAGAGCAGGCTCATCTGTTCATCACTATGAGAAGCTGACAAACGTAAGCGGGGACAGCGCCGGGGTAAAGAGCCATAAAGAGTACTGGGGGCATGTTTTCACACAGATGTGTTGAATTCAGCTGTCAATTTGCCTTTTCTCCCCTCACAGCTGGTCATTTGAAACTGTACGAATAAAATGAAAATCCCACTTGCAAAAACTAGACACACACATTTTGTTCATAGCCCAGAGGGAGTTTATCTTATCACCGGTGGGCAGAAGCTACAGCTCTGGGTATTTATAACTGCGTGTGTGAGTGTGCGTGTGTTTTCTGGGCTCTTGTATTTCAACTGCACCTTTTATGATGACCAATCTCCATTTTAGACCTTGAGAGACGGAAGAACAGTTGTTTTTCTGGTCGTCACTTCTTTAAAGGACATTTTTTCTTTTCTAACTTTCCAAAACCGATAATAAAACGGGCACTTCCCCTCCAGCTTTACAAAGTTGACGGAAGTCTGCAAGTGTTTTTTTTTTTTTCTGTTGTTCGTCATGAAACTGTCTGCCACCTTTAATGTGTACCACTAAGTGCAACTCCGCTAATGCCTTCCAGGAAAAACTTTCTCAAAGTGTGCGTCATTATTCACATTTGAATGACTCATCATATCTCCTCCCTCTCTCTGATGACAATCTTTTCGCACTTCCTTCCAGTGTGTCCACTCTGAGCAGCTGTTAACATGTACGCCTTTAAGTGTGGTTTTGTATGAACACGTTTATTTTAAGCACTCTGGCCTTTAGGGGAAGGGTTGGATAGATTTTTTTTGTTAGGTTGCTCGTGACGTTGAGTGAATCGAGTGAATTATCATCTGAAATGGGCCATAGGGAGTGTGTTATGTCAGCGAGGGTCCCTACAAATGTAATGCAAACCTGTGTGAGTATTGTGTGTCTGTGTGTGCCCCTCAGGTTGTGGACTTAACTAAATTTATTCTGAGGCTTGAGGGCAAAAACAGTGTGAGCAACCAAATCACCTATAGAAACTGATTTTATTTGACCCAAATCCCCTCAAAGCTAATCTCTCCTGTCCTCTCCTCTCCTCTCCTCTCCTCTCCTCTCCTCTCCTCGTTTACACCCCTTTTCCCAGCAGCACTTAAAAGCTCTGTTTTGCTTCAAGGCTTTGCTTAAAAGGAGTTTCCACCATTTTGGCAATCTCCATCTCTCACTATGTGTGGATGGTTGCTTTCCATTTTCCATCACGAAGCCCCTGAGCAACGCACTTATCCCCAGATTTTGTGAGATAACCTGTATGGTGTTCTGGTCTTTTCAACTACTGTAATGCAGCTGTCCGCATGCATTTGCGGGTTTGCAAGCTTGCTTTTTGTACATGTGTTAGTGTGTCACCGCTGTGCTCAGTTCTGTCTTTCCAAGTAAATTAAGTTTTTATAGCAGGATGCCGGCCGCTTCCATTACCCAGCAACCCAGGAATGCAGTAAAGCATATGTGTCTGTGGTAAACGCCCTGCGTCGTCTAGGTTGGTAAGCAAACCAACAACAAAATGCCCACATTAGCTGCAGAACATGAGCACCCTAAGATGGTGAGTGATGTCTCTGGGCCACATATGTAACACTGATGGTGTGGTTTTAAACCCCAGCAGAGGAATCTGTCCTTATTCTGCCTGACTGTCGAGCCCTCTCAGATGTTTTTGGAAAGGTCACCTGATCACAGACAATTTTGTCACTGACATTGACTGATACCTCAGATCTCAACACCTCACACCTCTCCTCTCTTCCTTATCTTATAATGGTCCATTTTAGCTGAGGACATGTCAGAGGTGCTGAGCTTAAGTCAAGCTGAACTTTGAAGTATAATCGATAATGATTCTGTGTTATTGCTCAAGCCATTTTTCGACATACTTGTGGAAACAGCCTCTGAGCTTCAACTCTGGGTAGGAGTTTTCCATGGCAGCGGTTGACATTTTAGAGCTGGCGTTGAAAGGAGAAGCACTAAGGCTGGATTACCAAGCTGGCAACTGCTGAAGGGCAGGAGACATGTAGAGCTACAGTCGAATTTAGGTTTTTCGAATAAATAATAATGTATCAGGCCTTGAGTCCGGTCCTGAGGTACCCTGTGTCAAAATTTACACGGTACTTACATGGTTAAATACACCTTTTGTGTTGAGTGTATTCCTACTTTTTAGTTTCTAGTCATGATCTTAGTTTTGTTTTTTATTACTTATTTCTTATCTACCTCTTCAAGTATCCTTATGTTGTCTTTTAGTGATTATCAGGTGTGATTTTGCTGCTGTAATGCTGCGATGCCACTTTAAGATGAATTAAGTGTTCTACCTATATTCACAAAATACTTCAATTACGTCTTGCAAAGCTAATTGTTAAGTATTATCTCCCAAACTTCAAGTACAAGATGACTCTAGAGTGTGCAGGCTGTATACTGTCTGTGTGCCATGACAGTGGGTAGTAACAAATTAACAGCACACAAAAATCAATTTTGGGGTCTGTGAGTGAATTCAGAATAGGTACACAGAATAGAAGTTAAAAAAATTGCTATTCTTACATGAATCAATATTTTCCTCCACCCCTACAAATCATAATAACAGCACTAACTAACTAAATTTCATGCCCTGGAAAGCACGAATGTAGGGGGGTCCTTTTTGGTAATTGCAATTTTGACCAAATAAATGCACAAGTGAAAACAAATACCAAGAATATATAGACTCAGATTTCTTAGTTCTGTCTAAAAAAAATTAGATTTGACTTAAAACTGGGGACAAAACTTCAGGAATAAGTGACACTATCATTGTAGGGTTATTGTAATTGATTGCATGAGATTGTGAAGGTGCTGCTATTCATCTTCGGTAGCTTAAATCAAAAACCGAAGATTTCCCTCAGAGGCTGACATGAGCAGAACGGATAGACACCAAAAGGTGATGCAGTAGTTCTCTCTGGAACCCAGATTTATAGGAAAGTGGGAGTTGTGTGAAAATTCACAGTTGAAGTGTGAGGAAAGCTTCTTCCAACTTTAAATGATCAGCTCAGTGAAAATTAGGTGTGATTAGCAAAAATTGCTTTTGTTTAATGGTTTTCGGAAGAATGAAGCATCACATCTCAGCCTGACTGACCTGTACTTGACATTTGAGGACTACTGAAAAATTAGAATATCAAAGGAGTGAAAACTCGTGATGGTTCATCTCCAGCTCCATAATTTCCACGTACCCATGTCCTATTATACTTGTAAAAAAAACTAAAAAGGTCATATTCCAAAAAGGAATATAATAAAAGAGGTATGGTGGTACATAAGGTGCTGTTTCCTGAAGTATGGCTGCCAGTCTCTCTCTCTCTCTCTCTCTCTCTCTCTCTCTCTCTCTCTCTCTCTCTCTCTCTCTCTCTCTCTCTCACACACACTCACCACACACACTCACACGCACGCATGCACACACACACCAATCAGTGCCAATGAAAGATTCATGGAACAGGGATGATGAAGGCGTCTCCTCTTCTGCTCCACTTACCCTCATGGACAAATTCTGCCCCTCGACCCACACCCAGGCTCACCCACACACAAATACACACATACACTTACACACCTACACACACATAAACACACACACAAATCCAGGACCTGTTAAGAAGAACGAGAGCAGTGATGCACACAGCTGTGGGGTACTTACTCACCCTTAACCTTCCCAGACATGCGCGCACACACACACACACACACACACACACACACATCCAGGCTGTCAAGAGACCAATGCTGCAGACTGCTTTCTAGGCTGTCTGGCAGACTCGTGTGTGTGTGTGTGTGTGTTCGAGTATGTCTATATGTGCGTGTGTGTGTGTGTGTGAAAAAGATCTTTATTTTTACTCTACCCTGTGGGAGTATCCCCATAAGAATAGAAGAAAAAACAGGTTTAGTTTGGGTGTGTCACGATCGGGGTTTAGTAATTGGCTAGAGGGAAGGAAGAGTCAGTAAAAAGCATTTTTTAAAACTATTCTTGGTGTATGTTTGACTTTGATAAAGAGAGAGGGGGGCAGTGACGATCGGTTTATGAATTATGAGGCATTGTTATAGAAAAACTACCCAAAAGTATGAAAAGTTAGTAAAATAAGCCCCAGGCTTTGAGGCATCCACATTAAATGTGGAGTCAGAATGAAGTTTATTACTAGAATGAATAGGAATAATAATACAGTGAATTTCAACCTGGTTATCAGTGGCTCTCAGTGTATCCACACACTATCCCAAAACGAATGTGCAGACACACAGAACATACAGTGTAAGTGGGTACATAATGAGAGAAAACAGCCCAGAAACAACATGGCAGCTATATTTAAATCAATAATACTGTATGTAGTGTACAGAATGCTTTTCTGCTTGGTAACTTTATATAAAGGTTTCTAAGAGCCTAATAAATGTTTTATGCAGCGGTGTGAGAGGCGCTCAAATCCTTTACTGAAGCAAAAGTTAGCAGAACCACATTGGAAACACACTCCAGTCCTGCAGTCAAATCATGATTTGGTGAAAGTGTTATCAAAGTAATATACACTAGTATCCACTGTTGAATTACTCATAATGAATACTTCTTCCTTTCATTGTAGAAGTGTTTGATTCCCTCACTGTTAAATCCTTGTACTGTGTCATGCTCTTAATGTCATGCAAAAGCCTCATAACTTCTATTTTAGGAAATTCTGTGCTTTTAGTCAGGACCCCTAAAAGGGGTCACAAGTTACATCTGAGGGTATTTAACAGGATAAGCAAGCACTAAAAACATGTTTCCTTTTTCAGATTTACGCCTTTTTAAGTGTAGCCCTTTGTATATATTTTAATATAATTTTCATGACTTGAAAGTTGTCATGAGGTAGACAGACAGGTAGGTAGACATTGTTTTTTTAAAGGGTGGCAAGCTGAAAAAGATTGGGAAGTAATCCGCTATAGGGTGGCTTTTTTGTGACTGTTCACCGTTTCTAAAACTAAATACATTATTTTAAAACTGTCATCAGGCTAAAGCAAAGCTGTTTTATAGAGTTCCTAACAGAGATTGTTAGTTTCCTAAAAATGTTGTAAAAGTCAAAGTAGAAAGTCTGCTATAGAAATAAGTTACATGGAGTATATGATGACAAGTAAGCACTGGTGTCTGTTACCACAGCTTTGCTTCTGTAATGAGTATAAAGATGTTTTCAGTTGTCATATCATATCTTATAGGCACAGTGGTGCTTTGATCTTAACGCACTTGCTGATGTTTAGCAGGTATGATGTTTACCATGCTCATCGCCCCAGTTTAGCTATGTAAATTATGTTATTATGTTAATTAGCTGAATGAAACATTTCAATTAATTAACTCTGACTGTGTGTCTTCCCCACCTTGCCAGGCGAACACCTGAGGATGTGTCCTCAGAGTCCAACCTGTTGTACCAGCACCATGGAGGACAACTTGGCCGGTTTGAGCGCCCGAGAGACGGAGGGACTGATCAGAGAAGCCGGCAGGTCGCTGCAGGCTGCCTTCAACGCACTCCACAGGAGCTTCGACAGTAAGTAGGGTGTGTGCACGCGTGTGTGTTTGCAGGATAGATGCTCATTACTGGCTAAGTTCAATACCAAAGCTTCAACAGCGGGGCCAGAGGAGTCTGACATTTGTATGTTGTGTATTTGTGAATTTGTGTTTGGTACAAGCTCTGACTGCGCTCAGCGCACTAGTGATGGTGTGTGTGTTTGTGTGTGAGGCAGGATGTGTTTGTGTCCTGCGCATCAAGGGGACCCCTGACTGGGTGTTATAATGAGAGCGGAGTCAGCCAGACACAATGAAATGTGATAAGCCGATCCCCTGATCTCAAAGGGGCACACATACACACCCTTGCACACGTTCACACGCACACGCACACGCACACACGCACACACGCACACACACACACACACACACACACACACACACACACAGAGGGGTGTCCCCTGGGGCAGTGGCTGGTTCAGCTAATGAGCAGTTGACCCACTGAGGAGCCGAGTCTGCAGATCATTGCACATCAGAGAAAGAGAGGGATGGAGGGAGGAAGAAAAGAAAGAAAGAGGTGCCACCAGTAACAGTAACGAGACAGACAAATGAAGCAAATGAGAGATGTGTCATTGGAACGGAGTAGAAACAGTGAGTTAAAATAAAAACTGAAGAAAAGAGTTAATGGAAACGGAGAGCCAGAGGAAGAATAGTCAAAGGAGGAGGAGGACAGTATTATTATTAGTCTCAAGGCAGCAGGCCACCTCAGTAGCAGTAATGTGGCCGCCCATCTGGTTGTGGTTAGAACAGGCTGGCACTGGTCCACACCCTTTGAAGCACAAGGGAAAAGCCCAGACCAGTATACTGCAGTGACAGCTAGCTCACTACCTTGTTCTTTCTGTTTGACCTCTGTGTCGCTTTGTATCCATCTGGCTGCAAAGATAGTGTCAAAGAAACCTTTAGAAATGTTAAATAAATGTAAATAAAGCGTGCTAATCAGCTAGAATATAAATTGAGTAAATCATTGTCTTGACAGTAAAAAAAAAAAAAAACACTCTACATGAGTCTTACAAGAATTTTATCTTAAACACATTTTTTTATCATATTGATAGCATATAAAACAGAGATCCGAATGGGAAGAAATGTTCATTATGCCAATGCCCTTTTCTACTTATGTGAATGGAGCAATCACATTCCTCATTCATTCTTTATTCAGTTTATTACTATACTATTCCAATTCCTGTAAATGAAATGACACTTAGAGCTGCAGTAATCAATATTTCTAAATAATCAAATGACTATGTGTAATGTAAAAAGGTTCACTCGTATTGACGAACCCACAGGGAATTATCACCAAACTCCTCTCATCTCTACAAAGAAAAAGGCAGATGAGGAGCAAAACAGAGCAAAGACAAGAGGGAATATTGAGCACACAGTAGCTTCAGCTTTCCGAGCTTAAATCATCTCTGTCATTGTTTCCCTCCTCCACCCTCCTTCTCCTCTTTTTTCTCTCCTTGTCAACTCCTCTCCGTCTGTGTTTCCTTTGTGTACCGTCCTTGCTCTCCTCTGTTCTCTTCACCTCCAGCCTATTTCACTGAGCTGCACGGTCGTTCTGAGCGCTCCCTCCAGGAGGCGCTGTCTTCCCTCGGCCCTCTGTACTCCCAGAACACCCGTCTCTATGGGGAGCTCTACACCGACCTGCGGCAGTACTACCGGGGCTCCGCTCTCAACCTGGATGAGACCCTGTCTGAGTTCTGGTCCCGCCTCCTGGAGCGCACCTTTAAAACCTCCGCTCCCACAGATGTGAGTTAAGACACGAGTTCCACTGCTGTAGCAGACTTTGCCACATTTCGAATGAGAGACCGGTGCTCAGAACGATGAAAAGAGCAAAGTCATTCATGAAGAAAGGTGCGATAGTAAAGCAGAAACCAGAGCGCTGACTGTAAACTGAGATGAGAGGGAAGACAAAGAGGGTGGGTCTCAGTATGGCAGTCAGTTTTTGATGCTTGATCCTTGCAACAATCATATGAATTATACTGGGAGTTATTGGAATGGAAAAACTTGAAATTTGAACCAATAAAATTGAAGTATATTGCGAAGTTGCTCCTCAGATCTATTCAGCTGCTAATTGGAATGCATCTCGACAGCCCCTGCTTCTGTTCTGGCTCACAAAGAGAAAATTGCACGATCTCACGAGCGAAATAAATACATTCAGAGCTGATTTGTGGTCTACTGGTTCTGGTATGGAGGAGAAATATGTTTAAATGACATACTTCTCCAGGGTTAAGAGGTTATCACAGAGTCCTGGAACCATTGTTGCAAGTCATCCATGACCAAAAAAAAAAAAACAAAGCAGTAACATAATGTTTCCTGTCACCTCCTGTCTGGCAGGTCAACCTGTCGGAAGACTACCTTGAGTGTGTTGCTAAGCAACAGGAGACGCTGCGTCCATTTGGAGACATCCCCCGGGACATGAAGACGAAGGTGATCCGGGCTTTTGTCACAGCCAGGTCATTTATCCAGGGGCTGATAGTCAGCGGAGAGGTGGTCAGGAAGGTCTCACAGGTGAGTGTGTGTGTCTGTGTGTGTGTGTGTGTGTGTCTGTGTGTGTGTGTGTGTGTTTGGGTGTCTGTGGACGTGACAAAGGTAGAGACACAGTGAGGCAGACAGAGAGACACAGGATGGGTTTGTGTGAGAGAAACGTTCAAAAGTGTGTGTGTGTGTGTGTGTGTGTGTGTGTGTGTGTGTGTGTGTGTGTGTGTGCTGGACTGAGTCCCAGGAAAGCAGATATGATGGATGCATGGTCGTCACACCCTAACTGTCAGTAAAAACATCTCCACCCTGAAAATGAAAAACACAAAGATTATCAAAAATGAAGTGTCTCTGCCATCAGAACAAAGCTCTCATCTGGAGGGACGACGTTATCAAATTATGGGTGCGATGGGGCTTGGTGCAGTGTCCCCCCCCCCCCCCCCCCCCAACACTCTGTCTGACATGACTGTATGATTGTTTTCTTTTATGTCTATTGCTGGAAAAATGCTATCGTTAATGTCTGGCCAAGCTTGAATGCTTGAATTGAACAACAAGACTTTTTTACACCCGTTTCTTAATTTACGATGGTTAAGTTTTGATATATAAGCTTCACGTCACTTCTAATCATACCAGGGATACCAACGATAACGTAGCATTCACACAAATTAATGCAGACTTGATGTTGGCAGTGATGGATTATGTGACTCAAGCAACTTTCAGGAGTCTGAGGACTGCACAGAAATGAGTGAAGGCCCGTAGGAAAGTGCATCCAAATATCTAAAACTGAATAAAACACAGTTGAAAAAAGTCAGCAGATTTAGTTTAAATCTTGCAAACATACTGGCTTAAGTACCTGTCCTCATTTTGGAGTGGCTTTTGGTTTTGAGTGTCCCTCCATCACATCTGTGCAGGGTAGTGGTAAAATAACTCAGTAATTGGACACCTTTCATGACATGCGTACATAATCTGAAGCTGACAGTGTAACAGACACCATGTACAGTATGAAGATAGATGAGGAGGGCCAGCAGGGCTTTCATAGTCAGGTTGCGTCCCTTATAATGTTGCAATACTGCCATCTACTGTTAGTTTTTTTTCCCCTGAGCTTGTATTGTTAATGAATGGCCCCTCGTAGTTAATTCTCTACTGGAGAGAAGAATGAAAGAGCTAAACAGCTGTTAACAGAGCAATTTTTTTTTTTACTGGAATTCCATTATATTGAAAGGAAGAAACAGGACTGAATATAAATATACTCTTAAATCATCATTTGGTAAAAGACTCGTGAGATATAAATCCTTTTTTACTACGGCTCCTGAGGTTTATGATGCTAACTGTCTTGTTGAACCTCCTCAGGTTTCTCTAAGTCCAGAGTGTACGAAGGCACTGATGAAGTTGGTTTACTGCCCACACTGTCGCGGCATGGCCTCCGTCAAACCCTGCTCCAACTACTGCTCCAACGTCATGAAGGGCTGCCTGGCCAACCAAGCCGACCTGGACCCCGAGTGGCAGAACCTCATAGGTAAGATTCAGACAGTGATGTAACACATTGTAGATTAAAGCGAGAGATCATTCAGATGTTCCTCTTAGGATGAAACTCAGGAACAGACATTGAGCCTCGTGCAGGAGCCACTGGTACGAACAGATTTGATCTCACGGATGATTTAAGAGAACTAGTAGCATTCAACATTTTCTTAGATCTGTTGTATGAGTCATGCGCAGGCTGCCTTACTCCACAAGCCGAAAACACTAATTTGACTTGAAATGGCTTAAGCTGCAAAATAATATTCCATTCAACATATTAAGATCATCATAATATTTGTGGGTTTTAGATTTTATGATACCGGCATGTTTTGGTGCAGCAGCTACCATCCTCTGTGTAACATCAGTCACTTTTTTATCTCTGCGACTGTCACACGAGCGCCTCTGATGTTAGCCACGAACTGCTTTGCTTTAGAAAGATGTTATTTAGCGTCTAACTTCATGTAGCCTCAAACGTTCCCTCTTCATGTCAGAGTACAGCAGCCCTCTAACACCACGCTGTACTGAACATTTCCGTGGTGTGAACTTCTTATCATTTAACCTCACATATTTCTGTGTTTTGCATCAAAACATTATTTGTGCCTCCTTTTAAAAGCTGGAATCGTCAAACAAATGAACTCCTACCTATGTTGCCTATTCAGGAGTATTTTCACAATCCATTTCCTCTGATGTTTATTCCCACTTGGCATGTCTGTCCACTTCACAAGAGCTTTGTGAGACGGGATCCTTAACCCTTTCATGCACAGAGGTCACTACAGTGTGCAGCTATTCAAAAGCTGTTTTCTTGTACATGCATGAGCTTTGATGGCGTAGCTGCACATCAGCCGCTACAGTGAAGCTACTGCATCATCTCATCCAGTGAAGCCAAGATGGCCGACAGACAGCCAGAAACACCAAGTTGCTCATTTCTCTCTGTTCAAACCTTCTAGAAAAAGAGACCCTTGCAGGTTAGAAAAATATAGGGGCATCAAGTAACATCTAAGGAGTCATGCAATTGCTAAATTTTCCAAGTATTGATTTTATATTGGGAGGAAATTATGATTAATCACATGTCCACTGAAGTGTACATCATGCATCAGGAGCAACTACTGGACATGTAAATATATCTTTAGAAAATAAGGGTTCAAGTTCAAACCTTGTTTTTCAGCCTAAAGATGAATAAAAACACTTATTAAAAAAATCCTGAGTGAGGTAAGGATCATAATTCAAGCATGAAAGGGTTAATGCACCATGTGCGCCTCATTCCTGGATTTTATACATTTCTGATTTTAATCCTTGAACCCATTTTGATGTTTTAGACCAACCACTCCCCCACCTCCAATAGAAAACTGGATCGTAAAGTGTTGAATAAAATGCTTTCAAGGTCTGAAATGTCTTCCATGCAAGTTTTATATATGCAGCATGAAAACATGATGCTTTACAGAAAGGAAATGTGTGTTTTTTAGGAGTTGAAAGCTAAAAGAGACGTCTGTAAAGAAGAGAACAAAGTAAGGAGAGGAGATTGCTTGCCTCTGATGAAGTTGCTATGATACAGGCCAGCTCTCTCCTCGTTAAAGGCCATGTGTCCTTTGTGTTATAACAGAAGACGCAATAAACTTTTCTTCTCTGTTTGTCTGAGGAGGAATAGTTGATTTATGTCGTTAATGACGTTAATGATCAAAGGTGGTGTTCATCGGGCTGAAATCAAGCGATTTACGACGACATGGTCATTCAGTTAGTAGAGTTTGGTGAATCCAACGTGTACGAGCGAGCCTCACAGAAAAGATTAGGAGAGATTTAGCCAGTGAATATGAAAATGTTCTTGCACGAGGTCCACAGATTCCAAGTTCTAATCTTATGAAGTTCACATGAATTCAACTGCAGATGAAAAGACTAATGTAAACACACGTATAAATAACCAAGCATGATCTATACAAAGTTTTGATCCTGATATTAGAGTCTGTTTCAAAGTTTCTCCTGTGTAACAATGAATAGAAATACACTGAATTAAGTACAATTATTTATATCACTAGAGTAGATTTTCTCATGATGATATTAAAGAACACACATACATTAATAACTAAGTAACCTTACTTTGTTGTGTGACTGTAGAATGCACAGGTTATGCATTAGGGGATTCAGTGGCTTGCGGGAAAATCAAAAGTTTCCTCTGTCGTCTCTTTTGCTCCTTCCTTCATTCAGACACCATGATCCAGGTGGTATCTAGTTTCAGCACGGAGCCCAGTCTCGATGTGGTCCTCTCCTCCATCCCTGCTCGAATCTACGAGGCTGTTCACTTCCTGCAGGAAAACATGGACACATTCACAGCAAAAGTAAGACGTTTGTCTTTGTCAGATCACTTAGTAAATTCCCGTGGGATCATTTTTGTCTTCAGCTCAGATGCCAGCTCACGTCTGCAGCCCTGCACCCTCATAGTTTGTCAAAAACTTCCCCTTTTTATCGGATTGTTGGTTGAATTTGCAAAGTTGTGTAGAAAGAGAGAGTTTCTATCCTTAAGGAGCGATTACCTTGAGTGTGCTCCAATGTTAATGGGCTCAACCTGTTACTGGTTTAATAAATGTGTCCTTCAAATAAGGCTAGGCAGTATTATTAAGCTGCTAGGCTAGGCAACCCACTCAGGAGCCCAAACATCTTCACAGTCTGAAACACTTGACTTTGGTGACATCTAGTGGATATTTCTAGTTGTCACAATCGTTGTAATATCGACTAACTGCTCATTTCTACCGCTGGGTGACTTGACACAATTAAACATCACATTTCGCAGTTTCTGCTACATGTTTGTGTATCTGTACATCCTGCGTGCTTGTATGTCTGTAGGTGTACCAGACATGTGGAACTCCAGGTGAACCAGGAACAGGAAGCCCCACCCTTCATGAGCAGAGGAAGAAGAGCGGCTCCCTGACCGCCTCAGAGTATAAACCATCTCCAACGGCAGGACTCAGACTGGAGATGCAGGTGTGTTGCATGTACATATGCAAAAGCCCATTATGACTTGTTTTTGATACCTGTGACTTGCAAAGCAACAAAAAAAAATTGTCTTTGTCCCCAGGTGTCAGATCTGTCGAGTAAGCTGAGAGAGATGCGGCAGTATTGGATCCAGCTCCCTGTGGCACTGTGCAGCAAATTGGCAGCAGGAGGTGCCAGTCATGATAAATGCTGGAATGGCATTACCAAAGCCAAGTGAGGAAGAAATCATTACCTGTCACTGACCTATCAGCAGCTTGTTAAATTTTAAATTCAACCTCAACATTCAAATATATCTGTGGTTTTCATCAAACATTCCTATTTACCATGTCCGTCCACTTCAGAAGGATGTTGTGAGACTGGATCCTTAATGTATCGCGTGCGCTTCATTCCTGGATTTTGTACATTTTTGATTTAATTCCTTGAAGCCGTTTCGATGTCGATGATGCTTCTGCAGCCGTGCTTTTAGACCAATTACTCCTCCACCTCCAACAGAAAACTGGATTGTAGGGTATTGAATAAAATGTTTTCAAGGTCTGAAATATGTTAACACAAGTTGTTATTCATGCAGCATGAAAACATGATGCTGTACAGAAAGGAAACTCGTGCTCTTTAGCACTTAAAAGCTAAAAGAGACTTCTGTAAAGAAGAGAACAAAGCGAGGAGAGGAGATGTCTAGTTTCTGATGAAGTTGCTACGATACGAGCTCTCTTCTTCTTGAAGGCCATTTGTAGCCTTTGTGTCATAACAAAAGAGCCAACAAGCTATTTCATCTCAGACAAACTGAAAACAGCGATGTATGGAAATTTATTCTGCGGTTCGTGAGCTGACATTTCTTCCACATCCAACGATTCAAAAGCCTTGTGGGGATTCAAATCCTGCAGCACAAGCATTCACGGCTGCACACTTACACACCCCGGCACACCTTTCAGCCTCCCCTAATCCATTATAGAACAATTTGATGTCGTGTTGATATGTCTACAGGTTATCTCACTCTCCTCCGCACAGACAAACACACTTCTTTAAAAACACACTGTTTTATAGTGCATGGATTACAGCCAACTGATGAGATTTATGCTAAGCAGAACACTCAGAAATATATGAAAGTCAAGTCATGAAATATAGATAGATGTGTGCGTGTGTGTGTGTGTGTGTAGAGAAAGAAATGTGAGAAATGCCATTACATAGATGAAACGCTGACTGTGTGTGACAGATTAAGGAAATGTGACATTTGTGTGGCAGAGAATGAAATCAAACTGTTTGAAACTCCACAGCGACATCTTGTGGATCCCTGGAGAGCTCAATAAATGCCACACGCAAAATTACAACTCTCATAAATCTTCAGAGTGGAAGGTGGAGCATAGGGTTGGAGTATAGGGAGTTCAAATAGAGTTATTTAAAATTCTAAGCAGCTTCAAGAGCATAAATTAATCCCACCACCGAGCACATGGTGTGTGTGTGTGTGTGTTTGAATCCCTATCTATCAATGAGTTTTAGGTCTAAATCGAGATGCCCTCACATCTCAGTGCTGCATGCTCATCATATGACCACTAAAATGAGGAGACCAGAGACAGTAACTTTGGAAGACTGTTGAGGGTTAATACTCAACTCAGCTAAAGTTTAAAGTATATTTTTGCACTAAAAGGACTGCGGATTTTGTCCCCCATCCTTAGGAAGAACATTGGGAATGATTCAAGCAGACCAGAGCATTGTCAGTGTTGATGTAGGTGCTTAAAACAATGAGAACTTATCATTCTGGACTTGCTGTGATTGAGGTTAAGGTTAAGGTTAGGCTTGGGCTGAGCAGCAATCTAAAAACATTGTAACTTTTACTTTCATTTACAGTATTGTGATAGTTATGTACTTACTGATACCATGATATTGATTTTGGCCATATTGCCCAGACCCGAGGTATGATGATACATGCGTAGTTTTAGTGTGCAAGGTTAAAGGGGAAAGGTTTCATAGTCTTTTGTGGCTCCAGAGAGAGCAGTGGGAAATCTGCCTCTAGTGATGCCACTTGAAGAAAAGTTGAGAAAGTTTGAAAATAGAATAAGAAGTGGGACTGTGGAGTTAGAAAGACGTGCAGTTACCAGACCTCTGCAGGCTGTTCTGGTTATCTCATGTATCTCAGTGGATGAGATGAGATGCTTGATGCTACATTAGCCGCTACTAGCACAGCACAGCACACCTGAATCTCAAAGTGTGAGGCTGTGACTGTGGGTAGGCACCAGGTTTTCACAAAGAAGAAGAATGAATGGAATGGACAATATACTATCTGGTTCTGCTGCATCAATGTTGATCCGTTTCTGAAAAATTGTCCATGGTGAGCCCAACAACTACACGTGTACGCTTGTCAGTGATCCGCACAAGTGAAGAAGTGCAAGAATGTGTGTGTTTGGTTGCTGGTGTGAAGTGTCCTCCTGTTGACCGTGGTGCCACATCTTATTTACACAAGACTGAGAACAGTAGATTGACTGAGTGAGTGCATGTATCTGTTTTCAAGTAAACACTATAATAGAGCAGTGAAAATCATCGGCCAGCTTTTCTCCCGTATGTCCATACTGAAGTTTTGTATGTTTTTTGTTTTCTAAACCAGAGCTGACCTAATCATGTTGTCGCACATCCTTCCCACATCCCTTCTCTCCTCTAATCAGGTACCTTCCAGAGATGATGGGTGACGGCTTGGCCAATCAGATCAATAACCCAGAGGTGGAGCTTGACATCACAAAACCGGACATGAACATCCGGCAGCAGATCATGCAACTCAAAATCATGAGCAACAGGCTGAAAAATGCACTGGATGGCAACGACGTGGACTTCCAGGACGCAAGTGAGTCCCTTTCTAAAATTTGTACTGCAATAAATACTTTCAAGTGTTAATATGTTATACATGACACATCTTGTCCACTATTTTTCTCCCTTTCACAAACTCAGCAGTCTCACACTTAAATATACGTATAACACTGCATGAAATTATTGAATGGTTTGATTCTGTGTTAAATAAGAGTTGAGGACAACTGTGAACTGAGGCCCCAAAAACTCTAATGACTAATAACCTTTATTAAAACATTGTTTCTATTCATGAAGGTCAAGTTAAAGGTGACATCTTGTGTGACAAAACAGAAAAATGCATCTCCTTTTCATATTTTTTTTTAGTACTAAACAATTTCCATTAAAAAGTGTTTTCTGTCTCTCTCTAATGACCTCCCTAGGCGATGACATTAGCGGCTCAGGAAGTGGGATGTGCGTAGGTGGTCAGTGTCCGCGGAGCAGACTGGCAATCTCGCCAGAAAACACCCGAGCCAAAGGCTCAGCTCCGTCTCAGACCTGCCTCTGTAGCCTCTTGCTCCTACTCCCAATGGCCATCCTGCTGCTTCAGCGATGATGGACCGCCGCTGCCTCCAATTAGACTCACGGGACGAAAAAAAGAGGATGGGGGGGGTGGGTGGGATTGGAACGTAACTTTGCCAAAAAATGAAAAAGACATTTCGGGGGGAATGAATAGACATTTTCCTTGATCAAGAGGAGCAACAATGACAATATTCTTTTTTGTTTTGTTTTGCTCAGTTTTAATTTGTCTTAGTTTGGGTGGGATTCGGTTTGTTGAGCTGGTTTCAATGGATTCTTGCGATGAGGATGGTTGGAAGAAGACGGAGACGAGGAAGACAAAGAAGAGAATGTTGATGAAGATGATGATGGAGATATTGATAAAGTTTTATTGACTCTCTATTAGGTCCATTTAGCTCCAGTTTTCGGTCAGTTTTCGGCGGCAGAGCTTAGTGGAAAAATGTTTAGTACCCTGATGTTTGGTGCGTTCAACGAGGCTTTTTGTATTTTCTTTCTATTTTTTTTTTTTTTTACTCAAGTCAAGGTTGTCTACCTTAACAAACATTGTGAAAGTTGTAAATGTTTGTGTACATTAGCTAAAAGACTGGCACCATATTGAGCCATGGATATACAGTATAATACTATATTGGCGATGAATCTCCCATAATCTGTGATGTAGACGTCCAGATGTTTTGGTGTGTGTTGGCATAAACAGATACATTCAGTAGGATTTGTTTGAAATATTGCAGATAGATTATCACACTCCTGAAATGTATGAGATGTTGTGATTGCAAGATTGTACCTCACTTTTACTGTATACCCAACCATTTCAAAAGAAAAAAGGAAGCAACTACTTTTATAACAACTCATCACCTTTGTAAAGAAATAAGCAGTCTCATCAAAGTACTTATAAGCAAGCACAGACAAGCAGTTTCCTTCAGTTCTGTAATTTTTCCTGCAGTGAAGACAGAAAACTGCACATTACTTTGACACTTCTGGTTGCAATAACCACAAAAATCTCCACAGAGAACATTTTAAAGGCGCAGTAATGCTTGAGAGGACTCCTTGTTCAATGCACACCTGCGTTCATTAACTGACTGAAACAAAGTCTAAGAAGCAACACAGTGGCTGATAACAGCAGGTCAAACCAAAGCACTTATTACACTGTACACTTTTTCATGTTTTTTCTGACAGCAGACATTGCCCCAAGTGTGTTGAACATTTGTGACAACCCTTTCACCAGGTTTTGTAATGATTAATGTTAAAAAGAAAACAAACGTTTCCAGTTCACTTCCTGACGTTCAGAGTTTTTGTACATACAGTACAGGATATTCTCAAAATAGTGATGACACGTATACATTTGCCTGGTGATATATCATTTACTCGGCATGCCTTTCTTTCAGTCTACACTACTATACTGGTACATGTGGGGACTCCTGATTCACACAAGTCTCTTGCACATACACACATTGACACACACTGGGGTTGTGTAATAAGCTGATTTTTTATTCATCAGTGTATTTAATCACACATTTCATCCATTAAACTCTGTTTGATTGTAGCAGTGGATTTTGCCATTTACATTTTGATTTGATTATTATTGATCAGCGTCCATTAATAAGAAGCTCATATTTATTTAACGGAGCACTCCACCGATTTTACACATGAAGGTCGGTTTACTTGTCACATGGAGTACTACTAAGCCTGTAAATAATGTTGTTAATAACTTTCTACAGTTTGTGAAAATAAGCCTGATGTTATCGTAGGGATGCCATCAGCTTGGGCTTTCAGTTTACTAGACAGGTGGGATCCAACAAAATCATGTGACTGAAGTTTTGATGGAGGCTAACAAAGGACTAAAAGTGAGGATATCTCTGCCTGCGTGGTTTCAGCTTGACCACTCTGAGGCTGGTCTGTTGGTTTGTCCACCACTTTGGTCCAAACTGAAACATCTGAGCACCTTTTGGATGGATTGCCATGAAATTTGATGCAAACATTCATGAGTTATCCTACTGACTTTTTTTTGATGCTCTGACTTTTCCTCTAGCACCACAGTGAGGTAGACGATTGTGGTTTTAAGTGAAATATTTCAGCAACTATTGGACGGATTGCCATCAGAATTTAAATTCTTTGGTTATGACATTCATCAGCCTCAGCTGTACTCCGTGTTTTGTGTTAATTAGCAAATATTAGCATGCTAACACAGCAAATTAAAGTGGTGAACACAGTACAACACTATACCTGGTTGGCATCATTTAATATAATAGCGTTGTCTTTGCAAGCGTGTTACTATGCTGACATTAACTTAAAGCACTGATTACAGCCTCTAGCATGGCTGTAGATTCTTACTGTTTAAACAGTGTTATACGACCCCCCCATAGCTTTATGGAAGTGCAATACTAAATTAGTGGAGTACACCTTTAAGGCCTCTCTGTTCCTCTCAGTGTGTCATTTGAAGCTTTTCATTAATGTATCCAGGAATCCATCGGTTAGCCACAGAGATACGAGCCTACTCCAATTGCTCTAATCTTCACACTGTCTGTGCCTGATGCTCTGTGGCCACCAGATTTAGTCATGACTCACTCTCTGCAGCGACAAGCCGGGCCACACCCACTCACAGATATCATCCCACTCCAAGCAGGAACATCAAATTCAGGATGATTTAGCTGTTTTTCCTGAAAAACTGAACCCGCCAGCTGCCGCACAGCTATAAATAAACATATAGCTCTTTGTAACAGACACTGACGAGCCTCATGTGTCGCCACTGGAGAGAAATGGTGCTACATGTGTGTGGGTATGACAATCCTGCATCAGACAGGGAGTTTGGAGTTAATGAATGATTTATTTTGGTGATGCATACAAAAGAATGAGAACAGAGCGGCAGGCACACAGACAGAGACGAGAACGGTTCACCACAAGTTTCTATTTTAAAATGACGGAAAAGTCTTAAATATTTTAGCGTACAGGGCTCACATTTTATTTCTCCACATCAGTACCTGATCTGAACATCTGTCTGAATTTGCCCTTTTTCTACATCACGTATGTTTCCTGAAATGTGTCTTGTCCTGTGATTGTGAATGATGTGGAAGTAAAGGTAGGATCTGAACTGCACGTTCCTGAGATGTGGGGAGCGACAGTCAGCGACACTGTCGGACTTACTTGGCTGTGTCTAGACATGAAGAAGATTTATCAACGCTCAGCGCTCTGCCTGAGCGGCCTGTCCATTATCAGACTCACCATTTTCACTCCCCCAGGTGAGAGTTACCTCTCAACAAAGGTTCCACAACACAAGAGATGTAACTTAACTCTGGATACAGTTGAAATTTAATTGTTCTGCTCATGTTGGCAGCCAGCGGATCTAAAATCGATTTACGATTCTCCAAGAAACAGGCTCGGTGCTGATGTGTTTTCTAAATGATTTAAAATGCCTCCGACTGCTGGGCTTAAGATAAGAAGCGTCTGTCTTTGTCCGCCTTGCAACTACACACAGACCCACTCAACTCTTTAAGATAGAGGTAAATGTGTACAGGATACAGTAGCCACTGAATAAAGGTGATTGTTGTGGTGGTAGGTGGTGCGGTGTCATAAAAAGCTGTTGACAAGCGAAATATCCTGTTGGGAGACTGTAAATGGACTCTCTGGGCAGGATACTGTAATGTTATTGGGCAGGTTTTTCCTTTACACAGTCAGGGCAAGAGACGAGAAGCTGCAGGAGACGAAGGAGACAAGAAACAGGACCAAAACTTCAGGAGTGAATTGATCCGAGGCCATCTGGGGCTGGAATGTATCTGAGGTTTATTTTTCAGGAGCACTGAGTGAAGCCCTCAGTTTTCATACTGCAGTTGTCATTGAAACTTTTAGATTACTGCTCCTGGTTATTCACTGCTCTATAATGTTGCTACTGGAAGGGCACCAATTCTATATGTCAGTGTCAAATACCGATTCAGAACTGTTTTTCCTCCTCAGTTTAAAATAAATGTGTATCTCACTGATTGAAATCTTTTTACTGTAAGATAACATGAACTAAAAGCTGCGTCTGAATGAGTGCAACTAACACTGGAAACATTTAATTTTATAATAACCTTTTCCACTACCCACTGTTCAAGCTGTGGGATTCTGGGAATGTGAAGAGCTTTCACAGACTGCCAGGAGTACGGAAAGTTACAAAAATATGAACACCCCATCGTGTTTCTCAATCCTGGCCCGAGTGGCCCACTGCCCCGCTTCTTTCCTCCAACACACTCGATTCAAATGATCCGTTCGTCATCGAGCCCCCGAGCAGTGGGCACCCAGGACCAGAAACACTACTTTCTTATTCAAGTGGACCAGCTACAAAGGGGAATGGAAGTTAAAGGGTTACAGCCTCACTGGCTGCTCAATTAAAGGCCCTGCACACCCACACAGATGTTGTCACTTCCACTTCAGGTTGAAGTTTGCTGAGGTCGTCATTTCACTGCAGTCATTTTGACTTGTTTTTGTCACAGCAGGAGAAGCCCAGCTGTAATTAATACCATTAAGGATGGCTCGATTCCATTTTGGGTACATCGGTTAGCTGTGTCAGCAAGCCACTGTGCACCATGGCAGGGCCCTGTGAAGCTAAACAGGTTGCAGTCATTAATGGTTTTAATTACACCTGTGAGTTTGGTGCAATGACGTATCAAAATGTCTAATGTGAAAAAGGCCTGTAAGACTGAACTAACCTGAACAGGTACTAGAAAACTAAAGTCAAACACAGTGCGCACACTTAGTCAAAACGAGAAACGTCTGTGTGGCAGATCCACAGGTGTAGCTTGAAACCAGCCACCTTAGATATTGTTGAACTTTTGATGCTGAAAGAGTCCAGAGAATAAATTCAGATGTCAGTGTTGCAGAGTTTGGCTCTGACAGTGATTACTGGTTGGTCAGTAGGACGTAGGCTGCTCTGCTTCAATAAGCCTTTAACAGCCCTGCACACACATCTGTGTCCTCTTATTTTTCCTGAAAGTCCTGAATCAATCTTCTTAACTTGTCAGTTTTTGTTTTATACTCAGGACTGGGCTGAACATCAGGCGGCACTTGGTCAAATCTTTCTCATCTTTTTTTTTTTTTTTTTTGTCAGGTACAAATGTCATTCTTGCAGCATGCTGAAAGACCACAATGCCCTCCCCCATCCAGGGGGACTGGGGCCATTCACAACTACACCTGTCCCAGAGGGCATCAGCATGATAGTGATGTGTCGGTCGCAAACGATCCGGTTCTTAGAGCCGGCTCCTCATCGGGAGCCGATTTGTTCGTTTTTCTCGTCTTTTTTCTGTTAAAACCGCACGGGATTGGTCAAGATGTGTGGTGGCGTCTATGTGTCCACATTGAACTGGAGTGAGGGAGAGACAAGAGAGCGCAAGAGAGCACTGCTACATAGTCAGAGACTACGGGCAGGACAGGTGAGAAACATGAGCCACAGAAAACGTAGTAAAATTTGGACACATTTTAATATAATTGATAGTTCGAGAGCAGAGTGCAGACTTTGCAAAATTAAAATTTCATATCAGGCTCCACAAACAACCTGCACAGGCATGTGTGTACTGTTCACCCATCAATTCAGTTATAGGAGGAAAGACAAGCAAGGGAAGCTGCTGTTAATGAAGGTGCCAGTGTGTCTACTGCTCCTACAATGTCTACAGCATCATCCAGGACAACACCACAGCCACCAAGACCTACAGCCCAGAGCTCCATGACCCCAGTAAAACTAAATAATCTAAAATTAATAAAGCGATATAAACAATAAATATTCTAGATAATGTGTTTTTTACATTAGTAATTCATTTTACACATCATTTGGTAATAAATTTATTGAAGCAACAAAAAAATCTGAGGAGCCACTTGGGAGCCGAAACAGCCGGTTCTCTAAAAAGAGCCGAAACTCCCATCACTACAGCATGAGCCTCTTTTTGAGTAACAGCTTAGTCGCTGCAGATGGACCACTGGGTGTCGCTGTCCCGCCACACAGCCCGCATGTCGGGGTGGTGGTGGTGGTGGTGGTGGTGGTGGTGTTGGGGGGGTCCAACCATTGGGCATTCAGCTTGGGTCAGGTGAAAAAAAGAACGGGTGATTGGTTTACGATCCGCCACACTGTCTCCTGATTGGACAGAAAGGTGTGGAGGGAAGCGGCTGAGGGGAGAGAGAGAGAGAGAGAGAGAGAGAGAGCGGAGATCCACCAGCAGTCTACCAGCCTCAGTCCCAGCTGACTCTGCCGGTGCAACACACACACACACACACACACGCACACACACACTCACTCACGCACATGCTCACACAAACACTCTGAGATGTGACTGTTTACCAGAAGAATACAGCGTGTTTCTGTGGGATTTTCTTTCTGTCAGCCGGATAATGGGAGCGGACAGGCGGACAGTCATGTTGGCCAAGCCGGCCACTTTGTTTGCGATGCTTCTCAGTGTGATTACTTCGGTGTGCGCAGTGGAAGGTAGGTGCGCAAAGAGGGGACATGTTCCACTGTTCATGATGATGCAGGGCGAGGGCTTGAAATAATTTACGCTCAAACTGTCCTCAAAGCAAAGCTGTCATGTGAAATTAACCTGATTTTCTTTCTTGAGAAACAATTGCGCCTGTGACATTCTCCCAGACTTAGGAGTTTAACTTTGTCTGCGAAGCTTCCCAACATGCACCTATTTATGAGTGGGTTTTGCTTCAGGATTTGGCACGATAAGTTTTCTTGTGCACCGCTGTGAGCTGGATGTGTTTGGTGCCTCATGTGAGGGTTAAATGCCTCTCAACGGTGGGACTGTGCAGAAATGCAACTGTGCGTAATCGGACGTTAAAGACACTGTGCCTTTGCTCATGTGCCACATGTGACAAATGAGAAATTGAAGAAAAAGTAGCCTGCAGGCTTTCTGTGCTACAGCTCCTCTAAAAGTGCTCTTTATTCTACATTCACACAGTTAAAAATGGCTTCTAATCATGACCCTGCCAAGCATGAAATGACATAACAATGTTTATTCCAGTCTCATTTTTAATCATAGAGCATCGTGGTCGTATGATATATGTGTGAGGCTTAAATTATATCAGGTGTTCATCCATGATGTTATTGCACCTTAATGGGTGATATTCTCTGACAGAGAATACACTCTCATATAAAAACATTTCTGTGTTTCTCCCTCCTGAGTGCACTGTTGTGGCACTATTAACGCACGCTGCTGCTCACCTAGAGCGGCAAAGTGAAGCATAATTATAGCTCACAGGTGCTGGGTTTCTCTGTGGCTGCTTCCTCCTCCCCAACATCACCCCCTGCTCCTCCTGTTGTTTCCCCCTGAAGCGTCATCTCACCCTGCTCCTGCACAGACGCTATACCCTCTGCCTTTTTTTTTTGTAGTACCCTTCCGAGTATGACCCCCTGCTACTCCTCCCGAAGCATCACCTGCTGCTGCTCCCCTCTGACCGTATCTCATTGCTGTTGTTGCTGCTGCTGCCTCTCCCCGTGCAGTGCCTATTGCTCCTCCTGTTACATCTCTTCAGGCATCTCCCACCGCCACCATCGCATTTTAGTCCTGCTGCTCTTTCTCACGCTCCACCTGCTCCTTCTCCTCCCTTTGCTTCTCTCCGTGCATCATCTCCTGCTTCGCTCTCTGCATCACACCAAGTGTGACCTCCTGTTTCTTCTCCCAAGGCATTACCAAGTGATGCTCCTGCTGCCCTTTCCCACAGAATCACCCCTCGCTTCTCTCTACCTGTTGGGTTTTTGCTGCTGCTACTCCTCCCAAAACATTACCTCTTTCTGCTGTCTCTCCCTCTAAGCATCACTGTGTTGCTGCAGCTGCTGTTTCTCCTCCCCGTGAGCATCACTTCATGCTCATCTTCTTGCTCCTCTCCAAGCATCTACTCCTGCTCCTCCTCTTCCTCATGACCTTCTGCTCCTTTTTCTTCTCATCCTCAAGCATCACTTCTTCCTCTACCGGCTGCTCTTTTCCTCCACTTTGGCCACTTACTCTTACTACCCCTCCAACATCCCTAACTCCAACATCCTTGACATTCCTCCAACATCCTCTAACTGCCATGCTACTCTCATTTCCATTGTTGCTGCTTCTCCTCTCCAAGCATATCCTCCTGCCCTTGTCACTGCTCCTCTTCCTAAATATCCCCTTCTCCTCCTTGTTTTACCCTCCTACATATTCAATCAGCCTTCACACCAGTCCTCTTCCTCTCTGGCTCACTCCCCATTCACCTTCCTTGTGCTTCCTCTCCTCCAGCATCCCCTATCAGCCCTCACTCCCGTGTCCTCTACCGCTCCTCCTCCTGCTCGTCCTGCTGCTGCCATCCCTTATGGAGGAGCTAGATTAGACTACTGCTGTGTTTTAATGGTGCGCGTAATGACGGCTCCGTAGTGAGTCTCCCCCATTATGAGACATGTAAATGTGCTGAAGGACAGGTCTTTTTTGATTACACAGAACGCTGTGTTTGTCTGTGCGGGGGGGTGGGGCGGGTGTGTGGGTGCGCTTGGGAGGGCAGAGCAAGAGGTAGGATGTTAAGATGGAGAGGAGAGACAAATAAATAGGTACAGTGTGGGTGGTGGGTTGTTTTGTGGTCACAGTGGCCTTTTCATGGTAAGTAGGTGCCTAATGAACTGATGTATAAGCTGATCTGAGTCTGTTGGTGTAAAATGGACCTGCTGCTGACACAGTCACTGCTATTATCTCTGCTCTGTGTACACTTTTGCACTTCTCCTCTATAAACTTTCAGACTTTTTTATTTTTTTATTTTTCTAGAGGCCAGTCAATCCATGCACTTGGCCGATATTATTGGCTCATTTCAGCGTCTCACTCGCAGCTATATCAGTATCAGCTTTTAAGGAAGGAGAAATAACAGTACAGGAATGCCAAAGATATAAAAAGTTTTAAAAATGAAAATTGTTTTATAGGAGTTTATTTCGATGATTGAATTCACTCTATTCAGATATATAGTGTAGAAAAGGGTACAAATTTGCATGTGAGAAGCTAGAACCACTACATTTTTGTCAAGTTTGCTTGGAAAATGAAATGATTAAGCTCAATTACTGTCAGCTCTATTATGATGACAAACGGTGTGTCATAGTCGGAAAAGGGTTGTAGCTTTCATTGCACAGACAGAAACAAAAAGCACTGAAATCAAATTCAAATGAATGCGGAATGATGTAACAGTCATGGCCAGTTGACTGTTTTTAACTTGAATCAAAAATTCATTATACGATCATAAAACGGATTCGTTCCCAACACACAACCTCATTTAATGATTATTATTTTAGGGATAATGCACCGCGAGCCGGTCATCATTGCAAAATGAACCCTGACAGGCTGATGCAGGTCTTGAATCATCCTGAATTATTACACAGCTTTGTACTAAAGAAATAAACAATTTGACACAAAAATGAAAAATGGTTTTATGAACAGAACTGCGGCCACATCACGGCCCGTTATACAGAAATAATAGATCACAGAATGCTGTAATTGACCAATCAGAATTGGGTATTCAACAAAGCCACGTGATGATATTAAGTATTGAATCGCAACTGATAAGAACGCCATCCCTCAGAAGCCAAAAGATATTTAATTTACTGTGATGTATGACCTCATAACCTCAGGCTTTCTGTCTATTAACAGTTTCAACTCCACTTAAGTAAAGTTTATTAGTTCAGCCATTTTCTCTTATGTTACCTCTTTACCTTTTAAATATACTGTATTTGTGTTGTTCAGTTTAAATTCCCACTCTCTCAAGAAAAATGGCATCTGCTTTTTGCCCTAGTGCTGCTGATCGCTGGGTGTGAAGTGAGTTCATTGCTGGAGTTTAAATGTTTCTGTCTTGACCATATCTGACGTTTACAGAAGCACCTATCAGCAGCTTGTTTCAAAGTGTGAAGTGAGGCACTCTGTGCAGAGGTGGGAAAGAGTGGGGGTGCAAAAATGTTTGCCAAAGTACTTGAAGAGTTTGCTATCATGAACAAAAGTATGAGGAATATATTATTCTGGTTCTAGCAGTTTGCAGTCATCTATGTAGCCTGAAAGTGCTGCTCTAATACAGTGACCTTTACGTTCCCTCAGGAGTTACACCTTTCCAGAGAGCCTAAAACGCAGCACAGTAATCCAGCATTTGACCCTGTTATTTTGAAAGTCAATGTGAAACCTGACCCAGCAGATATTGTCGGGTGTAAGTGCAAAATATCCCACAAACAAGCCTTGGAAGGGGTGGCAAAGTCATCTGTGTCTGAACCAAACGCCCCGTCAGCAGCAGGCTTTGTCACTGAAATTGCTGATTTGTGTCAGTGTTGAGTGTCGGGGGGTCGAGGAGTTAATTTCTTTCGACTTTTTCATGCAAGACCTGCTACTGTGTGTTGGAGTTTGGAAATCCTGAAATTGTATGTCGCTGATTTTGCCGTTCTTAGGAGGCAAGGCTACATGTAAAATGTGCACAGTACGTATGATTACACTGCAAATATTATTTCTGCTCCTACACATAAACTATTTCTGTCCCTTTCCCTGGAGCCTGAACACATACATGCCGTGCACCATCTGTCATCTTGAAGGAATGCTAAAGGTTAAACATCGTAGATCCTGTTTTAGATGCTGGTATTAACATGACAAGCTGTAATTTGTGACTTAGTTTAGTACGAGTGTGTCTCTGCGTGTGTGTGTGTGTGTGCAGCAAATGATGAACAAATGATCTTCTCAGGGAAACCTACCGCACACTTATTGTGAAGAGATATGCAAATGACACACTGCACGTACACAGCACAGCCATCACAAATGCACACACATACTGTACCCTGCACCATGCTCTGCTAGCTCATGTTTTAAAGATGTGGTTTCTATATTCATCGGGTGACAGGTTATCAATGTGACAGACAGATAGTTGAACTGGGGAAAAGTAGGAGCTTGGAAAAACATTCTCTGCACCAGTCCTGAGGCTTTAACTCCATTGTTTCCCAGTCTATTTTTCCTCAGGGTCTAACTTCAGTTTTAAATATTTATTTCCATATAGCATTCAAATTGTTTCAGAATAAATGTGTTTTTCTTCTTCTGCAAGGTACTTGTAACCTGTAGGAATATTTACCTTTTTTGCTGAGCGACTCAGAGTCCTGGGCTTTTTGGTGCTGTTTTTCCCACGGTGAATTGGGCATCAAGAGGCAATTTCAGATCAGTCAGTCTGGTATTAGACACTGTGCTTCTCTGTACCCACGGGCTGTCAGACTTCAATGTTGCTGTTTTCAGCGGTTGAGGAAGTCATTTCTAACAAAACATGCTCACTGTGTCCTGAGTTGTGATTAATAAGTTCTGTTGGTGTGAAGATATATCCTTAACTATGAATCTTCACACCTTGGCTGTGAAATTTCACGCAACTTAACAATCCTTGTCTTACATGTAAGGAAGAAGCGGTTGGTCCACTCGATCAGTAATGAGTCATGTCAGCTACTGTGGAAAAACATCATTTTTATTAATGCATGGCTTCTGGCAGCATTTCTATACTTAATGTTTGGGTCACAATGGACATCTCTATCTGATGTGGACTGCAGATGAGATCTGAATAACGTGACCTAAAATTGTTTATAGTCTGACTGTAGACAGTTTTAAAATGTTCCAAGTTCCAAGTGAAGTCTTTTAGGGAAAGACCAAGTCAACCACAAGTCTTGTGTTGAAAATGGCACAGCATTTGAACATCTTCTTTTTAAAGCTGTATTAACAGAACCAGTCCCTTCAGTGCACGGGCCAAATGATTAATCATTCAGGCTGTTTGGTTATGCAAGGCCTGCCTGACACTTTCTTATTCATTTTTTATTGTTACAGATTTTTACGGTTCAAAATGTGAGAGTTGAAAAGTCTACAGCTCTGGCTGTAGCAAAACCACCACAGAGCACAGAGCAACTGAATTACATACGCACAGATGGGTGACAAATTAAAGGGAAAAAAAACAGCCTAGAATGGAGAATAAATACAGCCTCTATTTAATCAGGTAATCTCACTGACATCAAGGTGCATTTTGCAAGGGAGACCTGTGTACAGAGGACAGAGAGAGAAGCAAACATGGCTATATATAATAAAATGACATATAGCATCAGAAGAATAGATCATTGAATAGATTTTCAGTTGAATAGAATTCTAGTATAGACTCTTCTTTTTGCTCTGTTTTGGGTCGCCACCAACCCCAGTGTGCAACATTTGGCTCCTTAGCTGCTAAATGCTCCACTGTGTTCTCCAGATAGTTGCTGACTTTGTCTACCTGCCATTTGGTGCTCTGTGGGAAGTGTGCAGCCGCTCCATCAGGGTTTTCCCTAGAAACAGCTGCCTGTTGGAAATGAGCGGCGAGAGTGAACAAAAAGGCCAAAACCAAAACATTTAGCTGACAGATATTGAAGTCATCAGTTGAGCTAAGGGGAGCTGCAGAGACGGGTGATAATTCTGTGTTTATTACAGCAGCTTTAAGCTTGACAGTAATATACTGGAATACTATAGGCTTACAATATGTAGGCATGCAGAAAGCGCAGTGAATAAGATGAATAGTCCCTGCTGTATAAAACCTCCTCAGTTAATATAACGTTCATATCAACAGCAGTCAATCAGCATCCAAACCACCTTCATTACAAACATTTAAGTACAATCACTTTTTCTCCTCCACAGCTGCCATGTTGACATGTTTAAAAGCATAAATTGATTTTGGCTTCAGAGAGAAGCAGAAGGCCTGCACATTATAAAACACTTCACCACCCAAACTCCTCAGGTTATTTGCATAACAAACCAGTCTAAATAGATTATATTTCCCTGATATGAAACTATAATTGATACCGTTAGTGAACAGAGCACTGGTAGGCATAAAAGGAATGAAAGAATCCTTTGTTTTCACCTAATTTTCTCCCCTGCCTTTCTCTGGGGTCCATTATACTGTCACTTCAACTAATTTGCAGCTCAAAGAGTCACATCAATACGCCGCTATGTTAGACAGACGTCAATGGCATGCTCTTTGAGTTTTTCCGTCTTCTCCTTTTCAACATGCAAGGTAAGCAATAACATCAATTACCCTTTGTTTCAGGGAAAGGCAAAATAATTTCTTTACACTCTTGCGGTAGACGTCGGCAATAAAAACACCATAATTTATCTTGACCTCAGGCCTCTCACCGACTTCTTTATCTACTGGCCTTGGTGAGGAAAAAACGGGAGGAATGAGAAAATCTGAAATATGCCTCTTTTAAATGCAAATGAGACATAAAGGCAAGCTGAGATTGCTCCCGATTGCTTGATAGTTTTCCTGTAGTGATGGCACAGCACCATGATTCCACTTCAGGAACATGGCGTCCCATGAATATTCTTGTTTCATGAATATTACCGAACACCTTAAGGTTTTGTAGTTCCTTTTGTTATACTGGTTAGGGTTTCATTACAGTTACTAATGCCTGTAACGCTCCAAAAATTAAGTTAATATCAATTTTGTTTCTCTCTTTCCAAACTACAGACTGACAAATTGTTAAACCGCGATGTCAGAAGATGTGACGTGGGTGAGGAGGCTTTGAAATTGTTTAGAAGCAACTTTGAGGGAGCTGGACTGAGTAATGAAGCAAGAACACTCCTCTCTTCTATTCTATTCTATTCTTTTCTATTCTATTCTTCCACACTGCATACTGCAGCTCTGAGCTTTAGACCTTTATAGCTCAGCATATGATTGAACATAATGGCCCATTATTTATTTGCTGGTTGAGAGTGGGCCCTCTGCCAGCCTCTTCAGGGTTGCTGCCGTGGGCATATGGTCTCACAGATAGCCATGCTGGATATTAAGGACTGTGTCACTGCTGGACCAAGAGAAAAGGGGGAGAAGGGGAATAATGAGAGAGGCAATGCACATCAATGATTTTGTCTCACCTTGAAAAGGTTGTGGGGGGGCAAAGTGCCTCATTAGGAATTTTAATCAGTTTTGATCTGAAAGTAATGTTAAACAGTATAAATGTTCCCAAAAGCCATGTAGGGAAACTATGCAACTAATATTTTTTTTTCATATTTGATGAATGTCTAATATACCTTTTCGATGATTGATTAAAGTATAGGTTCTATTATTTTATGCTCTAACTTTGGAAGATATCCACTTAATTAGTCTTGTTTGGGCAGCCTAAGCCTGATATTAGCTTCACATTAACTTTTAAAACCATTTTTGCATAGTAGTGTGGTTTTTGTCCCTCGTCACTTACCATGGAAGCGCATTATGAAGGGATATTACAGTGTTTGGTATGAGCAGGAGGAAGAACTGCAACAAGCTAACCCCCCCCCCCCTCATTGCCCGTATGACTCCCATAGCTGACCTTTGTCATAGCCCCCCTGCTGCCTATTTTCTGTCGTCCTCTTCACTGTCAAACTGTCCATTTACAGCGAAAACGCCAAAAACAGTAGTCTAAAAAAAGATGATTTCTCAGTGCCCTAAGTGATGTTAACCAACAGGAAAAAGCCTAAAAGAAATAACATTACAACGATTACAGAAAAGAATAAAAATCCTCACATTAATGGAACCAATTAACGTTTTTTTCTTGATAAATGACCTGAAGGATTAATTATCAAAACCACTGTCAATTTATCTGCTGTTGATTAAAATCGTACATTTGTTGTCAGAAACCCAGAATTGTTTCTGAATGTTTAAAAACCATTTTCCTTTTTTTTTTTTATCACTCTTTTTATCATTCTCACCCCGCACAGTCCTGTGTTCCTATTTCAGTCTAAACTTTATCAACTCACGGTCGGTTGACCAAGCGTCCGTGCTCTTTTATAGCAGTACACGGCTTCACACTTGCTCGGTTTCATCCACACCTGCCTTTTACAGCCACGGGCTTCTGTTCTGTTGGCTGCTAAGCTGCTCTGCCGGAGCAGTGGGGCATTTCAGGGGTTGTGCTCAGGAACAGAAGGAAACTGACCGCAGGAAGACGAAAGCTTATTGTTCAGGTGCGATACATGTTCGCTGAGTGTCTACTTTTGTCCGACAAAATGTCACACACTTGAACGTTGCATGACCCGGCATTTCGGGCTTTTTTTGTGGTAATTTTTTTTTTTTTTTCTACCTCTTGTTCTCCTTACGACATTTTCATCACAACGGGGGCAAAGCAAAAACCAGGGCAGAGTAGACAGGCAGGAGAGCGACGGGGGCTATTTTAGTTTGACAGTTTTACTCTGCGTGACAGCAGTTTTGATAGCAAATCTCCTGAGAGATGGAGAGAGCAAAAGAGGATGGAGGAGGATAGAAAATTACTTAAAGCAGGAAAAAGACATAAAGAGAGAGAGAGACGATGAACCCAGTGGTTAGCCCTCTGCAGTTTGATATATGGAGCAGAGAGCCAATAAGTGTCAGGTCCCTCCCACTAGGGAGCCATTTTAACAAGCTTTTAGTATTTGAGTGGCTGTTAGCAGGCTTGTAATCCAGCCTGACAATTTGTGATTGCTCCCGAATATAAATCATAAAGCTGTGAACACACGCATAAGTATACACAAGTAAGCAAAATATAGCAACCTCTCTTTATGACCATCTGCAGCTATGTGAGCCATGTGATTGATCCATCCACCAAAATACTTATTCTATTCTATTCTATTCCATTATTCTTTAAGATATTGACAGATCATCGCACCTACTTTGAGATGCTGTGTGTGCTTAAAGCGACTGGTGTGCCTGGACACTTCTGAGCTTGAACACATTTCTTCATCCCAGAGTGAGAACATGAATTTTTTATTTGGGTCCTGGCCTGAAGCCGTGCTGCATTATCTAGAGTACACACACCCCGACGTACAGTCTTTCTGATTGTTTGTATGAAATGTCCTTCACTGGAGCACCAACCTTTTTGGTATACTCTACAAGCCCGTGTAGTTTTGAGCAGACTATACCCAAGCGATTACAACACTGCAAATTCCTTGTTCAGGAAGTTTTCACTTTATTTTGTTCCAGAGATTCAGGAGTCTGTGATGCAGACAGATGCACCCAAGGGAGCATCTACAATTGCTATAGCGACAAGTATGTATATTTACAGGGGCATAATGGTGACTTCCAAAGTGTAGTGTGCCTGACTACAAAATCATATAGAAGAGTTTATGCAAGATTTATTTTTTTAAAGCTGAACTGTGAGTAATCTGCAAAATGGAAAGTAGAAGAAAGTAGTACCCTGTTTGTTTGCTCAGTTAAATGTCTGGCTCACTTGGAGCTCCTGGAGTTTAAGGTGACATCTCCAGGTGTCTGATCAGCAGTGGAAAACAAAAAAAAAAAAGATTTTCAATTTACAATGATTTAAAAACTGATTACAGCAGCACATCCTCAAATTTAAGCAGCTGGAACCAGCTTTTTGGCAAGTTTTTTTTTAGTGAAACTTCGCCAGTATACCGTCTATGCACAGAAGATCTTGTCGGTTCTTTTAAGTTTTGGACTTGTCAGGATGTATCTTGTGGTGGAAGATTGCCTACAAAAGCCTTAACATGTATAAAATAATGTGTTCACAAAACACAGATCATTTGGGGATTGAAAATATAATTCTACAATAATAGAATACAAGACAAACCTCGTTCACAAGGAACCTGAAGTCAGATAAAAAGCATCTGTCTCACTGACGGCATGCATTTTTTATAGCCTGTCTCCAACGAACAGACGACCCCTCATTAGAAACATCGCCTTATAGTTGGCATAAGAGCTCATGAGCTGATCGCAAGATAATATGTCAGCAATCAACTTATCTGATACATATAACATGACAAATATATGATATTTTTAAAGACATACAGAGGTCAAATACAGTTCAGCACATTTTGACACAAATTGTATTGCAGGGCTGTTTTTTCACCCTGCAATACATCACACACACACACACACACACACACACAGGTATTTCCATTTGTCAGTCACTCAGCTCATACTTCTTTATTAAAATGTATGAGTAGTTTGTTTTAATCCTGATTTAGTGTTTAGTGGTTCTCTGCCAGAAAGAAACTGCAGCCAAATATGCAGAAAAATATGGTTTTACAGTTCAGGGACCTGAAGCTGTAGGAGTTACCTGCCGTGAAGCATAAGCATTTTGTTAAAAACTAAACAGTCTGACTGACAAACATAAATCTGCGCTGTCTGGTGATATTGACGCAATACTTAACTTAATACTTATTTTTAATGAGAGTCAATGGTCCAACTTGTACATCAGTACACTTGCTTCTCTATACAGTTTCTACTGAAGTGACCTGGCAGAGTAACAGTCAGCTGGGGATCCAGTTTATACTTAAACACTGACAAACTGCACTTCAGGCCCGACAGAAAGTAAAAGACAGTTTTGAAAGAGCAGAGGTGGAGATAAGGAGGAGGGAAGCGGATACTCACAGAGGAAAAGTTGGATGCAGCTGTTGCTCTGCAGTCCTCAGGGTCGATCCAGGAGGAGACGCTGCACATCTCTGTGACAGAAGGTCAAACTGTATGTGTCTTTGTGTAGAAACGCACTCAAGCGAAGCAATGCGGTTGACTAGACACCAACACTTTGACTTTGATGACCCTCTCAAAGACACAAACACGGCATCTTCAAGGCACAGTTGATGGGTGTTGTACCCATCACACACTGGCATGATAACACTGCTGATGGTTGAATGAAAAGCAGGAAAAAAAAGACAACAATGTAAACTCCAAGTCATTTCTGAAGATGTATACTAGCAGATGTCTTTTTATGTCTTTTAAAATCAAACTCAGATTTAACCCACATCTCTCCTTCCATCCCTCGACCTTCCTCAAACCTCCCCCCTGCCCACTTCAGCAACTGATCCTCCTCAGGTTTCTACCTCTAGGAGCAAAGAGGTCAACAAACTTAAAACTCCCCCTCCCAGGGCCAAACATATCTCTCACATTGCTGAAATTGTTTAGGCATGCTTGGTTTATCTTAGCTTGCATGCAGAATTCACATAATCATCCACACTGGCTCAGAAATGAGCTGTGGCAGGTCACATTTTGGCAAACTGGAGTTACACTTCACATCTCAGTCTAATTTCTTCACCTTTCTTCACCTTTTTTAGCATCTGATGGGTTTCTGAACAGAGAAACAGATTTTTTTGTAAGTTTTCCATGTCTGTTGGGTGCTTGCACTTGATTTCACAGCAACTCTCCAAAATGTGTAAAAGTGGCCTCTTAGCATTTAATTAAACGGTGGATCTGAAATGGTGCACGTTATGGCACTTCATACAGCAATCAAAATGTCTGTTCCACAGTTTTGAAAAGTTAGACATGGTTATTTGGAACTACAATTTCACAGAGCCTGTTTAATTCAAGTTACAAATGAATTTATAAGTATAACTGTCTAGCAGAAATATTCTTGAATTCCCTGACTGGGCACGATTAAATAATTGACATAATATGTTTACATTGATGTGATATTTTATTGTAAGTCTGATATTACTTTTGATGCCAGAGGTAAAACTGGAACGTCCAGACTGTAAGAAAATCCCATTTGTATTCGTAATAATGGAAAGAACTCAAAACTCAGCTTTGAAACAAAGCCTTACTCAGCGGTATGTCATGTGGGTTACTCCATATGTCTAGAAATGGACGGTTTAAACTGTTAAATAGCTTTGTTTATTTAATACTTCTGTTATTTCCCATGAGCCTTAGATCATTGTGGATTAAACTAAGTCTGTGGTTATTTGAGACCTGTCTGTAATAACGATTTCAATTTCTAATAGCAAGTGCTGTCGTGGATGCCAGTGTGTCTGTGGCTGATGAAAGAAATGCTGAATGAGAATGAGTTACAGAGGCTAACCGTGATGTGACGTCAGGACGTCGGCTCTAAAGTAAGAAGGTCGGGTTTAATAAACTGTGTGTTGGTGTCAGCCTAGCTAATCTTTAATGTTGTTTTCTACAGTGCTGCTGTGTTTGGAAACATGCTGTTATTTTTGGCCAAATTGAAATCAAAGTTAATTGATAATTGTTTGGTCTATAAAATGTCAGAAAATAATGAAAAATCCCTTTCATAAATTACTAATGCTCAAGATTATGTCTTCACAAGTCTTGGTCAACAAAACCCAAAGATACTCAGTTACCATTGATGTAAAATACAGAAAAGTAGCAAATTCTCAATTTGAGAAGCTGAACCCAGAGACTGTCTGACAATTTTGGGTACAAAAGAGACTTTTTTTTTTGGTTTAGTTGTAGTAATTTTTCAGTGAGAGCACTACGAACAAATGTACTTTTACCTCAATTGTAGAGGTGTTGCGGCAGAAGCCTTAGAAAGAGAGATCTGAAAGCCTCAACATATAATCACATGCATGACCAGTGACTACGAGGTGTAAGGGAGGATTTTTTTTTTTCTCAGAGTTTAGTGAACCATCTCTTCATTGCTTATGTATGAAATTCTGATCGATCTAATAAACTGTCCGTATGCATCAGGAAAGTGTAGTAATATACACAACACCGACCCAATGCTGCCTCGTTCTCTGTAAAGGTTTCGTGGTGGCAGCAGCCAGTAGTGAGTCTGGTAGCGTGCGGCTCCACACTGACATGACCAAGCTTCATACTGTGTGAGCATGTGTCTCTTAGCCGTGTTGCACATTCAGAGTTAGCATAAGGCGTCTCACTGAGGTAGCGGATGTCTTCCAGGCTGGTTTCAGCAGAACATCTGTCAGCAGATTGACCTGCTGATAGATTGAGACTGTCGGGGGAGGTAGGGTAGGGGCATGGTGGCATGTGGTCAGCTGATATCTCTCTCTTTCTCTCTTTGTTCTTTTCTGTCTTTCTCCAGCTGTCTCCGGGGAGACGAGCGGGGACACATGCTGACATATGATAAACAGATCTGTGACTAATGGACTGCCTTAATAGAATACAAATTAGATGATTAGACAACCTCTTTTATGCCAAGCAAGGAATAGCAAAGCTCACAAAATAATGCTTAAAGCTGTTGGTTTTTAATTATCTCCGTATATCCCATCTGTATGGTGGGGATGGTATAAAATTAAAACTAGTACTTTGGCTTGGTAGGTGCTTTGATTTTGGGGAATATTGACTGGCTTGGCCGGCCATGCCTGTTGTGGTATACAATGCCAGTGGAGTAAATTATATACTCGCGCTCAAATTACAATGTCAGTCAGTGACATTTCAACCTGCTTGATACTGTTGGATATCAACAATACACCTGCCAGCTCCTCTGTTTTTCTTGGAGTTCCAGCGTGTGGGGTCATTGTTTCTTCTGAAAAACCTGTGTAAATTCCCCCGACCCTTAAAGGAAGTTTTAACACAGGCTCTGTCAATGATTAACATTTAGAAATACATTCTTTGCAGTCTTGCTTTTGCTCGCATAGATCAAATATGTCAATTGATTGAAAAAAAACAGCGTGACAAGCGCAGCATTTATGTTCTGTGACAACCTACATTGACGCTGACAACATAAAAAGCTATGATTTTTAACTTAATGGCATTATTGTGCTCATTAACATAGATTCAGCATACTGTATGTGCAGCAAAGCTCTGTTGAGACGTATTTACAGCTGAAGGTGTTAGTTATGAGTTGATCGATTAGTCAATTGACAGATCAGGATTAATTGGAAACAATTAAATGAACACGAAGGTTTTTTTGGTGAAAAGTGCCACAAATTCTATTAAAACTATTACAATCAGATTCTGTTAATAATAATAATAAAACTATCAGTAATGGAATAATCATCATAATCATTCAGCCCTGGTGTTTTTTGCAATGCAATGAGTCTAATGAGCTCATTTTAAGAACTGGACAACATTTAGAACAATTTAAATGTTTCTGTTTGTTCATACAAAGATAAATAATTGTAGGCTTGGCTGAAAATTATGGCTTTTCTTCAATACACTGGAGATAAGTATTTTTTTTAGGGCTTCCTTTTCTTTTTTTTCTTGTCTCCACATTACCTTCTCAATGCACTTATACAAACTTGTGACGCTGTAATGCTGCTGTGCGTGTGTTCTTTGCGAACAGGATGAGCCTGTCACCGTTTGAGATGCAGCGTTGATGTACTTTGACACACAATCCACACTGTGGCCCATTTCCTTTCAGCCAAGTTCCATTCAGCTACCGAGTCCTTTTTCCATTAGGCTTTTTCTGGCGGAAGTCACATCGAGAGTTATTTTGACGCCCCGCTTTGATGGACTCCTGTGAGATTCTGAATAATTGTCAGTTTACATGTCAAAATGCAAAAGAAATATAAAAGCCAATAAATAAAAATATATTTACTTAAGATTGACTTGATGAGAAATGTGGGAGATTTGGGCTTTGATGTTGGAGCTTGGAGATTAAACGTTGGCATTTGCAGCTGTAATGCTTCAATGTGTAGCTCTCAGTTCTGCCTCGTCTGATTTCGCGTCCCACTCATCTTTCACTTCTGACTGGCAGCTCAGACACACACAGTGAAAACATTGGAAATCTCTTTATATTCTTAAAGCCCCGTTGGATTCTGTGACATAGTTTTGTGAGTTTGTGAGTGTTATGAGAGTTGAAGCTGTAGTCTCATCTACAGTGTATTCTGCATGTCATTTTAAAAGCAACAGCGTCCGACCTTGAAACTCAAGGGCAAGTTCTCTTGAGGTGTTTCATTATTATTATTATCATATTACAAGTCCCATTAAGTGCAGAAGATAAGATTTTCCTCTAATAATATCAGTCAGGAGACAATTACTTAGAATACAGTGATACCTCTTTCAAGGGGAACTCTGCTGGTTTGACACTTAAGGGTTGGATGGTTTGTTCTATTCAGCTGCAGAAATAGTATTCTAAGGCTCTGGAGGAGTCTAATCTGTGAAAATACCAAGAATAAAAAGATGATATTGGCTGTAATATGGCAAATGCAGGATCCAGTATCTGTGTTTGCAGCTTGACCCATAATACCCATAATACGGACTAAAGGTCTCGGCTTCAGCTGCTTCAATACCGATCTTTTTTTTTTTAATCTGTCTCTTGTGAGTTACCAAACTTTATGGAAGTGCAGTATTAAGTCACTGAGGTACCCATTTAGCTTTATACACTATATGACCCTCAAACCATTCAGCTCCTATCACAACCTCATTATATCACAGAGGGGTGCATCATTTATCACCATTACAGTGCAATGCAAGGGCCAGACGTTATTCTGCAGATAGACGTCAAACAGCAAGGTTCAGGTGGAATCTTTTGTCTTCTGATACCAGGACAGATGTCTATGCTTCCTTCCTCTATGGAACAACAAACATGACCCTGTATCTGTAACTGTTACACATAACTTGCTCATTATATTGGTTTATTATATGCAGTTCATGAGCTTATATTGTAATTTGCAAGTTATTATTGTTATTTTTATCTTACCCTGACCTCAGGGTAGTACTTTCCTACCCCTAAGGCTCAACAGTAAAGGCCCACTAGTGCCTTCACACTGAAATGCATTTATTGTGCAGCACTTGCACATAAATTCTGGCCGATATCCAATCTGCTAAATAAGGCCAGTATTGGGATTGGTGCGTCTCTTGCTTCAGCAATAATTAAATGGTCCTCTCTGATCAGTTCAGCAGCTGTTTCCTCTGTCAGTTGGTCTTCACTCACTTAGCCTGCAGATATGTACTGACATCAGTACTAGTCACATCCAGTTTACATCTGAATACAGCGGCCTTCATGCACATGGAAGATACCAGATATCAAGCACTAACAAAGTATAAATCCTTTGTCCTCAAACCTTCATACATAACTCTGTCGGCTTTGATTTCATATCTGTATCTTCCCATTTAACAAAAAAGGACAAATGGCTGTCCATCCCATTCCCCATATGGTCCACAGTGAGCACACATCATTTTATTTATGCCCACAGAAGCTATATCATCCTCACCCGTGCCCACTCGTGTAGCCCAGCTCTGAATATCTATCAAAGCGCTGAACATTCACTTAAACAAACGATCCAGCATGTGACGATGTCTAATGTGGCGTCTACAGGCGTCAGTCTCCTTAAAAACAGAGCATGTCAGTTAGAGGCCTGTTCCCCTTGTGTTACACACAAAGGCACAAAGGATTCTGCCACAGTGACAGACTGGATGCTTCACACAGCGCTTGTGTCTCTAAGCGAGCGTGTGCACGCGTGTGAGTGCACATTTCTTTTTGTGGTGGTGGCAGATTCATGTTAAGTTTTCTCCCAGAGAGAGAGAGAGAGAGAGAGAGAGAGAGAGACAGGCTTCATCACTGCTCAGTTCTAAAAATAAGAACCCAATGTGTTCTCGTTTTATTGTTGTGCTGTTCCTATTTTCTAAAAGACAATAAGTTATTTATTTATTTTACAGTGACTAGCACACCCTGTTGTCTAAAAACTCAATATGTTGCAGTTGTATTTATAGTGACAAGCCTCTGCTGTGACAAGCAATCATATTCTGGAGAACCACGATACATCTTCTGTGTTTTAAAGCCGCAAACCTGCCCTGCTTCTTTAAAGACTATGTTTTTTTGTAGACAGGTCTGCCCTGTTTTACTGTGTTCTGTTGAATTATCGAACACATAATATGTCTTAGCGACAAGTCATCAAACTACACTATTGTAAAGAAATCCAACATTATAGGAGGAAGGCACTAGCATTTCTCAGCCTTGACAATCAATGAAGAAAGTTGTAAATTGTTAAAATGCACATGTACCAGGGGGGATTTAACAGGCCTTTTTCAGTGTCTGAAAAGTTCAGATTGAACGGTTCTGCAGGACAGTGATGATATGCTATATATATATATTTTTTTCTTCAACAGTGATGAGCATGTCCTCTTTCATCAAGTGAAATCATGACTCCACACATTTTCTAGGTCAAGGCTGTTAACAGCAGATGCGAGAGGGGAGTGAGAGGAGAGGTGAAATCAGGGGATGAGGGAGACACAAAAAGCAAAAGACAGAGAAAGAGCCAAACACGGAGCCCCCAAAGTGTGAGTCTGAAAGTGTGCGTGTGTTTTGTGCAAGATGCTTGTTCAGTAAGACACCGTGACACAGATAGGTGCTCATGTGTGACAGCTTGGTTGTTCTTTTTAACACAGCGGCCCTGCGCCTCTCCCAGCTTCCGCTCACAACAACGACGCGTCGGTAAGGAGAAAAACAACCTGATACCTTAAGGCGTTGGTTACACTTGCTACACTTGCGCATGCATCTGATCCTAAAGATCTGCTGCTGTGAGACCGTACCGCTTTGTGGGAACGCTTGGCCTGAAAACGTCTACAACCTGTTTCCCTCTAATGGATTGATGGATGTCTTTAAATCTCAAAGCTCATTTATTATGTCTTTACCTGTTGTCAGATAGTCTTCTGCTAATGGTAGCAGCTGGGGCTCTGGGTTGGTACTATGGCATACTGACATCTTCTCATCTTATAAAGTTGATATAGTGACTGTGTTAGCAATACAGCTGCCTCCTTACACATCTAGCAGACCCTGAGCAACATTAACATTAACTCCATAGAGCTGAGGGGAACAGCTGAGTAAGGGCAATAGATGTCTGTGGTTTGGTTTTGTCACTTTGAGCGACTCCTCTCTCATACAATGGTGATATATACAGCAATATAAGATATTGATTGGCGCGACTTTAATTCAGTTTAATTCAGTTTAGTTCAGTTAGATTAAACACAGCTGGTGGCATTTGTTACATTAAAGTTTAGAAAAGCACAGTGTCCCAAATCATATCACACTCATATACCATACCACATGTCACACATACACAACATGTACGCTGGTGCATGTTGCTGTCATGTCAGGGCAGAGATCAGCCGGGGACTTTTAATTTTGACGAGGTTGAGGCAGCATATGTACTGCATAGAGGACAAAGCTGTTAATAAAACCCTTGAGTATCGCTATTGCTATTCACTCCTATTAATTGGTAGTGAAAGTCATATTAAAGTCAATGTGAAACACTCACACAGGCTTAACCATAAAATCAACAGGTGTTATCTACAAAGAGGATTCCATGTAATAATCCAATAAGCCAATAGATGACTGTGTCCAACATTTTTATAGTAACCTACTAAGACCCTTCTGGCTCAAGGTATCATTACTTAAATAGTTGATAAATCCAAAAAAAATAGTGTAAAAATAAAAAGAATCTAACATTCTGTTAGCTTTCTGATGCTGATATTTGGTTATTTAAAGACTTTCTTCAAAACCATTTTTGCCTGTTATAACCTCACAAATGATTGCAAATTGTTCCCCTGAACTGCTCTGCTCAGATTGATCTGTGCCATACTGTTTGAACAGTGCCAGAGGTCCTTGAATTACCTCTCTTGGTAAAAGGGTTTTAAACATGCATAAATAAGAGTGGAGCTGACAGTAGCTGAAACCAAAAATACTTTAAGAGGCATAGCACTTAATTTAGGCGCCAGGAACCAGAGAGCAGAAGCTGAACACCACAAAGAGCAATTCAGCAACCTCAAGTGGAATTTTGACAATGGCATATTTTATCGTCAAAACTGTGAACACAAAAACACGTTTGTTGGAAGAAAAAAAAAAATCATCTTTGGTACAAATGATAAAGGGAACAGAGCTAAATATCTGCCATAAGGAAGCACTACAATTTGTCAAGACAGGAACTTATGATAATCAAATAAAAGTCTAGAGGAAGGTATCTACTCAGGAAAGATCATAGAGTCATTTGAATAAGACTAATCTTCTCAACAACCCCGTATTGTCCCGAAAGTTCAACTAAAGGCTTGGAGTCCTTTGTCTTCATGATCAATATTAATACAGTGCCAGGCAGCAGGTAGGCCCCAAATTGTTACATATGGTGGTGTGCCCAAGTGCTGAAGTCCCTGTAGTGAGAGAAAGCAAATAAACAGAGATTAGCTATTAATACACGAGGACCATGGAGCCCCATGTGTCTAATTTGTTTTGCACAGCACACAGAGGAGGAGAAATCAAGAAGGAAATTAATACCAGTATTAGCAGGAAAAATTAGGGGAGGGTACAGGACTGATAAATGTGATACATCTCAGAGCCCATGGGGTCATTAGAAAAGTTTGTGTATCACACAAAAAAGGTTTAATAAAGCTGGAAACACACTGATTAGTTGTACATTATTTGCTTTTGATCTTAGACTTTAGTTTTGGTTGAATTTAGCTCCTAATTCTGATTAACAATAGTTAAGCTTACATCAGGACATCAGGTATAAAGGTGCGCTCGCATGCCTTGATACTGGAAAATCATCAAATGAAATAAGTTTTAAAGGGATGTTTGGACACATAGTAGTCAGATTACACATAACGGAGAGTACTTTTCAGCTTGGAAACAGTTGACGTCAGTATGATGTCTTTTTGATAGATTCAAGACTCAATTCAAAGATTCAAGATTCAAAGCGTTTATTGTCAAGTGTACAGTGCAGAAACGGGTTTCCCTGTACAATGAAAATCTTACTTTGCCATCCGCACTGAATGCCAAAGAGTGAAAAAGAAGAGGATAGAATAAAATATAAAAACATATAAATATAAACTACTATTGCTAGATATAAATATATTTACAAAATGTGCAACTTAAAATAAAGTACAGTCATTGGAGGTAGTTGTGACTCCCATCGGCTGTTAAGGAGCCTGATGGAGGAGGGAAAGAAGGAGTTTCTGAGTCTGGACGTCCTGCATTTCAGACTCCTGTACCTCCGGCCTGAGGGGAGGAGAGTGAACAGTTTGTGTTGGGGGTGGGTGGGGTCCTTGATGATGGAGGCAGCCCTCCGGTGGACTCGGTGTCTGTAGATGCTCTGCAGAGAGGGCAGGGGAGTCCTGGTGATCTTGATTTTTGACGACATGCCAAACCTCCTCAGCCTCCTCAGGGAATACAGCCGCTGCTGGGCCTTCTTCACCAGCTGTGTGGTGTTCAGTGTCCAGGTGAGGTCCTCGTTGATGTGGACCCCCAGGTATTTGAAGCTGCTATTTGATATTTGGGCTTTAGGACAGCTGGAGGTGTAGGGTTAATGGGTTTTGAGGGGAATTTACCTGGAAGGGAGGGTCTCATTAATGAGTTATACGTAGCAGCCATTTTTTAAGCTTCACCCATACTAGGTTCCCATTTTGACATTTTGAGATCAATAACTTCTCATTTTCATGAATACATCCTAGCATTTAGAGTATCATTTCGGGTGATAGAGTACCACTGATGCGGTTTTATGAAAGCAGGAACTTTTATCAGATGTTTTAACAACAGTAAGTATGTAAATTACAATATGTATTTTAACCAGACTACCTATACTTATATATAAGATACTTACTAGCTACTTATCCCATAGACTTCCAGTATTTGAGTAATTCGAGGATAATATACCATTTAGTGCAACTGTTCATTCTTATGGCTGATTGTTGTTTCTTTTATTGCTTTTACGATATTATTTATGATTTTATCATACTTATTGTTTTTATTTTATTTTACTCCCTTTGTGACTTTGTTCTGTGAAAAGTTCAATACTAAATAAACTTTACTTACTATCTTTAAATTGCACCTAAAACTGCATCCATGTGTTTACTCCACTCTGGGTAACAAAGAAAATGCCTGAAAATCAAAGTCTGTCTATAATTTATGACATGATGGTGTCATGCTATTGTAGTGGAATTGTATTTTTGTCCACAGCATCCACGGCTCCTTGTGTAAATGTACTGTTGTTACATAGTTATGTCTATTTTTCGCTGATACAATGTGTTTTCAAACTGCTGAGCGGACTCTTTTAAGACAACAGGGTCAGCCCATTAGCCAGTGCTTCAGAGTGATGTTGAATGTGGAAATTACCAGGTGAGACTTTGCAGGCGGTGCGCAGGCCAAAGTGTAGCAGAAGGGGATCGCGTGCAGATAAGAGCACAGTTTTGAGACACCAGAGTATAATACAGAGCCGACTGGAGCTCCTGAGGGTCTAAAACATGAAAACCTTTTTGACAGGAGCTAAAACTTGATAAGAATAATGATACAGTCCTTTTTTTCTTATAATCCAAGCCAGCTTTTGTTTAACTGCTCATTCAAGTGTTTCATTCTAATTACATAATTTCCTGAGGAGAGATAAATGTTCAAACAGGTTACATGTGTGGAGGAGTTTTTTTTTTTTTCTAGATTTCTCAGAGCGGTGTGCCCTGCCTCATAATTGTCTTCATAATTGATTTTGGGCACATGTGAGGTTTGATTAAAAGAAAAGCTGCTCTGTAGTTTATGATGGTGTGTTTGTATAAGAATGTGTGTGTGTGTGTGTGTATCCGTATAGTCGGTGTATATTTGATTTTTTGAAGTGCACATCTGCGTCTGAGTGTTTGTGCTCTTGACTGGGTTGTCCTTCGTGCTGCTGTGTCATTCCACTTCAACGCCTGATTGGTCAACAATTGTCTCTGTGGGACAGCATGACGCCTTTCACTCCGGGATGTGTGTGTGTGTATGTGCGTGTGTGTGTGTGTGTGTGTGTGTGTGTGTGTGTTATTTTGGTGTGCTCTTAAAAATGAGTGTGATGCTCCAAGGCATTCTTTCTTCACAGGCATATGCACATGCATTGTATACAGTACACACACACACAGACACATGCGCACACACACACACACAAACACATGCACACACACACACACACACACACACACAAACACAAACAAACTGACACGGGCAAACACACACACAGTCACACAATGCATTCAGAGGCATATAAATCAGACAGTTTGCAGCCTAAATAGAAGACTAATTTGGTTAGAATACACTATGCTAATTAGAATAAGATGAACTGACCTCACTTGCCATTAGACCACCTGTACTTAAAGATCACACACACACACACACATACACACATACACATAAAGAAAGACGGAGGGGGAGGAGGAGGCAGCAAAACAGTAAAATGACCTGCCCGATTCTAATTTAGCTTCAGTGATGGAAACACTTTTATTTTTCCCTCGTTGGCCACAACAAGGATTTAACAGCCTCTTTGGCTGCTACAATACCACACAGATTTACCTGCAGTTTCCTCTGCCATAAAATGGTTATGGTTTCGTTCAGTGGTGTAACGTTGGTTGAGGAGGTGCACGACTGCGGGGGAGGTGGGAACATTGCGATCACAGCCTCCAATATGTCAAAAGTAATTAGGCTGATCGAAGAGTATACCCTATTATGCGCAGAGAGGTGTGTGCCTTGTGCTGTTAATTAGACTGATGAACAGATGCACTCTAATAAACGCAGCATAGACTTCTTCCCTTTTGAAAGTGAGAATTCACAAGGCATGTTTGCTGATATGGTTTGATTATGTTCTTATTCCGGATGTGTAATTTGTAATTGTACAAAGACATGAAGAGTAACAGTTGGTCATTTAAATCATGCTTTTGTTTGTTCGTATAAGACCATGTATTAAATGTATTTGGGTTTTGGACTGTTGGTCAACAAGACAAGCAATGTGAGGATGTTAACTGGCTCTATAATAAGCACTTTCACTATTTTCTACCATTTTCTAGATTAAACATTTGATTTGTAAGTGCGTTATATGCTTGAAAATGTAGTGCTGCTCTAATGAAGGCCTTTCCTGGTTAGATAACATCACTTAATTAATCTACTCGGCAGATTAATCAATAATGTCAAAATAATTGTTAGTTGCAGCCCTAATTTTATTTATTTTTATCAATCAAAAATAGAAAAGCAGAAGCTGGCCACGTTTCTCAAGCGAGAACGTAATAACATGAAATGATGAATGGCAGAGGTCTCCCAAGAGTTCCTGGGCATGATGGTGCAATCAATTTTCAATAAATGTATCACCAGCAAAGTTTGTGTATTGTATGCTAAAACTGCCTACGAATATGCCTTGAACAAGCTGGTTTGAAGAAGAAGAAATATGGTGGTATGGAAGAGTGTGACAGCCATTGTTCTATTCTTTAACCGAAGCTCTGAATCAAATCCCTTCTTGCAAGACTTTGCTGGAAGGTATAGCTTATAAGACTACATGAGCTATTCCAACATCTCTTCTGTCAACATTGTGGATTTCTCTCAGTATTACCATTTTTCTTTTTAGCCTTACATTTCTTGTTCTTTTTTTTATCCAAACTTCAAAGACATCTGAACGGGCAAAATATGCAAGGCAGAAATAAACTGGGTTTATATTCTGCTGTGGATCGTTTTTTTTGCAAATCTTTGTTGACAACATGCCACTAAACGCACTGAAGCTACAAATTAGATAGTGACAATTGTCACCGTTTGAATAAGCTTTAGTCCAAGAATTTGATAGTCGACTACGTTTTCACGAGACAAGTATTTCATTTTCCCCAAACGACCTTCATTCCCGAGGGAGAGCTGAAAAACTAGGTTCTGCTGTAATTAGGCTAGCTCGCTGACAAAAAAGAAGCACCCAAGGTAGAGGGGGAGATAAAAGACAGGGAGGTAGAGTGAAGGAGAGGATGAAGGTGGGGAGGGTGTGAGGAGGAGGAGGAGGAGAAGGGATAATGAGAGGCAGGGTGACAGAATGAAAGAGTGCAAGAGGAGGAGAGCATGTCAAGAATCAAGGGGGTTGTTTGCCTGCGGCTGCCTCATGGTGTGATGTCGCTGAATCTTCTCACCATGTTTTATTACAATGGGCGCTATGTTAGGGTCTGTGCTGTCAGCATGCCAACTAACTTATGTCAGCCCGAGCATCTCAGCGTGTCCACTCGCTGCATTATGTCGCTGTTTATTATGCATGCATCCGTTCACTTCACCCACAAGTAACATGAGAGAGCTGAGAAACTGCCCAAACAGCAAAATGATATTTAAAAAAAAATCATTAATGGAATAAAAGTAATGCTGAGGAATCGCACAGGAGTTCATGATAGACCCACCAAACTGAAACAACAAAGGGAGATGGTATTTTAAGACATTTGTGTGGTTCAAACACTATTTCGGTTTTGTTTTTCTTACTTCTGACTGCAGAGAGAAATAATGAGCAGTTCCTATTGTTTCAGTAAGATCTTATATTTGCTTAGTTTGGTGGAGGCCAAGTATTTTCTTTCAGTCTTTAGTTACAGTGGAAGTTGCCTGATATGCACATTTTCAGATTTTCATCCGATTTAAGTGTGTACACTACTACTGCTAGCAATACGTAATTAAAAGTAAGTCTTTAATTAAAAGTAAGTGTCGTCCATAACTCATCATCATCATAAATGTTTGATATCATGTTGTTTTCCCTCCACTTACTCTACTATACCAACATTAACATGCATGGACATGTCAGAGTAAATATTTTTTTTTCCCCTCATGTAATTTCTTTCAATTTCCCAGCCTGACAGGCTTTGCACATACTAGATATAAACATGCTAAAAATAGTTCTTCAGGCCGTGCACATAGCCACTATCCAACCATTAACACAGTAAGGTTTATAATATGAAGTGACACGTTTCGAGATGAATGTTGCCGTCTGGGCTTTTGTTGTCAGGCAGCTTTGTTGTTGAGTTGTTTTGAGTTGAGTTGTCAAATTCTTCTCAGCTTTCCTACGTCTTTGTTGCCATGTGAGAGAGCCGCATTAGCTTTGTGATGTACTTTACTGTGTCAGTGTGTCACCCAACTGTGATTAAATCAACGTGTGAAGTTACTATAGCAGATAGAGCTGATGGTTTAGGTTCAGGTGGGGACAGGAAGTCATTAGTGGCACCCAGCTCAGCATGAGCGCTGCCTACACACACACTCACATGACAGAGTTGTCTATTTAATTGCTATTGCTGCCGCTGACTGATTTCACCTGTACCTAATTATTATTTCATTTATGCTAACTGCCAATCTGGGCAGTAATTAAGTATTACAATATTAATGTGATCTCTTATTTCAGTATCAATAAGTTCAAAGGATTTCACATTTAGTTACATTTGTGTATCACAGTATCTTTCATGTTATTCCACATACCACAGTTTGTGGTATATCAACAAAGGATTTTTTTATGGATAAGTTAAATCCAAGACATCCTCACTCATTCGCACCAATGTCCACAATGTCCTACACATCTAGAAGTGTGAAAGGGTTAACTCCAATCTTTTGAACAGAAAAGAAAAATGGCTGCGCTGGCCATGCCGGGTACATATTGCCAAATTAGCTACCCCTAATTACACTACAGCTATTTATTATTTACTGTCACAACAGTTGGTTTGGGGGATTAAACTTGTATACATTTCGTCTCTGCGTGTTCAGTGACTTTAGCTCGGTGCAGGGACTGTAGGTGTGGGGGGGCGGCTAGTGACCACTAGTCACTAACTAGTGGCTGAACCGATACTACCACTGCCTTCACCCTCACCCTTTACTTATTCTAAGACAGTGCTGTTGGAAATTGCTCTCTGTTGCTGTTATATTGCTATATACAGGCCAGTTACCATCATAGCAACATTATCAATGTCTCCAGGATTCACCCGGACTATACTGTCCAATTAGACAATAATGACATTATTTATACAACTACTACTGTTGTAGTTATTGTGTCCTGTCATTGTTACCTTTGTTTATCTCTTTAATCATGGGCTGGGTGGAAAGAAGAGAAGGACAAGCTTCACAGAAATGGTGTAAAGTGAGATTTTATGAATATAAATGACACGCATCACTATGCAGTACTAAAGTTGGCGTCTGAGCTGACTATTAATTAAGCTCATACCTGTCCTCGTCCTGCAGCTGCCTCTCTTCACCGCTCTCTCTCTCTCTCTCTCTCTCTCTCTCTCTCTCTTTCTCTCTTTCTGTCTGTCTCTGTTTTTGTCTGACAGAGACAGTGATGGATACAAGGACAGCGACAGCTGAGCTTGGCTGGATATCGTTCCCTGCCAATGGAGTAAGAACAATGTTCAAAGGTGTACTGTACGTGTGTGTAGATGTATGTGTGTATGTGTATGTGTATGTCTATGTGTGTGTACCCTTGGGGAAAGCAGTTTGAGTGCACTTTACAGTGCTCCATTAACGAGTCTGTCAAAATCTTAATTACAGTTGCAAGGTGACGCCAATTAACCGCTATTGATGCAGAAGAGAATGGATTCCTTTAGAACAGAGGATTGTTGCACACAAGAGCAATATACAACTGAATAGAATAGAATAGAAACAGGCCTTCCAGCCACTTTTCTTGGACTCCTTGGATATTTTAAATACTGGCTTGGCTACAAGCTGGTTACAGTGGTCTGCTGTGTGTGTGTATGTGTGTGTTGGTGAGGTGAGTCGCTCTAATTGTGATGAATGGTTGTCCCTGTTACACAGAGAACAAGGTACAGGAGAGGAAAAAAGCGAATGAGGGAGGGGAGTGGGGGAAGTAGGAAGAGAGAGAAAGAGACAAAATGGGAGGGAGGGAAAGAGAAAGTTTAATTTGTGTCAGGTCTTGGTAAACCCATTAATCATTTAAGCCTCTGTTCTCCCCTTCCTCCTCTACTTCCTCCCCTCTCATCTATACCCCCTTGCCCCTTCCTCACTCACACACACATTCTCCAGTGGGAGGAGGTGAGCGGCTATGATGAGAACCTCAACACCATCAGAACGTACCAGGTGTGCAACGTGTTTGAGCCCAGCCAGAATAACTGGCTCCTCACCACCTACATTGACCGGCGGGCGGCACAGCGCATTTACGTGGAGATCCGCTTCACGGTACGAGACTGCGCCTCCATTCCCAGCGTCCTCGGCTCCTGCAAAGAGACGTTCAACCTGTACTACCTGGAGACAGACAGGACCGTGTCGGAGGGCATCAAAGGGGTGGAGTACTGGGCCAACGCACCCTTTCTTAAGGTAATAGATCCAGACAATGGAGAGGCACAAAGTGTAAACAACTGCTGGTTCTGAGAGGATTGTCACACTGTAAATTAGCATTTCAAAGAAAATATGATGATAATCTAGATGTTACTCAACAAAAATACAATAATACTGTTGTGCCATGTTATAGCCAGCAGCTCAGGTTCAACTCAGATTTTGCCAATTGGCATATTAATAGAAAATCTGACATCAGTGCATATTCAGAATCAGAATTATAATCAGGTTCATTACCAGTGAAGTTTTAACATTAGCTGGAATGAGCCTCAGTATATTGATGCTGGATCAGCAATAAGAGGTGTCTATACATTTAACAGTCAGATATTACACAGATGCCTCAAATACTGTACTGGTTAGCAGGCAGTACACAGACTGATCATCTGAGAGCCCAACCATCATGTTTCCTTGGTTGAAGACACAAACTGAACAGATATGGCGCCGGCCTTGTTGATGAGGCCGGCTGCAGACATGCAGCACGTTGTCATTGTCCATTGAAAACCATGTGTGTCCAAATTAGGTGATTCGTTTTATAGAAGTAGGGGGTGTTCCTTTATTGGTTGAGAAAGTTCTCCTACTTTCCCATTCCATTGGACTATCTGAAAAATGCATTGTCTGATAACAGTGAAAAATAGAGCTGATAACAGGCTTTGTTTCTCTTAAATCATTGATTTCACAGTACATAGGCAATCCAGAAGGAAACACTGCATTGATGCAAAATTGATGAAGAAGCTGATCACCCCAAATGCTGAGTTTATTGAAAAAGGTCTAAAAAGTTCAAGCTCAAACTTCCTTCAGCTTTTAACATTTAACACCTAATGCTTTTATGTTTTTCCTAGTGCTCTTTTGGATTCATAGTTGAATTCTCTCCTAAGAATGTCATGTACATGTCTTACACAGTCTTATACAAATGCAGTTTTTCACTTAACCACATTTTTTCAGGGTAGTTTCACGCTGCTTGTGTTGATGAATCAGAGTGTTGGAAACCATCCAGGTGTTGGAAATTCCCTAGCAGCCGCCTCTGGTGCCATCACGGAGGTTCACTGGGGAAATAACAAATTAAAACAATTGCTTTTATCCAGTATAATGCAGCAGATTCAAACATTGCTTAGTGAAATTTGTGAAAGACTAGGGTCTGAAGAACCGAAAAGAATTAGATCATTTATTATTTGCTTTTTTTTTTTCCTTTCCTATCCGTCTGTCTGTCTGTACCTCACTGTAAGGTGGACACCATTGCGGCAGATGAGAGTTTCTCCCAGGTTGATTTTGGGGGAAGGCTAATGAAGGTGAACACTGAAGTTCGGAGTTTCGGGCCACTCTCCAAAGGCAGAGGGTTCCACTTGGCCTTCCAGGATCTGGGTGCTTGCATGTCCCTTCTGGCTGTCAGAGTATTCTACAAGAAATGTCCCAGCATAGTGCAGAACTTTGCTTTTTTCCCAGAGGTATGGCCCAGATTGTGAAAACGGTGGTGCTCTCTTCTTGCGTGCAGCTGTTGTCAAACATGTAAATTTTTATGATTCTGATTCTGTGCAGACACTGACTGGGGCAGAGTCCACCTCATTAGTCATCGCTAGAGGAAGTTGTATCCCCAATGCTGAGGAAGTAGACGTGCCCATAAAGCTCTACTGTAATGGAGACGGAGAGTGGATGGTACCCATCGGCAGCTGCAGCTGCAAGTCGGGATATGAACCAGATAATGGCAACGTGTGTCGAGGTCTGTGCATTAATGAGGCTGTGCTACTTCAAACTGTGTTCGTAAGAAGTGAGGCAAAAATTAAAAACGGCATCGCTGCATATCAGAGGTGATGCCATGTAGAATTAATGATCTTTTTTTGAACCTGTTCTGATGACCTTGCTACGGCAACCACTGCTGCATACTCCACACAAATGTCCTATTGTTTTGCAAAAGCTAACAAGCCAGTATGACAGCTAATCATTATCCAGCAAACATGCTACAGCAGCAGGCAATATCTCAGAAAGCGTACAACAAAAAGCCATTCACCAAGCAAGCTGAAAGCAAACAAATGGTTAAAACCTTATTTTTATGTTTAATGTGTTTGTGTGTTCCAACATATGACAGAATATATGTTTTGAACAAAATGTATACATATCAGTACTCTTTGTTTTCCATTCCCCATAGGAGAAATGTCCATATTCTTAGCCCGTGCAAGATCCACAAAAACAATACCATGGCTGGACTTCTGTGTGCTGAGTCAATTCTGTAGAAAATGCTAATGGTTTATTGTCTCTAGGACAACAAAGTATGTCATTTCTGGCAGTCCTTGCTGAATAATTGCATGCATATATACATTATCTAGTGTATTTTTGCCAAAGGGTGCAGCCCACAATGTTCCACATGTTAATAATAGTAGAAAAAGATTTGGGTGAATGTTGCACTGAAATAGCTCCTTTTCCCTCAATGCTCCATATATCTCTACCTCTTTTACCTCCTTTTTATATCTGGCCTCCTTCCCCATTTCCTCTCAGAATTAGTACCCATCATTTCTTATTCTCCCTGGAGAGTCTCATCCATTTTGTGTGTCATAGTGTGTGTGTGTGTGTGTGTGTGTGGGAGGGGGTGGCTGGCGTTTGTAGCTTGAGTCTGATGTATGTACATATGGTGAAATGATAAGTGAGGCTGCTTCATCCCATGTTAATTAGTTTAGCGTGCTCCAGCCAGATTAGTCTACTGCAAATTAGACCTGAACTGCCAGAGAGTGTCGGAGAGATAGAGGGGTACCTGAAAGGAAGGAAGGAAAGAAAGAAAGGAGTGGAAGGGAGGAAAGCCCTCTGGAGAGATGGACTGGCAAGAAGTAAAGAAAGTGAAAGTTAAATAAAAGGACAAACCAAGGACAGAAAAGTAAAAAAAAACTGATAGAAAAGATCAAGAGCAAAGAAGACGCTGATGAATGCTATTCTGCCTGTCTCCAGTGAACTACATGAAATGTACTGACTGAAATGTTAGTTTTACCTTTGGTGTCTTTTCTGCACAGAAATACTTTTTCTTCATATAATATTTGAGTGGGTAGAAGGTAAGCCTGACACGATTCTCCATGATTAAGTCTAACACAGTCACTTTAATGCCGATTGCTGTTGCAGAAGGTTTTAAGGTGAAATTGGTCTTCCCAGTCATGTGCTGTGTGCCATTGTTGTTGATAAAAAACCAAAGTAGACAGTAGATCTTGGTGATTTTCTTTCAGTTTTGGGATTTGGTTATTAGCATGTTGTCGAGCAATGTAACTTATTATTTATGCTTCCATCGTATAGAAGTTTTTCAGTTAATATTGTTTATATTGGCCAGCCTTACCAGAAGGTGTGACTGGGTGCAGGCCAGAGACGGATCTAGTCAACGTGACTTGACAGTTTATGTGATGGCATTGTTGCACGTACACCTGCCTCTTGTTTTATTCAAAGCTTCTCTGCTTAAGCAGTGATTTAAGATGTCGTGGGACAGAGCATGTCCCGTCTGTCTCCACCAAGCTGGCATCTTTTTGGTGTGCTCTTCTGCCAATCAGCTGATAACAACTTGGCAGGAAAGTAGACTCACTATTGGAACAGATGGTTGTCTTTGAGTGTGTATGTGTGTGTGTGTGTGTGTGTGTGTCGATGTCAGGCCACAGAGATGGTGTTTATTTTGCACCAAACTAGCATATTGTCCAAACCATCAGGCAAAACTGGCTGAACATGAAAGTAATGTGTGTGTGTGTGAGTGTGTTTAAATAGACCCTTACTTCAAATGCACCACACTACAAATGTAAGCACTACCACTGAATGCACACAAACTACCCCTGCTGTGGACCCCAACAATGCTCTAAGAGTTTAAAAATCCTGCAGGGTTTTAAAACAGACACACACACACTTAATAATTGATCAGTGAGCCTGTATGCCAGCTTCAGACAATTGTCATCCACACAGTCGCTGTGTGACTCCACACAGCTGGCTAAAGGCACAGGGGGAAACAGAGGAATAATCTTTTCTCTCTCTTTGTTCTTTTTTAACTCTTCCTGTCCTTCTCTGTATCGGTCTGTGCTCACCTCTCGTTCTCTGCTATCCTTTGTCCTGTCTTTCTCTCCGTCCGTCCTTCGATTTGTGCCATTTGCATGATTGATTTTCTGCCATACGAGCTTGTCAGTTGATTTTCATTCATTTTCCTTTTTGTCTAGTCTATCCTTGTGAAAATTGGTACACGCCACTATAATAATTGCAGTGAATACATATATACTACCTACTTTCCATTATCTGATATTCAGTATCTACATTTTTACATTTCAATAACAAAACAAACAAGTTTAACAGTACGCTATTTAGACTACCAATAGAAACAAATGTTAATCCATGTGTGTGCATGTTCAGTCAACAGTGCCTCATTGTCTTATATTATTGATTTACTATGGCGGCAGATGACAACGCTTCAGATTTGAAAAAAAAAATCCCACTTTTGTCATGACAACATTTTAGTCTATTCATCCTATAAAGATATAAAATGATATTAGTGTTCACACACACAAAAAGCACACACGCTGGTGGTGGTAGTAGTTTAAAATCCTTAGACAACACAAAGAGGGAGAGGGATAACTATACAGAGAGGTATCAAGAGATAACTAATAGAGAGAGGGAGCAAGACTTGTTGCCATGGTGACACGCCCCATGTGCATGAGCAAGGTTGTTGAATAAATGACCTTGACAAGCCAGATGTCTATCTGCCTATTCAAGCCATACACGCACACACACACACACACAAAGAGGCCCATGTCGTTGACACTCCTGATGAGACGACTTCAAAGAAAGGTAGACGTCAGAATATAAAGAAACTTAACAGAACGGTAGAGTGACATGGAAAAAGGAGAGTAAGGCTGTAGGACAAATGGAGATTGTGGGATACGTTTGGAAAAACCGCAGCAAAAGATCATTTGAATGTGTGAGAAAGCATAATGGCTTTTAAATTCAATCAGCACATACAGTTTGCTTCCTTGGTTGGTCATTCTGTTTCAACCGCTTAGATCCACCAGGACGTAAAGACCACCAAAGCCTCCATCAGCATCTCACATCTTTTCACGGCCGTTTTACTCCGTTTTTCAAAAGTATTGTGGAGCAAATATTGTTCTGCCTTTACAGCAGACAGCAGAGCTGACAGGAGTCGGTTGCAGTTCATGGTCGGCATCTTGACCCCTAAACTGCAAAGGCCTCCCACAGCTTTTTACTCTTAAACTAAGGCTACAGTATATAGATGTCAAACATACTGCTCAACTTTCTGCCCTTTGCAATCAAAGAAAGACATTATTGTGTACAAGAACTCCTTTAGCACCAGTATCAAAAATCATCCGCACTCAAGATTGAAATAAAACTGGTCTACTCGGAAAAACCAGGACTCACAGGCTTTTCCACGCCGCACAGTAAGGAAAGGACAATTTGGCCTAAGGAGTTTGCAGTTAATAGATGTTACAGTGCATCATTACTAAGAGGTGAAACAGTCACTCCATGCTGTTGTTTGGGGCCACCAACTTATAAAAGCTTGATCAGGTTCTTCGATAATACCGTGGAAAACCCTTTATAGTGATCACGATTATAGTGATCGTTGGGACAGAATCATCCCAATGCAAATGCTGCTTAAATAATTTGTTTATTGTAATCAAGTTGTCCGCTTATAGTGTTATCATTTTGGATTTTTTATACATGATAACATATGAAAAAATACTTTTGCTTTTGATACTTGACCTGCAGTAACCTGAGGCTGTGGCAACATGCACATTGAAATCATGACATCACGTTTTCTCTTAATGAAAAATGTGGTTTCCTCAAGGCTTATGACAAACCGCCAAAAACGAGCCAACGAGATGCAGCAGCCAAACTTGATGTTCCTCGGGCTACCTCTAGTATTCTACTCAGACAACGAGGAGCAGTCACAGCTGCCGGTGATGGGGACGGAAAACGAATATACATGGACAGGGGTTAAATTGGGATTTGTTATGTGGGGGAGCTCTGGATTCAGGCGATTTGTTAATTATCTCGGCGCACTGTGAACCTGTCCAAAACCAGAGGGTCTGTGTGCGGCAGACGTGGAAGGAGAGCCCTCAAAAATGTGATTTTACAGCAGGAAAAAAAAATAATCTCTATAAAAACAAAACAAATAGATTCCTCACACTGTTTCAGCCCCAGGGCTCTTCTGTGCTTGGGCCCGACCAATAATCATATGCTTATAGTGATCGATTTCACCTGGACAGGCGTGATCACTACCCCACTGTATATGAAGTGTAGGCCAACTTCAAATCTGACATCGGAGTAGTTTCTCTAAGCTCTGTGGTTCATGTACAATGTAATAAGCTGTAAAACACGGGGCAAAGAACAGCATCCATTGTAAATCATGTTAGAACAAAAACATCAGCAAAACCAGGAAATGATTTAAGTTTTCAGCAGAGTGAACGCAACAGATGAGCACTGCAGAAATGGTGATATTGAGAGGGAAGAATAAAAACAGCAGTTTCATTGAGTTTCGCTTACCCCTGTTCTCTCTTTCTCCATTTCTTTCACTTTTCTCTTGCGTGTTTAAAGATGTCTGCGTTTGTTTCCATCCTTGTTTTTTTTTTTTCTTTTTCTTTCTTTTCAGTGATTCTTTTTGTCTCTTAACCAAAACCTGCCTGACCCTTAAACCCTTTAGCATTTGATTAAGTGACACTCTGAGGCTCTTAACTTGCTGGCACTTTGTCTCATTTACTTCTTTTACTCAATTCATGTTATCATTTGGACTCCAGTTTCTATGGCTTCCTTTAATAGCGTGTTTGTGCAGTCCCCCTCTGTCTTCCACCATAAATCTTTGTAACATTTGCATTTTGGTCCTACAGCATCTAAAGCATCTCAGATAAAGTGAACATTCATTACGGTGGTGGAGGAAAAACAAAGTGCTAAAGATAAATCAAAACTGAGAAAAAGTAGCATTAAAACAACCTCATTTGGTTTTTCTCAGCCTTTTGGCAGAGCTTCCGTTGCAGTCCAGTTTCTCATTTCACACCTCTCTGTTTCCCTGTTCTTCTTTTTTTTAGACTTAGTCATAATTTAGAACGCGTTTGCCCTCACCAACAAAGCACTTATGAAATCCCATGTGTGAATTAAAAACAGGTGTCCTTTTGGGACTCAGAATACTCTGACTTGTTTTACTTGAGTCATATGCCATAATATTACCTTTGATTTGTTTAGTGAATCTAACCTTTTTGTACTTCAGCTTCAAACTAGATTTAAGACCTTTTTCAAGTTCGGCTGTCACATACGCTCAGTACTCACTGTCAGTCACACAGTCGGTCGTAATAGTGCTGCTGTGGTGGAAGTCTTTCTGCTCAAATTGGAGCTTCGAGGGGTTCAATTGCTAACCAGCTTGGAAAAGTCTAATGGCTGAGCTACTATCAAAATATCTTGAACAAATCCAGCAATATTTATACAACCGACCACTAATTGCTAAGTGCCTACTCAAGTCTGAGACATGAACTCTTCCTGCGTCTGGTCAGATCACCGGTGGCTGAGCTGTGCTTGGCTTTTACTTGAGATGTTCAAACTTGAAAATGATTGCAGCTGCTCTGAAAGCTTTATCAGAATTCAAGTGATGCTTTGCTTCACTGTGTTTTCTATTGTGCTGTTTATTATTTGCAAACCGTGCTACTGCTTTTGGACTTGCAGCGTGCAGTAGAGAGATTCTGATGTCAAGAGACCCTCCTACTAAAACAAAGGTTAAATTGATGGGAAACATATTTCCAGCAAGTATATGGAATTAATCAGGCATACTACTATTACCAATGCATTGGGCTTCTTTTGTTCAAAGGGCCAGTAAATTATATACTGACCAATACAGTAGCAGCCGGGATTCTGGTTGCCCATATTATGTTCAGGCAAAGGTCTAGCTTTATTGCCATTAAAAATGCATGTCGGAAATTAAAAATGCAGCACTACTTTTGCCACGCCAGCAGGAAAAAGGGGATGGTGCTTCTATCTATGACACCCCAGAAATGTTATTTTTGGACGCAAATATAGAGAGTGTGTTGGTGTGATTGGGCAGTTCTTAGGAACTTCTAAGTCAGAGTCAGGACTTGTAATTATTTTACTGTTATTCTGTGGAACGCTTCCTGAAGATTAGCCCTGGATAAACTGGGAAGTTATAACTGACATGTTTGATGTGTTTATATGAGTGGAAGTTTGTGAGGTTATTTTGTAACAAATGGGTATTAAATGCACATGATCCAGGGGAGGTAACTGCAAAGCCTCAAGCATGTGTAATTGCTTTAAAAATGGGTGCTGTTCTTTCTGAAATCTAAGGCTACAGAGGGACACACACAAGACCTGCTGTGGCGTTGGCATTTAAAGGAAGAGCCTTCATACAGCCTACTATACACTGTGGATGACAGACGGGCATTACCTTAATTTCACAGCAGAACCAACTCAAAATGTCGCTAAGTACTACAGAATAACATCCACATACACACTGACGCTCAGCCTCATTACTAGGCTTGTCTTATTCCAAGCAGACTGCAATGCAAATGATGAAACTCTATGCTGGTATATTAAAAAAAATTATGCATGTGTGTCATATCATAAAGGATAACTCAGTTAATGTTTATGGTCAGAAAGAACCAGATAAATGAACCAGAGAATCTACACCACAGATAATCAGCTATGACTCTGAGTTTGTGGACGTATGCAGCATGTTTTTGTGTTTCTTGTCCAAACAAGATGATGCACAGCTATCCCCTCCAAAAAAAAAAACCTCAATGCTTGTATGTCTTATACCATATAATGAGTAATAACTCTACTGGTACAGCGTCTTTCTAAAACAAACTTTACCAAATGTCTTGCGATCAAGATAAACAAATGGTGCACAAACATAGCACATTTTTGTTGTGTTTGCTTCATGTTCAGGAAGCAGAGCTGTCTGTCGTTTTTTTTTTTTTAATGTGTTTTTCCCCCTCTTTCTCTCTTCATCTCTTCAGCTTGCCCTCAGGGCACCTTTAAGTCATTTCAGGGGGCAGGATTATGTCAGCAGTGTCCACTCAACAGTCGCTCCACTATCGAGGCTGCCACCCTCTGCGGTTGTCGGAACGGCTATTACCGCGGAGACATGGACAGACCGGAGGACATGTGCACCAGTGAGTCAGGCTCTCTCTGTCAAACAAACACCAAAGTGCAAACCTTTCAGTGGTGCAGCTGAGTGTAATTATGCCTCGGGGTGACTAAGACAGGTTTGTGAAGGTAGATTTTGGACCAAACTTTACAGCATATCATTGGCTGACCCTGTTCAATATCTCATCACTGAATTAAAGGCCAATATCTACTTTGATTTATCATTCCAACCCTAATTTTATGCACCGCATTCAAAGCAAGCACGCTGCAATGTTCCTGTCCTTGTTTGGGGATTTGGGGAGCAGTAAGTAATAACACTGCCACATTCCTCAGGCTTTCTGTTGAAGTGAATATGTGTTTAGTGTGTTGAAGAGGCTATATTGCTATGCAAGACGAGGCACAGAGTTTGAAAAACCCTGCCTCTCAGTTCCACAGAGAGATGGTGTAAGTAGGTTGAGACATGAATCATTTGGGCTGTCTCTGCAGCTAGTCTCAAACTGTGAGACTGTGTGTATGTGTCTGTGTGTATGTGTGTTCTGCATGTGTGTAGGTGCATGTGTTGTCTGTGCACGTCCTGGTGACCTGGATACAACTTCTTGTTTTTTTGGGGGGCTAAAAAAGCTCTGGTTCATTCATGGGCGGGTCTCTGTTTTACTGTTTCACATGAATGAATGGATTTTCAAAAATATATAGAGGGTGACCCAAAAATGTATTTTCTCTCCATGTTATTCTACAAATCATGACAGTGAATATTGGCAAGCACTTTCTGAGACCTACTTTCAGCCCACTACTATACTAATTAATCCAACTGCAGACAGTTTGGATCACAGTCACTCATACATTTTGGTTCAGTTGGTTTAAAGGGGAAATAATGATTGTTGCCTTTTTGCTCTGTTTTCTTTTAAATTATCAGTAAATCTCAGTTATTTTTAAACACAGGCCCTATTTTTCATATTTTTGGTTTGAAATGACTGGTATGTATAAAAGGTTTTGTAATTGGTCCAGTAAATCACCTCAGCCGGCAGACGTGAACAATCTACAATGGCTGTAATGTAATCCTTTGGGGCAGCCTCGCCCATCAAAGTACATCCATTAAAAGTGCTTGTTTTTGCCACTGACAGGCTCAAGTTATTATTCAAAGTGTCTTACAACATTACAGAAAGGATCCCTATAGACATGGCCCTTTAAAATCCTTTTTGTTTAACCAGAAACAGCCGTTGTGTTGCTCGGTACAAAGCCACCAGACTTCATTGACAAAAACAGTCATTTTACCTGGCAGAGCACAGGAGTTACTGTGGCTTTGGTGTTTTAAAGGGTTAGTTTGAATCAAAATTAACATGTCAATAATAACGCAGACTAACTGTTTGAGGCAGTGTTTGTGTAGACCAGCAACTTCAGTGCTCTAAAATATCTGTTTATGTCAAATGAGTGTGGTGGCTGTAAAGCTAGCAATGTAATGTCAGTAATTGTCAGACACACTGAATAAGACACAGTTGAGGCACAGTTACCCCAAGAATTACATTACCAGTTCATGATGCTGATCTTCTGGATCAGTTCCAAATTAATTTTGTACCTACTACTTACTCATTTCAAGTCCGAAATATGTAAAAATAGGGCTCCTTAACAATGGCTTATTACGAATACAACCATGAAGTCCTATGAACTGACAGGGAACTCATTGATTGGACAGATTTTGGTGTCTGTTGACAGACGTAGGATGATAAAATTCTGGTGACCGACGTCAAGTCGAGCAGCACTTTACTGCTTCTTATGTGTTTTTATTTATCTTCTACGCTGGTCACAAAGAACTCAACAGGAAGTAATTAATTAATTAAAGACCCCCCACTTGATCTCATATGCCAGAAATAGCAAGACACAGGGTGAAAAGAGACAGCTCAACATGCCTCTGTTATAGCCATTTTTCACTGTCTGATGTATTGGGGTGAATTCCTGATTGGTTGACAGATTAGCTATAGTGAGCACAGCCTACAGCAGATGGATTAAATAATGGTTTATCTTTGTAATTTCATGCTAAAATCACTTATCTACTGTCACACGATCCTATAGTTGGTTTGCTTTGCTTTCACATCAAAAACGCACCACAGCAGACGTCTCTTGGAAACAGACAGAACCAACTTTTCATGCGCTTGAGGTCAAGTTCGATTGCTAACTTCCTCACCACATCTATGGTTAGTCTGAACCAAGACAGACAAGTTGGGTGTGAATATAGCCTCGGACACATAATCAATGCTGTTGTAAAATAGAAACATAGTGATCCATAAAAGCATAAAGGCAACAAAGAAAGTGATTTGTCACCTGTCACCTGAGCACGTTATCATGTTCAGATGGATTAAAGCTCATTTAATGAATAGCTCACATCATTAGGGCTACATGCTGCGATATTTGGTATTGCTTTTATTCCTTTACCTGTATTGCAATCAAACTGTGTCACTACTCATCATAACCGCAGTACATTGCAGGGGGAGAAACCATTTGGCCACATTTGGTTACAATTTATGGGGTTAACAACAGAGTAAGCACATGAAAAGCATCACCTCAAACAATGCAGAACACTCTCAAATTGATGCTGACAGAAGGAAAATCATTTTTCCCAGTGAAAAGGTGTCAGGTGTCAATCTACTCAGCCTACACAGCTTTGTGAATTACCTTGGCACTTTTGATCCAAGGGCAAAAACAAATGAAGTATTTTTTTTTCGAACACAACAGCAATGAAAAAGAAGAGCGAAAACTGTGGGATAGAACCTCAATATAAGAAGGAGCTTCAGTTTATTTTTATTTGAAATAAACTCAATCACATATAAAATCAGATCAGTGAAATGGAAGAGTGAGCGCGCAGTGTGTGGATAGTTGGCTGACAGAAAATCATTCCCTCAGCATGCTGCATAGGTACAGAGGAGGCGTGTGTGTGTATACTGTATGTATGTGTGTGTGTGTGTGGGTTTTTCTTAAGTGTATTTTTGTGTATGGGTCAGATTGCTACAGAAAAAGCCACTTACAAAACAGTGAAGAAGTGCAAAGTGTGTTTGAGGACTGCGGCACAGAAAACTCTTTGAAATGCCTGAAGTGACGTCTATTGTCACAACAAAATGGTCAATTTAAAATGCGATTATTACCTCTTTTCTTGCTTCACATTTGCATTTGAATGTGTATTTTCCGTGAACTCGGCAAACGTCTAACTGAAAAAAAAATGTATTTGCGCTATTGAGATCAAACGTAAGATTTGAGTGAATATCAACACACTGCATGTGACTGTGTGTGTGTGTGTGTGTGTGTGTGTGTGTGTGTGTGTGTAATTAAGAATGCACAGTTTCTGATGGATCCTCTCTCTCAGTAGGAATGTTTATAAGATGGGGCTACTTAGATTTTCCACCCCCTACTGATCGTTAGCACTTTGATTCTGCAGCGCGGGCGTCTCTGAGTGTCTGACAAATACACTCATACACATATTCCACGGGGCAATCTCAAATGTTTCTTACGACTCTGTGATTTAACATACGCCAAGGTTGAATATCCATTTCATTTCAACTGCTCCTGTTCCAACACGCCATGCGAGTGTGTCTGCATTTGTCATGGATCTGTAATGCGTGTGAACAGTCAAGGAGAAGTGAACCCGCTAGGTTTAACCTTGTGAAAACTATGGGTGTGTGTTTAAGACTCACTTTAACACCCTAGAAAACCAGAGTTTCTTCACAGATCAAAGAGATGAGCTGACAGAAAAGTGAGAGAACCAGCAAGAGAGAAACTGACTGACTGACTGACTGACTGACTGAAGAGTGACAGACAAAAAGACTGATTCTCTAGTTGGCGGTGAGCTGTTAGGTCACCTTCTGACTGTTACCGGCAGGGTTGGATGAAGCCTAAATTCACTACATCTACACCAGCAATTCTGTTTGGAAACTGCACTTGGCAACTTAATAAAAGGCAACCAACCACTTCGAAAACTTAAAACCCCTGAAATCATACAAGTTGATCCCAGCAAACCCAGCAGTGTCCATCCAACATTGATTGTTTTTTTTAAAATTATAATCTCAACTAAATGTTTAATTGCTTGTTATGTAAAAAATGTCAGAATATTGTGGAAAATGTACTTTGCAATTTCCCAAACCCCAAGTTTACTCATTCAAATGCTCATTCATGTCCCAAATATCCCAGAAGACTAGGAAAACCAGCAAATACTCACATTTTATAAGCTAGAACCAGTGCATTTTTGGCACACAAAATTAAAATGTAATAACTGAATTCTGTTAACTGACTAATTAATTCATTAATTGTGTTTGCTCTTTGTCAAAAAGCAGTAAGTAACGACTACCGTTTAAATATTTCCTCATGAAATTGAATACACTAGAAGTACAATGTTGTAGCAAACTGATTTACTGAAATACCTCTAATTTATGTTAAGTAAACGCTGAACCTAATTATATTTTCCTCCTGTGGCATCCCTAATATAAAGGGTTGTTTGTGTACCTAAGTTTGAGCCACGGGACACAAGCGTTGGCTGGATGTGTTGAATTTTTTTTTATTTAATCTTGATAATGGGTCAGATGCACTCATGGAAACGATTGAGGGGAAGAGAACCATGATTCTCCTGCTTGTGTACAAACAAAATGAATCTGATACGGTCCACTCCCATCACACATTCACATTAATGACTCTGTGAGACTTCTTGTCCTGCTAGTTACTGTAACATTATACCAACCGATGTCATTTCCAAACATAGCCGATTCCATCCACGCAGTGATGCTCTGCTTCTGAACAGCTTGCGTAGCTATAAAATACCAGACATTCTGTGATGATGAAAGATAATAAAACATGTATCCATATGTAAGCCACCGCTTGATATAAAGTGATTTTCTCAAGTGTTTAGCATAATGAAGTTTGATTGCATTAGGTGTGAGGCAGTGTTTTGCTTTACATTGACAGGCTCTGAATTTACCTGTTTGATGTCTGCAGTGCTTTAGTGTGGCTGGTTACAGGAAGGCACCCTGAGAAGACATACTTCACATGTATTTTCACATCAGTCCTCCAATCTTGTCCTTAACCTCCCATCATCTTTCTGTAGGTGTCCCTTCGGCTCCTCGCAACGTGGTCTCAGTTGTCAACCAGACGTCGGTGCTGCTGGAGTGGCACTCACCACGCGACACCGGGCACCGTGACGACCTCTCGTACAATGTCTTATGCCGGCGGTGCCACAGCAGCGAGCGCCGGGCATGTCAGCCATGTGACGACAGCGTGGCGTTCGTTCCAGGCAAGCGGGGGTTGAAGGAGACGAGGGTGGAGATCAGCAAGCTGCGGGCTCACACGTCGTACACCTTCGACATACAGGTCTGTCCACTGGGCTGAGAGAAGTGCCTTTTTCAGAATTTATTGTTTTTTTTTGGGGGGGGAAGACGTTTGCTCAGCATGCATGCTGTTCAGTGATGTTGAAGAAAATCACTCTTCCTGCCTTCAGGCTTGAAAGATGTCTCTGAAAAGTTAACTTGCTTCTTGGCGGACAATCGCAGCTGCAGTTTGGAACAGTTTGGAACTCCAAACCCTTCCTGTGGGATAATCCACTCTTCTTCTGTTGATTTGTATGTTCATAGTTCCATCACAACATAAATAGCTACATACACGAATCATCATCACACTTCGTAGCTTTACAGCTATGCAGCAGGAGCAGCATTGGCAAAGTGGCTCTGCTATGACTCAGTGCTGTCAGTGGAATCCATTGTAACTGTAGCTGAATCCAGGATATTTACAGCTGCCACCCTCTGCGAAGAGGCAGGTAGCAAACCTTACAAGCATTTTAAACCTACAGATAGATTTGATGCTCAAGATTTGAATTTCAAATTACTAAAAACTTTAAATACTATACTAAAAACGTACTCAAAACCTTGGTGCATCACCAGCTCTTGTTTTAAAATGCAAATAGCTGCTGGATATTCACTGTGATGCTCAAGGATACTGAGGCTACATAGATGCTTGCCGACATGCACAATCTGCAGTATTATCATGTTCTCTCAAACCACAAGGCCACTATGATGCCTATAAAGCCAGTACGATGGTGAACCTTTTTAATCTTCTGCCATTCGTTGCCTTTGCCATCATCAAGGCTGGGTGTCTAAATCAAGGTCAGTTGTATTGTAATTGCTAAAGGAAGGAAGCTGTTACTTTACTCTCCACCTTCAGTCCTGGATTGTAAACTCATTTTATCTTCTCATCTAAATGTGGTCAAATCTAAATCTTTAGGCCAGAACTCTGCTGTATCTTCATGTCAAAGTCCAGTTGGGCTGTGAATAAGCAACAGGGTTTTTTGTAGGAGTGCAACATAGAACATAGTGGATGATTCTTGTCTAGATCTGCTCAAAAGTGTCTTTTGGATGTATTAGTTTATCCATTCTGTAAACTGTGGGACAGATGGATCAATAATGATGCATGAATAAATGTCCAAAACACTGACCTGATTGTGAAAGTACTGATTTTAACTGTGTGTGTGTTTACTGAAGGCAGCCACCTTGAAAGACTGAGCTGAATATCCATTGAGATAATCACCATTTGTCAGTTTTGTTACATGTTTAAATTATTCACCAAGTGAAAACACATCGAACAAACATCAAACAAATCGAAGACCTTAACTTTCAACATTTGTTTTTGATACTAGAATTATCTGTGTATTTATTAATATCCACCACTGAAATGTTATCCATCATGCCAATACTGATATTTTTGAATCATCAGAAACACAAAATGAGAAATGATAACCAAACAATTTATTATATACTGTGTGTAATTAGAGCTTGGAGTAAGCCATTAAGCTACCGTCACTAATTACCACGCCTTCCTTTAATGATTTGCTGTGATTGAAAACATTGTTTCGACTGTCAAAATGATTAATTGAGCTCATGACAAACAATATGTGGCAGCTAATTAGGTGGTCTTTAAAATGCACTTGGAACCTGTTAATTGTCTCTTTGTGTTGGTGAGATGAGAATGACTGTGAGACCTTGCAGTTTCAAGCAGACATTGGCAGTACTTCTACACTTAAATGAAACCACTATCGTTGCTGCTGATAATTGACTATGTGCTAAATCCCTCCCCCTCAGCAGCCATAACTCTGCACGGCAGGTCTGTTAAGATCTCGATTCCTCAACCTGCCAAAACGGAAGTGCATGTAGCTGTAGTGAGAGTTATATAAATGATATAAGAGAGATATGTGAAGAGTTGGGAAGGTGGAGTATTTTTTTTTTTAACCTTTGGCTAATTTGTTTTAGCACAATATCATGTGTGTAGTCTTCGAGTGCATATTTAAGATCCATTTAGGGAGCAGCTGTCAGCTGGAAACATTGAAAAGTCAGTCCATAAGTATTCATAGAACTAACATTGTCATTTCAGCTGGTAAAATCACAAGTTGTCAGCATAGTAGCCTTGAAATCAAAGGTCTATCTACCAAGAATTTGGAAATCTGCGAATGTTAACATGGTAAACTGTGTTTTTTGTTTTGTGAGAACAGAAAGATTAGCAGGCCTGAAAACAGTAACTAATGCTTTTAAGGTAGAACAGCTGACCATTACACTTTGTGCTCTACAGGCAGTCAACGGAGTCTCCAATGAGAGCCCTTATCCCGCCCAGCAACTGTCAATCAACATTACAACCAATCAAGCTGGTGAGTGGGGAGTGCAAAAGCTGTGTGTGTGTGTGTGTGTGTGTGTGTGTGTGTGTGTGTAAGCATCTGTGTGTGTAAGCATACCCTGGGGCACAGTGGATTATGCTGGCTAGGGGGATAAAGGAAACTGAGCTACAGCCTTTTAATTCATAAAACATGTTATAAGCTTGTCATCTCTCCCTCTGTCTCCCTCTCTCTCCCCCGTTCTCTGTCTTTCCTGCACATCCACAGCTTTCATCCTGTTTTCCTCTTTCCCTCTGCCTCTCCCTCAGTTCCCCTTTTCTTGCCTTTATCCCCTCTCCCTGCCCTCCTCTCTCTGTCCCCCTCTCTCAGTCTCTGACACTGTAATTCTTAGAGACTATAAAGCGAGCTGAGTTACTGCTCCATCAATACTTTATGGAGACAGACACAAGTGATATTTCCACCGCTACCCAAATTTAGATTTAAAAGCAGCTTTGCTCTGATGGAAAACACATCATTTACCTCATCTACGGCAACCCAGGCTCATTCCCAATCGAAACATGATCCATTGTCACCCTGCCGCTTTCTGAGCGCATTTGTTCCTGCTGCAGGAAGAAAAACTCTCTTATCCACGAAAATCTTTTAGGACTCAACAAAACTGATTTATTTTCAGGTTGACTGCACTTGGGGATTGTGAATTATACAATGGGGTTTAGCATATTTCTTGGGCCCTTAGGATATGAAACTCACTCGACATATAGAGAACCCTGTTAAATGTCAATTGTGGCAATATTTAAAAAGTCTGTGAGGTTTTCATGTGACACCTCGCTCATACTGTCAAATTATGACTCCAGAAGACGTATTTGGCTCCAGAAGGTATCCCGGCATTATGGATTATGGCGGTCCTGGGATGTCCTTCTGACTGCTCTGTGTGAGACGTATACGTTCTCATTCTCGATAAAACTTGCATCAATTTGATACTTGTTACTGGTGTAGTATCAATCTCCACGTCTTCATTTCCTGCACTCGCCCCAGCACGCTATCAGGTAAAGTACAAATGTGATGAAAACCATCTCGTAAAAATATCCCAGAGGCAAAACCATGAAATACATTATAGCCAACAGCTTCTGGTTCCTAAAATTATGAGTGAAAATGCATTGCAGACATAACTCTTGTTTCCCCATCAGTGACAAGTGCGGTAATTTGTTTTCATGAGCCTGGATGAGGAAACATTTTTCTCCTTTGGGTGTAAATAATCCTTGGCAATATGTCATTACATTACGCACTATATTTCCATATTTATAGTGTTTAAGCATGCTAGCGAATCTTTTAACTGCCTAATTGATTGTGTGTACTTTTGTGTGTGTGTGTGTGTGTGTTTAACAGCTCCCTCAGTAGTTCCCATAATGCACCAAGTCAGCTCAACAAGCCGCAGTTTCTCGTTGTCATGGCCACCGCCCGAACAGCCCAACGGAATTATCCTCGACTACGAGATACGATACTATGACAAGGTAGAGTGGGATGATAAATGTCTGTGAGTGTTTGTGTGCGTGTCTGTGTGCTTTTTGGTGTTATGGTCACAGCCAGTAATCCATTAGAGTTAATAAAAGAAGCAAATCAATATCAACTCCATCTAAGTCATCTATTATCAGGGCTGTTACTGAGAGGCAGCAACAGTCTCACTGCTTCTCAAATACTTTAGCTCATGATAACTTGAATAAAACTGGAAAAACTTCCGGTGTACACATTTACAATGTGTCAGTCTACATCATCCTCCTCAGGTTTAACCTCTTAAGACCCGAGCTCTTGTTTGATATGTATTTTTTTATTTCTCCTTGCTATTTGGGCTTATTGGACCCTGATGAGTATAAAACCTAAGCATCATCTTTTTACATGGTGTAGTTTTAGAGAAAAATGATGTCCACATATGTGGACAATCGGTCTTAATTTCCAGAAACCACAATAAAGTCACCTTTGGGCAAAACTCTTTATCTCCACCCTGAACATAGCAGTTTTTTTTTTTCTGACTGCTTTTGCATGTATTTATAACACATACAAAACATATTTTGAACATGTTTTGAAAATCACGGTGCAAAAAACAATATGAAATATCAACAATTTTGCCCACATACATGTCCATACGGCCCCAGCTAAGCAGAATGAACTACTATGGTAATATAACCCAAAATGTGATGTCCACGCATGTGTACGTCAGGTCTTTAGAGGATAAGGACAAGAAGTCGCAATAGTTCATTATATATACACAGATGTGGGGTAAATTAGCCAATCAGAAGACCACAAAAGATTATCCATGTTGCCATCCAGGTGATTAGATGAAGAAGATTTTTTTTTTTTATTGCTGTTTATGTACTACAATCTGAGCATCATTGCAAAAGAGAGCATGCTCTCAATGACCTTCCCTGTTTAAATAAAGGTTAAAAAATTCTGAAATAAGGTAACTTGTTTGTTTATTCCATTCAAAAGTCCTGTTGTCAATGTAAAGCTGCAGGATATTTTTTTAACCTCTGGACCGACCAAGGCTAGCTTGCTGTTTGCCCTTGTTTCCAGTCTCCAGCTGGGCCACTATTCAGAATTTAATGACTGCATGATTTTTTTTTTCATCCATAAATTAACCCAAACTCAAAAACAGTTAATATGGGCATAATAATATAGGTGTACAAAAGCATGCAAGAGTAACTGTCGGCTTTTTTTTATATCCGACGGCACTCCCCACCCAGAGTGCAGGACTTTATCTCACTTACTGCTTGTTGCTGCTCCTGTCATATTGAGATTTTGTTTTCAGCCATTTGAACTTAAAATGATTAACCAAATACAGCAATGTCCACCGTTCGACACACGCGCAGACGCAAAACTGTGACATCTGTGTTGTGTTTGAGACGTGTGTTAAAAATGTTTCCATTCACCACAACATCACTCAATAATGGAGTGCTCTTATAATATTTCTGTTGTTAATATTACTGATATCCTGCCACATAGCACAAGTAATGCCTGATAAAAAAAAAAAAGCGTTATTATTATTAGTTCAGCGGGTGGAATGTGGTGAGTGCTGCTCCCCACAGACCTGACATGATGATTAATTACAGACAGCTGAAGGCAGAAATGTGTCAACATATTTCTTAGATTTATAATTCCTGTAATTGATGTATTTTCTCTCTCACTTGTGTGATGATGATGTCCGTTAAAGAGTTGGAGTCATGCATCATCTTTTTACAATATTACTTCCTAATAAGTCAGGATTGATTTTTAGAGCTATGATGCATATTTCATGGAGCCTGTCGTCAGACTGACGGGGTTTTAGAGTGATATAGAGCCGCTCCTTATTCCATCACACATCAATTCTTGATCATAGTTGTGCAGCGAAAATGATCACCCATTCATTAACAAGTGGCTACAGTGGGATCTTGTCAAACAGTAAGACTACTTCATTTCAAATAAACTGTAAAAGAAAGGTTTACTGACTAATTGAGTCCAACATGGAGCTTCTTCCATGAGCAACTGATGAAGTAGTTTCAGTCGGAGTTTCATAAGCTGTAACACACAGTATAGGATCTAATTAAGATCTGTGGGCTCTGGAAGATCCAATTAAATCAACAGTTTAATTGGTCAAGTAGCTCACAAAAGAACTCATGCGGATCGTGCATGCCATGTGTGGGCCACTTTTCACTTTAATCACTAGAAGGAACGGAACATCATGAAAAATTAAAAAGACACTTATGGACATTGATTTAGACAAATTGCTTTAAATTAATTTAAAGAATTAAATTAGACCAAAAAATACTTGTTGCCATCCTAGATGAATCATTTGATATTTTGCTGAAGATGATACTACATACTACAGCTGCTTTATATAAATATAATCATACCGGTAGTCGTAGTCATTTCCTCTGTGATGTTATGACACAGTTTTTATGGCTTGGATATAGGTTTTCAGTACAGGCTCCTCGTGGAGATGCTTGCACATATTCCAAAGTCTGTGGGGAGGAATCCTACCGTGTGTGTTGACAGCAAACACTAATATTGCTGTACTGTTTGTTGAGTGTTTCATAGATTCATCTCCACAGCTCACTATTGATGTGGCCTTCAAGTCTCTCTGTGGAGCTTGGTGCCTTGATTTGTGCCAGAAGACATCGCAGACCACTGGTTTTACATAGTTAGCTTTTATCTATTTGGGGCAAAGTCTGTTCTCCCAATGAGATACAGACCACAGAGAGCAGGACACTTCTGCAGGAAACCATCCGTTCATCCATGCTTGGATGTTGAGGATGTGTCTGTACCAGGCAGCTGAGGTTAGAACTGGTAAGAAGTGAAGTAAACAGTCTCAGTACTTCTGGACTTAAGGAGAGAGTCACTGGGTAACAGGTACTTCCACATTATCCGCGGCTGCTTTGAAGTAGTTCAGACGTTCCTCTCTCCAGCAATGCCTTCCAGCTCCTCTTGAGGGATCGCTAGCCAGATGATGTATATAATCCCTCCAGCGTGTTCAGGGTCTACCCCTGGAGCCAAACCTAGTAGGGGAGCTCGCTGGTGAGCATCTGGTGACCAGGAATTGACCCGTGGAGTTTAATTGCGATGATTAAAAAAATGTCACTCCACTGCTTTTTGCTGTATATGTCAACATCTTGTCAACATCAACTGCGCAAGGTCTTTCTGTCTCCTTGCCAGAATCATTTGAGAACAAGAAGACTAAAGCACCAATTTATCTTCAAGTGGATGTCGTTGAAATCAAAACTCCTACCACTCTGCTTTGTGAGGCTGTGAGGCTGTCTGACTGAAACAATCAAGCCTCCAGCTGTCCTGTAGCGGACAAGATCCTGACCTGTATGAACCGCTAAGGCACAAAAAGCTTCACCGCCAGAGTGCAGGGATCAAACTAGCCTGCATAAAGAGTGTCATACCCAGGGCACCAATGAGGGCCTCTGATTTGGGGGAGAAACGCGCAGGACATGATTGCTTTCCCATCAAAGACTGCTGCTCTAGGAAAAAAAAAAAAAAAACTCCAAAGAAAGCACAAACCGTAGCTGCATATCTTGTCCTCTTTGTAATTCAGTCAGGGGGAAGCAATGCATTTGGAGACTGAAAGTTAAATTAAAAGCATATCTATCACCCAGAGCTAAACATAAGAATATCCTCATCTTTTCTAAAGCTGAGCCAACAGCTGCAAAGACAGATAGACTTTCACAGACAGATTAAATTAAAAACAAAGAGCAACGCACCTACAAGGGATTGTGTGAGATACACTAAAAAGAACAACATGCCTCCTCATCCACAGCCCACAGTTGATTCCTTGCCATCTTCCAATCCTTTTTACAAAACAGAAAAAAAAAAAACTTTTTGGCATTTTTTTTTTGGATACCTCTGCTATTCTCCGTGCACATTTTTCCTTTTTAATACATACTGTCAGAGAGTTGGTGCTTCCACAACTCACTAAAACTCTGAGATAGAAACGGAAATACAAACTTTAAATGTGCAACACTCTTGTCAACTCTCTTTCCTATCTGCCCTCTTTGATGAAAACAGTCAGCACAGCCCTAAAGTCCATGACTCCAGAGGGCTTGCTCACAGATTCCAATTTCCCAGCACAACATGGTGTATGGCTATAATTTTACAGTGCTGCATAAGGGAAGGGAACAAGAGAGTGTGTGTGTATTTGTGTGTGTGTGTGTGTATTTGTGTGTCATTTTTATTGTTATGGCTGCTATTGTTTCTCCTGCTTCACTGTGTGCTATGTGCTAAAATATAAACGCTATAACTAAACAAAGTACAGCACTGACACAACCATTCATCATTACATACGTTATCATACTATTACTACTCTGCTTTTTTTATGTTGATGCTTTTGATAAATAGCATTCAGCTTTCATCCAAATGAAGTCATTATATTTGTATGCTAGTATAAGTATAAGTTTGTACTGTATAACGTTGGTATGCACCAAAATTATTCAGATTTTGTAAAGTCCTACCCTCATTAGGAGACATCCATCCATTGTCTATAACACTTATCCTTAAGGGTTGTGGACAGAGCCTTCCTGCTGCGAGGCAAACAGTGCTAACCACTGCACCACCGTGCAGTCATGATACATATTTCTACAAGTAATATTCAAGCCACACTCTTTTCTGACCTACTTACCCGTTTTGAAATGCTACTAAAATGGTCGGAACATGCAGGTCCAGTGTCTAATGTCTAGTATAACGGAAGGAGAAACCTTTGCAGTTGCTGCTGTGCAGAGCTCGCTGTGGCTCAAATATTAACCGTGACTGTCCTCACCACGGCACCATTGTTGATTTGTGAAGTGCAGTGAAGTTTTCCTGACAACTAACCTTTTGTAATCATGCAAATTTGGCAGCCCTCACTTGCACAACGTCACACGACTTCTGCCTTTGCTCCTTACTGCCACAGAAATTGTTTGGAAGGAGTTCAGGTAGACGGTTGTGCTGCAAGCATCCGACTTCGTCATCAGAGCCCACAGTTTACACCTAGTCTCCCGTCCACAGTCCACATGAGTTTCTTTCAGCCACCACTTCTGTTTTTCCCTAACCTCAACAATAGATGTGGCAGATCACATATTGTTCACTTTGGAGGCCACACAGCTTTGTTATAGTGGTGTGAAGGCTTGTCGGCATGATCACGCACAGTAAAAGTCACAGCCATTGCCGACACAAAAAAAAAAAGGAACTGTTGCTCAGGAAAAAAAACACGTCTGAACATTAGATTGAACAACGTAGTTGCGTTGCCCTCAGCGCCCGTACATGCCATGGTTTTGGTAAAAGTGAAGTTCCAGGAAAAGATGGAGAATAGCAGAAAGAGAAAGTTGAGTTTTTGCTCTCAGAGAGCAATTAGAGTGGATTTAGGACAGAGTGAGAAGGGCTGCACTCGCTGAGAAATGTACTATAGCTGCCGTCTGACAGTGGCAGATAAAACCTTTACTTTGTCAAAATCAGGGCAGCGACTTTACTGTAACTTGAGTGCTGCTGCCTTTGGTTTAACATTATTTAACACAGAAGCCAATTAAGGCCCAGAATCAAAAGCTGACAGTCTTTTATTGGTCCTTCTCTGCATTTCTCTGCCTTGATACACATCTTAAGAAGGGAGAACTACTGTCTCTTACACTGTAGACAAGCCAGCCACGTAAAGCGACTAATTTTAGCTCATAGCTTCAAGTGAAGAGGCCCTCGGGGAGCAGTTTGATAAGCCTGGAGAGGGAAAGGACAGGTTTTTCTAACCAGACAGCTGTACCTCCTTTTCTGGTACTTTGTCATTTCTCCACCTTCTTTCCCTCCATCTTCTCCCCCACCCCTCACTCACCTCCTCCTCCCCTCATAGACACTATAGATAATGAGGTTTTAATGTAGTAAATTTGATATGGCACAGGGAGCCAGGATTTTTACCCACTACTTATCTCTAGCTAACAGACCTTCCCAGATGGGCTGCCCCCTAACCTTTTCACTGTGGCGAGCATAGCCCCCCTCTGACACCCCCCACTCCCTCCTCACACACACACACACACACACACACACCTCCAAATCCAAACCCCACCCCAACGCAATATCCCTATAACCGTGGCCCCTTCCAAATATAACTCTACTTACTTATTCTCTCCCAGCTTTTAACAGTGCAAATTCAGTAGTTGTCCTTGTGCCATGTCCTAATTATGACACTAGGAGTCTGGCTGGCTACTAGTACAGTAAATCATCAGTCCACTTAAAGAAATTAGAGCTTAATGATGTTAAATACAGTATATCAAGGTACTCTAATAAATGACACAAGACATGCCATATCATAATAGTAACAATAAAAGGTGTAAGACCCTAAATGGCGAAATGGGTGTTTGTTATTAAGAATCATAATCACAACAGTAATACCATTCAGTCATCTTTTTATTCATGTGCATGTCCTCTTTTAAGAGCCCGCTTTTTTTTTTCCTACCCAATCCTCGTATTCTTCCTGCTCTTTTCCCTCCTGAACTCTCCTCCTCATCAACATCATCATCTCTCTTTCTCTCCTTTGCGCTCTGCCGTCGACCCCTCCACCTCCTTCATCCTCACGGCATGATTCCCTCCCCCTCCTTTCATGCCATCACCACACCATATCTGTCGTTCCCTCTGGACTGTTTCGATTTTGCCGCAGTAAAACCTTTTTATCTGAAAGAGATGGGCGAAAGGAAGCACAGAAGGAGTGCACAGGAAGATAGAGGTAAAAGGTTGTAGCCTTGGGTTTATAAGATACCCCTGAAAGGTCTGATACCTAATTCACTTCAGGAGGGACGACTGGATGGAAAGAAGAACAAATGCTGCGGTAGACCTGTCTCAGTGGGCATTAGCTAATTAACTCTGCCGTCAGTTTATTATATCTTAAGGAGATGGAGCACAGAAAGGATCACAGAGTTGGGGGGGAAAAAGAGCAAGAAGTCAAAGAGGAAGGGGGTGAAGAGATTTATTTTATAAGCTATGAAGACCGTAGTTGTGGACAAAATGACTGATGAGTGGAGGGTAGATGGGAAGAGAGAGGAGTGGGGGGAGATTTACGGTGGAGGAGAGAAGTATGTTGTGGAAAAGAGGTTTCAGAAATGAGAAGAAAGTGATAAAAAAAAAAAAAAATAGGTGCAGAAGGTAAACAAAGGGTTTCTTTAAGCTTGAAAGAGTATCCAAAGCAAGAGGAGTTAAAGTATCACTTCACCCACATTTTCAACCTTAGGGGTGTACTGCATTAGCCCTGTTTGCCTTCTCTCAAATAAAATTAGAGTAAAACTGTGATTCTGTTTGTGGTGCAAAAAGCACAGAAAAAAATGGCACTTTAATAAGTGGAACTGCATCGTGTGTTTCCAGAAAGAATGACCCATTTGCGCAATTTGCAGCAAGTCCCAAGTAAAAATGACCATATTTATGCAAAGACAACGTGCTGTTGAGTTTTTAAACCGTGATTTTTGAAAGGTTTGTGTTGAGCAAGCCGAGTTATTATTATCTATTCTCACTGTTTTTGAGTAATGACAGAAATTACATATCAAAATGTGAGTAGGTGCCACTTGTAGAGCAACTTAACACCAGCTGGAAATCCTGTTTTTTCTGACCTTCAGTAGTTCAGTACTGCTGTAGTATAGAAGCGGTAGCCCCAGATATGGCGACACACCACAACATCACTGTTGGGTTTGATAACGGAGGCGACGGATCGAGCCCCTGATCTCACCCATTTGGGATGCTGGATGTGGTCAGAGGTGCAACAGGGTTGAAGCTTTAAGTCACAAACAGCTGTAAAAAGCTGCTTTGCATCCTGGCGTTAAGCCGTTTGAGTCAGTTCACTCTAATCGCACACAATTAAGGATATTTCACACCTGTTTTCACAGCTCACACTCACCTGTCTGTGAGCAGTTTTCATAGTGACTTTCCTTCAGTAGAAAGTAGTTCAGATAAAATCTATCCATAGTGAAGTCTCTGGATTATTCGGAGTAACTGGGATGATATGTCTGCAAAAATACATTTTTATATGTAATTTTTATTCTTTGATTACCAAAAATGACATTCAATCCCCCCCCTCCCCTACTGTACTGATATCTCACCCTTCTGACCCTTCACCAGAATACCAGAAGACCCTGAAATAAAATGTAGTCGATGCTTCTGAACTATTCTTTATTACTGTTGGAAAAAAGTGGAAAAAGACAGAGGGTGTGATAGAGACTGGCACGGTGTCACGAATTCCCAGATTTAATGCACAAACTCAAGATGTTGTAGCTACACTGTCCTGCCAGGGCGTCTGTGGTGAATAGTGAGTGTCTCAGTTTGGACTGGAACTTTGGAAGAATTAATCTTGTCTCAGCTGAAGTACAAAACTGAGTGCTAAATTCTCTCTTTGTCTGACTTAGTCTGTGACTGAAGTATTATAGTCTGTCTCTGATCGCTGAGAAACCTTTTAATCTATCTGTCAACCTCCTCCTCCTCCTCCTCCTCCTCCTCCTCCTCAGTCCCAGTCGTCCTGGCTGAACAGTTCAGTGGTCCAGAGCGAAACACCCAATGTTGTTCTGGAGGGACTGAGGCCGGGGAGTGGCTACGTGGTCCAGGTGAGGGCCCGCACTGTGGCTGGCTACGGAGCCTACAGCAAGGAGATGCTCTTCCAAACACTCACCGATGGTAAGTGAGTGGGTGGCTGGCTGGAGTGTGTGGAGGTGTGTGTGTGTTGGTGGGTGTTTTATGATGGAGAGGTAAGAGAGTGCAGCACTGATAGAGGGAATTTGAGAGGTTGAGCAAAAGTGAAAATCTGGCTGTGAAGTAATTAAATTCTGCCCTACTTAGTGAGTGTGTGTGTGTGTGTGTGTGTGTGTGTGTGTGTGTGTGTGTGCATGGATGTGTGGGTGTTTGCAGTCATGTAAAATGACCCATGTAAATGCTATTTTATGTGCGTTAGGGGAAAAACTGTCAGGTTTCACAAATCAATCAGGTACTTAGTGTGTGTGTGAGAGAATGTAAAAATATTAACTCTCTGTATTGGATTTTGTGTGTGTGTGTGTGTGTGTGTGTTCCTGCAGACGAGTATAAATCAGAGCTGGGACAGCAGCTCTCCCTGATTGCAGGTTCTTTAGTCGGTGGAGTGTGTATCGTCTCATTGGTGGCTATCGCTATCATTTGTACAAGGTAATACACAGGCACACATGTACACACACGGTCTCACACACACCTACACATTTCTGTATACATGTGTGTCCATGGGAGTATCCCAGTTGGTGGGATACTTCCTTGGTATTATCCAATCTAAATGTTAACATGTCATGTTTAGTGCCTTGTCCAGTCAAGGTACTCAACATGTACTGACTTAATATTTACTTTTGTAATTCCTTTCCTTCTGATACATTTTAATTAAACAGAACTGTGTGGAAATCAGATCTAAAAATCAGTAATCAGTAAAAGGTAGGAGTGAAAACCAGATTATTTCATCTCACAATCTGGAGCTTCAGTCACGTTCTAACAGGTTTACGATCCCCACCCCCCCCATACGACCATCTGTTGTCATGTGAAGCTCCACATTTTTGTCATGTGATGATAACTGAGCCATTTCCATGACGACTGAGCAAACAGTGTACCACTGTGACATCGGGCTGAAAGGTAGTAAGTGTACCTTTAGTTCAGAATTTTGTCAAGAAAACATTTTCGCAATAACCATTCATTGTTTTTATCAGCAGTCTGGTGTCTGCAATTTTGGAAAAGTAATGACAAAAAAAATGAAATGAAATTTGAAATGCCTGAAGTCTCTGTGAGTCCATGACCTCCTAGAGGTAACAAGTAACAAGCTCCCTCTCCAATATGCGATATGTATTGTGAAGATCAGTTAACGTATCATGGAGTGCATTTCTTCAGTTTCATCCTCAGATGAAAGCAGGGAACGACGGCTGACAACACAGAGTAGTAAGAAATATCACAGAGATTCAAACATTAAGGCTGTTGGGAAGCTCAAGCTTATTTTAAGAGAGTTGGCCTGGAAGAGAGGGTTGAGGGAAAGGTCTACGGAGCAGTCGCAGTTGGTCAAACCAACGCTAAGAGAAAGACAGTGACTATCAAGACCAGAAAGTATCTCGAGCATGTATGGCAGGGCAATCATGTGCTTCCTGCTGTGAATACGTGCTCAAAGTGCAGTGGAAATCGTTGATGATGATCACGTCTTTCCGGGTAAAATTGACCACAATTAGTGGATGATTATTATCCAATCATTTTTCTCCTTTTTCTTTATTTCTCATGCAGATACCATCTAATTGTCATTTGCATATTTATTGCATGAATACAAACTAATGAAACGGACAGCTTCGCGACTGATTGAATGATTTTTATTGACTTGCTGGATTTATCCATCCTCTGGAGGTGGGCAGCTTCAACCGCACGTGATTTCCCCGCACACGTTCGTCTTCCGTCGCCATCGTCATTAGCCATAACTGTTCCTTATTGTCTGAGTCGACCACACAACGTATCGCCGCTGTACCTCGCTGGTTCATTTTGAGCGGTTTGTCATAAGCTTCCAGGAGACTACGGTTTTCATGGAGGGTCACCTGAATTATCATGGGAGGAAAGAATTGCTGTAGTTTTAGTTTTGTTACATATGTTGTGATGTATGGAAAAACCCAAAATGAACAGTGTGAGCGGACTACTTTGTATAGCTTTTGTATAGGAATGATTCTGTCCCAAGCGTTTTTGATCCTTATAAGAGGCTGATCGTTGTAACTGTGATCAATGTAAGTGTTTCCACAATACTATAATAGCTGGTGAGAGACAGCCTCTCTTCAGTCATATCCTCTTCAGTCATATCTAACGGTGATGATGACTCATGCGTGCGAGCATTAAACATCTACTGAGGATTTGAGTAGTGTGTGTTATAGTGTTTGAACACCAACTCGTCTACACCAGACAAAAACTGATTTTTCAGTTTCCATGACACAAGTCACCTGATACTAATGAATTCCTGAAAGACTTTTTTTTTTTTTCTTCACTTAAGCAGAGTTTTTTTTTTTGACAGTAAGACTATTTATTTTACCGCAACTCAGCTGAAGGGAAGACAACCAATTAGCATTTCTACCATTTCTTACTTTTGTGTAACATTTCTGTCTGCTTGTCTTTTTCTTCCCCCAAATTCTCTCAAATGCTGTCTGTAGAAGACGGCAGCTGAAGGAAAGCGTGTACGGAGACAAGCTGCAGCAGTACAACACAGGAGGAGGTACAGCTAATACTGAAACTTTTAATTAGCTCAGTTTATATCTGCTTACATACACCAGACTTTTTAAACTGTGTTTGTATTTGCACTTTCTAATTTCCTCCTCAGAGGTGACTCTGAGACCTGACATGTTCAGCGGTCCCACCCCCACTGTGACCTTCCCCACCCTGTCTGAAGGTCATAATTCACCGGGGGTCAAGATCTACATCGACCCCTTCACCTACGAGGACCCCAACGAGGCCGTCAGGGAGTTTGCCAAGGAAATCGACCCCTCCTGTGTCAAAATAGAGGAAGTCATTGGATCAGGTAGAGACTTTCATAGACTTGTGTCTTTGACCGTTGGCCTTGCCCTTCTTCTCTCGTGTTATTTCTGTAAGACGATATAGATAAAATGAACAAACACCTAAAATGGAAAATCCATGATTGTTTTAATATGCGTCAAATATTCCAGTGCGTTCGATCTATTTGTACAAGAGCGTTTGTTGAAGAGTAAGATAAAAACTAACAGTCCTTGTTCACATTTGATATAAATTATAAAGCATATAAAGTAAATCTCGGTTTCCTTCAGTGAGACCAACTGTCACTTAAAACAACAGATACTCTACAGTAAATTAATTAAAGTCTTCAGCTATGCCAGACTTTTGTGTCAATGAGGAAGATCTGGAAACGCGCAATGGCAATTTATTATTTTGCTTTATTTTTTTCCTTTGAAGTCAGGAGCAATGTTTTATTCATGCTGAAAACTTTCACCAGAATAAATTAAAACTGTCCTCATGCATTCTCTTTGGCTACCCGAGCACTCACTGTAAAAATGCTGTGTGATGTTTGGCAAATAGAGAAAGTTGAACGTGAAGTAGAGTCCCAAGTTGAATGTGAAATTTTTTTGGGGGGGGCAGAGTTTTTGCATTTCAGTTGTTGGATTGAAAAAAAGAAAAAAAGAGATGGAAATGAGAAAAAAAGTCATGAAACCATGCAACACCTTCAGCACCTTCCAGCATTTCACTTTAGCGTCTATCCAAGTCAGGTGAAACACAGAACACACTCAAAGAGATACATAGGATACATAAAAAAAATCATAGAATACATCAAATTTGAAATACAAATATGTAAAACATGTGCTAAAACCCACCACATGAGTTCATAAATAGGTTTGCAAAATGTAGTGTACATCCAATAACAGCATAATATAAAACCAGGTGTAGATCTGGCTGTTATCTTCCAACTCAGTCATCAACTGTGTGACTACATGCTTAGAAATAAAATTAGTATTTGGATAACCAAACTCTATTATAAAGAGCCCCCAAATAATCTCAAAAGTAAATATGTATGATTTCTTTCATTGCTGTATTCCTCAGATCAAACTCGGGTTCATTGCCTTCATGCCTTAAAAAAACACTGCACATAAAATACAGAAGGCCTAACCTCAAGCTCTGTACCAGAACATCATGAAATTATTCATTCTTGTCACAAGTGGGTTTTTAAAGATAATATTGATGCATAATGTGGATTTTTTTTCATCAAATTTATGAATAAATAAGCTTTTCAAGGTCTCAAAGACGTGCGCCGTATATCATTTACGCACTAACTTTTGAACTCTTTTTCATTAAAGCTCAATGCCACCTATTTTAGGGGCAAGGTTACAGCACTGAACTGCCGCAGGGCTCCAGGCGTCCAAAAGTCCCAGCTTCACTGTCAGTTGTTTTTTTTATTGAATGATGCATATAGAAATGACCACAAACTAGTCAATACACATAGAAACTTAATCTTCAACCATATCTAATTTGGAGCATAATGTATATACAACACAGAGGCTGTATGCACATACTAGCATTGGGTCAGTTTCTGGTTTCTTCAGTCAGGTTCAGTGTACAAGCTTAAAGTTTTATGAGCCAACATTTGTCATTATGAGACGTTCTGACAAATTAAAAAGTAGCCTGCATCAGCAACCTGTGCCAGTGGTGCTAAATCTAATTCGTATTACTTGTAACCAGCAATACGACAATATGATTAACGCAATATCATGTTTTTTTTTTTTAGGCTATTAACAGAGCCACTAGTGTCAGAGCACTGGTCTTTGTGTACACAATGTGTACACAGGGTCAAAAGTCTGGTTCACCATTAATACTTCAAAATCTTTCTAGTTATGAGACCTCTCTTTTGCTTTGTATTTCACTCACATGATGCATTTTCCTTCTACGTTATTATTTAATCTAATTATCATGAACTAACACAAATTATGTATTATACCAGCATATGGGTACACGTTGCAGAAAGGACAGTAGATGGGGACCACGAACGGGTCCAACAGCATATTTTTATCTTGAGGTCCCCGAACAGTTTAGCCTGCCATGGGCAAAATAGATAAAATCCTCCATCACAATTTATGTAGTTGTGTGCGATCATGACTGATTTGTCGGTTATGTACTCAGTGGAATAGGACAAAGTATGTCACCACATTGATGCAAAATCAGGACGATGTTAAAGGGATTGTTACCACAGTATGGAAAAATCTGTATTGTTTCTTGGTGTGTTTTGTTATATCGCTCAACCTCAATGCCATCATGCGTCTGCAGTGGGTTCATTTGTTTTCTGGCAAGCAGATTTTAGTCTTTAATGATTAATTAGTGATATTTGTCTTGTACCCTAAACCATAATGTTTTTACCCCAAGTGTTATACTGATAACCTATTTTTTTTCTCCTTTGGATCAAAACCAATCAAGCCCAAATGGCCACGCAGCTGTGGGTGATAAAGGTCATGAACCAGATTCAGACCCTCACGCTGAGAGTATGTGCTTTCGGCTTTGGTTTGTTGAGCCACTATGAGAGGCTTTCCGTAATCCCTTCGTTTCTCACTTTATTTCTCTGGGGTGAAGGTTTCTCACCTCAGCCAGTGGTGGCAGAGGAGGGATAAAAAAAAAACTGATGGGGAGGGAGGGTAAAATATGAGCCTGGGTGATTGAGATGTGGCCAGTCTTAAACGGCTGTATCTCTCCCATTCTGCTGCGTTAGACAGAGAAAATGTCTTAAAAGCTGGTTCTCCCTTATTCCCTCTCCCTGACTTTCTTTTTTGTCTTTCTTTCTGTATTTCTTTGATACTTCTCCCTATCTTCATCTCTCTGCGATTCAGCCCCTCTGGAGTTTTTAGAGTTTGTTTGCGTGCGGAGAAATGCTAAAACAAAGAACGAAGGGGGAAAAAATCCAAACAACAGATAGAGGAGGGAAGATAAAAGAAGAAAGCACCCTAAGGAGATTGTAAAAATATCTCACCTCTCTTTTCCTCTGTGATAACACCTCTCTCTTTTCCTCTATTCTCATTACTACCGCGCACACTGTAAGAAATGTCATTCATAAAAAAATCACTTCATTTGACTGAGGACAGGTACTAAAACCCTTTTATATCTATTACAAGGCAGTAACAACATCACACCTGACAGGCCAGTTAATTTATTTGCAGTATGTTAGGTATGCTGTAGATTTAAGACGATACTTAAAAACAAAGACAATGAATATGTCTTCTAATGCTCTATTTTCTCCTTGAATACCTCTATTTTCAAAAAAATAGGAAGTGACATATCATCTGATCTCCCTTTGCGATCATTTGTTGTTTTCACCCCTCTGCGTCTTTCCGTACTTCCTCCCCTCTTCTACCTTATTATCAACACTGTATCATCCCCATCCTTAGATTTTTCATTTCTTCACCCCATCTCACCTTCCTTCCCCCATCCTCTTTCCATTCTCCTTCCTATTTTGCCCTCCATGCATCTCTCCTTTTGCTGGTTCACAGCAGTGACAGTAGATAGTTTTTAATGAGCAGTGAGATGCGGAGCAGAGATCACAGTGAGACAGTACGACGCAGCCTGTCATCCAATTCCCATCACTCATTCATTATTCACACACTGATTTTTATCTCTGGAATGGGGACTTTTATTTTGAAGTGATATTCAATTTTCATGTCCCCGAGCAGCATATGGCTGCACTTATTTTGACAAAAGTCATCTGTGTCGCCGCAGCTGTGAGGAAATTTTCTGTACTTTGAACAAGTTCAAGGCATAGAGGTGAAAACCAGGTCATATTCTTCACATCACCCAGTTCGCAGATCAACATAGAGATGCATAAAAAACACAATAACGTGGGTTTTGTTTTCATTATTCTGCATTCTGTGACATGTGCATTAGTGGTCTCTCTTTTTAACTGCACACAATACAACATCTATTTGAAATGAATAAAACTAGAGTGAATAACAACTATTGGGTCACAGTACTGATTTAAGATACACCAAAGGGGTTAATAGATAAATATATGATATAATCACATTCATAAATACAGAAAAAGCTCTGGATTAAAGGAGTACTACACCAATTTTCACCAGAGACAGTAGTAGGAAAAGGGCCAGTATACTCTGTCAGAAGTGCTTACTGATCGGAACAGCTATAAACTTTGAATTTCCAACGTGGTCGGACAATAAGTCAAATGATTTTATTCTGATCAAGCATAACACAACTCTGAAAGTCTTCTCTGACTCTGGGGGAGTATTTTTAAAATCTGGCATTATAATCTGATTTTGTCGATATTACAAAATGTTTGATAACCACTGAGTAAATACTGACTAGTCTAATCTTACTCATTCACATTTGTAGTTAGGAAGCTACGGTAAGTATGTGAAAGCTGAAAATGCTTCCGCTTGCAATACAAATCAAACAGCGGGCAGGTATTGAACTTGTGAACTTTGTGCTCCAGCATAGTCTCTTTATCCACGAGGTCACCTGGCTGCCTCAACTTCAATGACAGTTGAGGTGTGGTGTGCAAAGCCAAGTACCTTGGCAGTAATAATGGCACTGTCCCTTTTATCCTGTTTGCCAGCGCTGCTACAAACCTTTTCTCACCCCAGAGAGGAGCTATTGACGGGATTCATTTTTTGTTGTTCTTGCAGTCTGCAAAAATACCATCAGCATGCCCTTGAGCAAAACCCTCGACCTCATTCTCCTCGAGCCGAGCTGCCCAAAGTCCATCAGTATGAGACTGAGGGTGCTGGGGCAGCTGCCAGGTCTGAGAGAGTGTTTATGTCTTTAGCACACCCTGCCCCTCTCACTACTGCTCAGCTCAGCTGCTGCAAAGAACAATATGCTGTCTTTTGCTGATTGATGGAGGATTTTCAATAATGAATGGTAGCCAAATGGTATGAACTTCAGCCCATGTGATTTCACGGGTGAACAATTTAACTCATAAAATGTGATTATAATGCAATTATTTATTACATATTATTTATTATTTAAGGGCTCTGAATTCAAAGGAGCATTAATAAAACAGCCAACCCCCAACAATGCACTTGTTTTCCCCTGCTGAGTCACATCCTGTCGCCTGAGGAGCCTTAGATGTATACTGTGGTTTGTCATTTTGCTTTTTGACAGAATGCTTTCATTTCAGCTCAATCATGTTTTCTCCTTCTTTAGGTGAGTTTGGGGAGGTGTACAAAGGTCGCCTGAAGCCTGTAGGGAAAAAAGAAATCCCCGTGGCCATCAAGACCCTGAAGGTGGGCTACTCTGAGAGGCAGAGGAGGGACTTCCTGTCCGAGGCGTCAATCATGGGCCAATTCGACCAACCAAACATCATCAGACTGGAGGGCGTGGTCACCAAGAGCAGGCCTACGATGATCATCACAGAGTTTATGGAGAACGGAGCACTGGACTCATTTCTCAGGGTAAATTCCACACACATGCTGTTCTTACAGACACACACAGATGCAGCTATTTAAATAATGCACCGCCGCGCTTGATACAACTTTCAAGAAAAGAATCATCTACAGTTTTAATGCTGAGCAAGTGCAGTGGAAGTGTGTGAATGCTACTGATTTCAGAGGTCTAACCGATACTTAATTAGTCCATAATTTTTCTGTGGCTCCACAGAAGACAGTGGCAGAGAATAGTGTTTTTATGAAGGTTCCCATTCCTTAAAGTAAGACACTGAATTAGAAAATATATCTTAAGTAAGTTAAGTTTTGGAATTGGTCCAGTAGATCGCCTCAGTTGGCAGCCACGTATGGGTTGCGAACGAGCTTCAATGGCTGTAATGTAATCCTGTGGGACACTGTACTAGACAGAGGACTTGTTTGTTTTTGCCACCGACACACTGAGATTGTTGCTCAGAGTTTCCGACAACATTACGCGAAAGATCCCTACAGAGATAGATCTGTATTATCCTTTTTGTTTAGCCAGAAACAGCCATCCCACTCCTCCCCCTGCCTTGATCGGTTAGTTTGTTTGTGTTATTCTGGTATTTTAAAGAGTTATTTTTTGTCAGTAGAGTCTGGTGGCTTTGAGCAGAGCAATATAAAAGCTGTTTCTGGATAAAGAAGAGGGATCTTGTAGGGTCCTTTCCGTAATGTCAAACATTTAGAATAGCAATGGGAGCCTGTCAGTGGCAAACTTTGTGGGCATGGTTGCCCCAAAGGATTACATTACAGTGGCCCATTTGTGGCTGCAGGCTTCCAGAACATTTTTTTACCTACCACTTATTTCAAACCCAAAATATGGTTTAAATGTTGTTCTTATCTCGACAAGTTTAATTTTACATGCAAACTGATGCTGTTGAGGAAATGAATATCCTATTATGTTGTTTGGCTGACTAGTATCATATTTCAATATCAAGATACAGACAATAGCACACACATGCTTCAACACACTGTGAATACTGCATGTATGTATGTATGTATGTGCCCACAGTATCTTCAGTCCAAAACGCGTATGGTCCAAACATATAAATACCCAAACAGAATAACAGATGGAGGAGGGAGGATTGGGAGCTTTTTGAGAAAGAGACACAAAGATAGAAACAACCTCCTGCTCTTCCTCTTCTCTCTTTTCCTTCCTGTGCTCTTTCCTCCTCATCCTGCCAGCCTGTCTGTCTGTCCGTCTCTTTGATCCTGCCCTCCTTTCGAGGCGCCTCTAAAGACAGAAAGAGAAACTCTTTGATGTTTGGTTCTCACAGCGTGACCCCTTTTGACTTAGAAATCATCCGCTGACTCATACACACACACACACGCACGCACACACACACACACACACACACACACACACACAAACACACACACACACACACAATGATCGATCTCACTGGTGTTGCTGTCCTAGCGTGACCATCTTGCAGGCACAAGACCCAGAGGATCAATGTGTGTGTGCGTTTGTGTGCACCTAGAAGAAGGTTTTTCCTGCAGAGGATTAGACTAGAGGAGCATCAAAGGTGCAGTTTGATGCACAAAGTGAATTAAAAGACGCACACACACACACACACCTTCCACTGCAACTATGTCAGTTGGGATGTCAGTGATGTGTATAAGAGACAGACTGTCTGGCCCAAAGGTGAAAGAGTAAAATAGCAGAAAACAAAAAGTTTTACCAACATGTCTCATAACAACAACAAGCGTCCAGCTCCTCAAAATATGTGCTTTTTCTGTTGACTTTGTTTCATATTCAGCTCAGGAATTGAATGTTTAAGGAGATATTTGTAAAGAATCAGATTAAAGCAACGGTATAGTAAAACTGTTTCATTCTTCTATAAACATCTCACCATAATAATCTGTCTGACACATGGAAAGGAATTATTGCAATAATAAGATGAACCATTTTCTCCATCATATCACATACTGTATATCTTTGAGACAGCTAAAACCCATCTGTGGATGTTATCAAAGACCCTGATGCCGAATCAGTCCCTGTTTAATTATTCCGACTCAAAACATGTTCTCCACAGTGAAAAACGCATAATTAAGTCTATCTTTATGGAATCTCCAAGCCTTTTTTAAAGCCACTTGTGTATAACATCGCTCAACCTTCTATTCAAAGTAAAAAAATAAACCGGCATCTTCTGCTGTATAGGATAAACTATAGAAACGCAAATTGAGGTGGCAAAGAGGTGTTTGTATTTATGTTCTGAATGACCTGTTAATGTGAAAACCAAACAAAGATAGCCATGCATGTTGAGATGTGTCGACTAATGTTGAAAGCATGTGCGTGTATGTATATATTTTGTTCCTCTCTTTTCTCTCTTTATTCGTCTCTTATCTCTCTCTTCTTTCTATATATTTTTATATGTAAAAACCACATTCTTTTATCACAACTCTCACCCACCAGGGTTCAACATGTTCAACTTAAATAATAATTGAATTCAATGACAGACGAGCTCGCAAATCAAGTATAAACTGGGTGCATTATATATATATATGAGAGGTCCACTATGGTTGAAGTAAACTAGCTTGTAGGAGGTTTGTTTAACCATTTATAACTGCCTATATCACACAACGCAAAGACGCATGCCATCTGATTTCAACCTTTTTTTTCCTCCAATTAATGTTGGCTGTAGCTCCTGTCGTGACATTTTATGTGAAATACTGACGTATCTTTTCACCTGCTAGGCTTCCTATGAATAACTAAAGAGAAAAAGTCCGATAACGGAAAATAAAAATAATCCTGTCATGGGTCATGGTTTTGCAGCAAAATGATGGGCAGTTCCCAGTGATCCAGCTGGTTGGTATGCTGAGAGGCATCGCGTCTGGAATGAGGTACACACACACACACACACACACACACACACACACTCGCACACTTCTGCTACAAAAATCAATCTTTATCATAAAGATGAAGAATAAACTTTTTCAAAGATTGTTGTGTGAAATTACATTTTTATTTAACAATACCAATTCTATCGTACTGAGATTTCACGTGGTGATATCCAATACTGTTTGGTCATGTGTTACACTCATCAGACATCAGCAGCTTGAGACATTCTGCCTCCACTTCCTACAAACTCTCTTTCTCTCTCACACACCCACTCACATACACATTACAAACAAACACAAACTAGTTCTACTGTATTTATAAGTTGGGAGCACCACAACGTGTCGGCTCGGCAGCTTGAAACGCCGCGCACAAACACACCGAGATACACACACACACACACACACAGATCCTATCTGTATTTTATTGCAGGTATCTGGCTGTGATAACACACAGACACGTACACAAACATTAAATCCTATTTCTATGTTATCTTGGATAGCTGGCAGTGATAAGACACACACACACACACAAATACATTGACACGCATACACACTAAATCCCATTACCTTTTCATAGTAGCCCACGTAGCTGGCAATGGATAACACACACAGTCGCGTAATAAATTCTTTTGATGTTACAGGTACCTGGCGGAAATGAGTTATGTTCACCGGGACCTGGCTGCTCGGAACATCTTAGTTAACAGTAACTTGGTGTGTAAGGTGTCTGACTTCGGCTTATCACGATATCTGGAGGAGGACACCTCTGACCCCACCTACACAAGCTCCCTGGTGAGGACACACACTCACACACAGGGAAAATGCAAGTGCAAATAAATGTACGCTCAAGAGGACACACAGTAATGCTGCAGTCATGCCGCGGCCCAAAGATGGCAGACTAAGGCGCTGGACTGCTCCGTTCTCAGTGATAAAAAAAAAAAAACAGTTCATTTTGATGATCTTTAAAAGCAGTGGGATAGTGAATGTAAAATTTGTCCTAAAGGTGGTGCCAAAGAAACTGTGTGCAATGGACATTTTAGGACGTCTCAGACTCATCTTGTCAGACTCGGCTCATGTTTTATCATCTTCATGAGCCTCAGCTGCGCTTCAAGCTGAATGCCAATGCTAGCATTAAGACTGTGTGCAGTCGCTAACGTGCATGCTAAGTAACCTAAAACTTAACATACAGATGATGATGCAGGCTCAAGGGATGCAAACAAATCATGTAAAATTATCTCCACCACTTCTCGCAAGTACATGCAGGCCAGTCAGTGCTCTCAAGCTGGCGCGTAGCTGTCTTGTTAGCAAACATTCGTTGTCTCTCATCAGCATACAGTATATAACATAGAGGATTCCAACGTTCCCTTCCTCTCTTCCTCCTTTGGTTTTTGGTCCATTACACAATGAACATGGCGATAATTAGCTCTGCTTCACACCACGTTCAGTGGGTCTTCACCTTTCGCTGATGGGAATTCAGTTATTCGTTTAAGAGCTACCCTGTCATAAACTTAAGCATTGATTTGGATATTTTAGCTCATAGTGGCACTGTATTTTCATACAGCGGGCCATTGTAGTCTCTAAGGGGCTTGTACATTCCATCAAAACTACATGTCGGATGGTTGAAGAGCTTTGGGAACACCTACACACGCTCGCACCTCTTTCACGTACACAACTTCAGATTGAGGGGCTGTGTTTTACTATTTCTGTAACTTTCCAAAGTCAAAAATCAGACATCCATCCAAAAAATCAGGCACACATATGATTATCTGTCAGGACTGTTTACAGTGTTTCTCCCACTGAAAACAGTATGTGGTGCGTCAGAGCAGCAGGTGACACACAGCAGGCATTCACGTGTCTACACAATATTTGAGATCGAGTAGATGCAGCTCCCATCACCGTGCCTGGACTGCGATGACATGACATGTGATAATATTTACAGTCAGTCCTCACCATTATGATGAATATGGCAGCTACATGGGCCACCTATGTCCTTTGCTAGCACTGTGTGATGAATGTGTGAGCGGGCACGTCAAGAGTGGAAGCATAAAGCAAAACATGTTTCCTGAACGTCTTTCTTTCCGTCATTTATCTTCCCCTCTCTTCTTTCCCTGTACCTTCCTTTGTCTCAGGGAGGTAAAATCCCGGTGCGGTGGACGGCTCCGGAGGCGATTGCCTACAGGAAGTTTACGTCTGCTTCAGATGTCTGGAGTTATGGGATCGTCACCTGGGAGGTGATGTCATATGGAGAGAGGCCTTACTGGGACATGAGCAACCAAGATGTGAGTCACTTGCTTGACTGATGTTTGTGTTTGTGTATGTGTGTGTGTGTGGTTTAGGGGTGTGCTTGTTTGTTTCATCTGCTGTCTCTCACAGCAGGGTGTCAGCATGTCTGGAAAAGCATACGGAAAATGAGGACATCAGTTTAAGTGTCAGAGGAATGTTTGTTTCCAGGAACATCAGACCAAAAGGCATCAGTTGTTTTTTTTCCAGCCGATCTTTTCGTTAGGGAATATTTCATTGTGTTGACAACTTTATTCCAGTTACCCTCACAATATGATCAATATGCACAGCATTTCCATACCTTGTTTTTTCTTTGTGCTGGCACCACAGTGATGTTATAAAATGGTTTAAGGTTTCACTCATGCCTGTGTTTTTTATGGTAGAAAGGAATTTTGAGAGAGGTACATAGGTATCTGCCGCTGTTGTGTTAAAATGTAATCTAAAAACTTCTCTCTCTACCCACTTTATATCTTTAGGCTGAGTATTCAATTTTACTCTTCAAACCCAAAGGGGATAACGTGCAGTACATGCAAGAGGAGGTTCCAGAAGATCGGATTGCTGACATTTTTATTTTTAGGTTTCTATTCCGAGAAGAAATGTGATACACAGATTATAGTTAGTTTTGGCACTAAAACCCACTTCAAAGCAGCGAGGCTCTAAATCCCAGTTCTTGCTCTCTAAAACTATACATCTAATGGCTTTGACACAGAGGAGACAAGCATCTAGTTCGCCTTGTGTTTAAACTTTAAAACATTTTTGTTGCGTCCAAAACATCAGCTTCGGTTTTGATTATCAACTGGAAAATCATCTTGATAACACTATTTTAGGAAATGATTGGTATTTTGTCCTATTTTTCTGAGTAACACCACATTTTTCAGACCAGCGATGTTTAACTTGCTTTAGACCTCATTAACTCGGGCTATATGTGAAGTTGATGTGGTTAGCTGCCCTGTGCTGAGGAGTTAATCAGTGTAAGACAAACATTCTCCACCAATAAAACTAAATCATTCCCTCGTTTTTGTCAGGAGAGTAAGCTTTTCCCTGCCTAGTATCTACATAACCTTAACCAACTCTTTCCCCTTATTTCACACTTTCCTTCCTGCCACTTACTTCCCCCCCCTGCTGTCTCTCCTCACCTCCCCCCTTTGCAATCTTGCCCCCCCATTCCCCTATGGTTGCTCTTGAGCAGTAGAAGCTGCATAGAAGCGGCCTATGCAGCAGTAATGACAGAGAGTCAAGTATAATGACAGAGACAGTTTTATAATGGCACAGACAGTTTATAATGATCGGGAAAGTGTGTGTTTCCACTATAGCTAACGAGGGTCTGCTGGGGCATTAACTATGTATGAACCTCACACCCTAAACGCACACATACAGCACACACAGCTAAACCACACACATGCAAGCCGACATGCTTAAAGGCACACACACACACACACACACACAAGATTTCAAAGAACATGGAACGGTGAAATTGTCAGCGGAGCCACCACAGGTGCTGTGTTCGACATGAATTAATCATGAAAGAGACCTGTGATGTTTTACTACACTCGCTGCTATTTTGATTGACAGCCATGCTTAGAGAGAATTTATGCGGCACAAAGCCTGAGAAGTGTGTCGGGGTCAAGTAGAGTTCACTCAGCGAACAGACAGATCCCAGACGCTGTATCTACAGTAGCAGAAGCACCCTCAGCTTATTGTTCGATAGGCTTACATGTACATTAATGTGGGCTTGAAACTTTAATTTTACAGGAGGTGATGAAAAGTGCATGTATTATTTCAAGGAATTTTATGGCACCTCCGCTTTGGTGAAGGCACAGCCTGTCATTAAAATGTGAGCAGAAACGTAGCAACAGCACCATGCAGTACTTTGCCCAGATAGGAAAGGTTTGTAGTCGATTCACAGGCAGAGCAGGTGGAGTGAAATCAGCATTTACTAGATCAAAGCAAGGCGAGGCACACAAATCCAAGTTGGCAAAGCCTGGCAGGCAAAAGTCCAGAAACAATTGGAGGTCATGAAATAAGGCAGGCAGGAAAATAAGACAAAAGACTGGAGCGAGTGCTGAGGCGACAGGGCAGGGAGACGAGGGAAGTTAGTGAGGGAATGAAGAGCAGGTGTGAACACATCGGGGATAATAAGAGGAATGGCAGGATATGAAATGACAGTTAACCTTCAGATAAAAAAAATAACATGTTATAAGTGTATATTTCTGTGTATATAATAGTTCAATGATCACAAAACAACGGCATGTGGCGGTAATGAAGTTCAACATAAATAAACTGTAACTGCACTAACAGACTTAATTTAAAACATATTTCACCATATTTCCCGCCATAAAGCACAAAGATGTCAACCAGCTCTTGTAAAGTTCACAAATTAGAACGTTATATCTTGTTTGTGTATTGTGTACAACAACTAGAAATTTAAAAACAACAATTGTGGGCTATATTTGGGATTATTTCTTGGCTGGATGCTGTGATTTTATTGGAGTTTTCACTGTGACGCCCGGCCTGTTCCTGTTCCTGGTTAAGCTGAACAGCTGCCAGTGGGAGCTTCTTATTTGGTGGCGTCGATCATCCCATCTAACTCTTGCCAAAAAAAAAACAAATAAGCTTATTTGCCCCAAATTTCAAAACTTCAACTGTCTTTCATCATAAACGGATGGCTTAAATAGCAGTCTGGCAGGTGCTTTTCTCTCTTCCTCATTATGGTCGCGTTCAAACGACACTACCGACACTCTTCCTATGAAGGGTTTGTTAGATTTGTCACGCCTCTAAGCTACTTACGGTTTGTCGCCAGGTCACACAAAAATGTGAGTTTTAAACATTACAGCCATCATAATTAGAGTTTGGGCACAGAGGGCAGAATAATTGGTAATAATGATGACTGCATTTGATATTTTATTTCCTTGATAATTTATTTTGTTGTGGCAAGGCTGCTAGTTTTATTCTTTCAGTCAAAGGGGGTTTTGAATTCTGTGATATTCAGGATAATTACATTCTGCACCCAAAGGGATGCTGGCATATTTAGCACAACCTCTCCGCCATGCAAAATTCCTGTCGAAAAGTTTTCTCAGAAAAGCCTCGAAAGATCCCTATCATTCTGAATACCTGCACTGGCATAATGAAATCAGAAGCCCCTCTTGTAACACTACCTGCCTCGACATCAGAGACTGCAGCAGGCGTCACAGCTGCTTAGCGATGAATATCTAGATATACTGAGCGACTGCACGCTGTGTAAGGATGAAGTTCTCAACTGGAAATTGAATCCTCTTAACTAATCCGGGTTTTCATTTTTTTCCGTGGTTTAGAATAAAGCCGAACGAGGCGAGGTTCTTCAGTAAAAATACACCTTACTTATCAGCCAAAATCACAAAGGAGCTGTAATTGAGAAGACTATGCCGGCAGAACTTTTCTCTGCCAACAGGAAGTCACAAACTTGAGAGGGAAGTATAAAGTGTCCCCATAACAGCCGGACTTTTTGTCGGATCTTTTTGCCAGTTTCATCCCTTTGATATCATGAGCATCGTAGAACAGCACCATGCTGTGCGCAATTTACAGTTGTCATCTTTGTGGTGAAATATTTTCTCCCCCTCTGTTATTTATATCTCCCATTTCCTCTTCTAGGAAAGTGGGCTTGTTTAATCTTCTCATCCCGTGTCCCTGTATTAGTTGCTGTGCTCTTTGTTGATATATCTTACGTAACTTTTGAAAAATTAAAATCTTAAATCAAATGTGAGCTTAGGGCCACTAACTACTTCCATTACATAAAACCACACTTGACCTTATTAAAGTCGGACTTTTTTTTGTGTTAGTGTATCATTTTGAAGCAAATGTTGAATGTACAGTGTAACGGCTACAGAATAATGACACCATCTGCATTTAGATTGGTTCCCTAAAAGCATCGCTTTCACTGTGCAGTTCTGTCTGCCACTGGGTACGATCTCCTTTTCAGTGTCAACCAATCTGCCAGTCCGCTGGCACACTTTCCACTTAATCAGTAAATAACACAACCTGCTTACTTATTAATATGACCTGATGTTTTGCTATGATAATGGCTGAGACGGCTTTTGTCACAGCACCAAGATCGGGGGTTTCAATCTAAACACAGAACATGTTTTCTTGTGGCATCCCTCTTTAAAATGTGCAGTGATGTAAGTTAATATATTCTCTTATGATCAAGGAATGGATGAGCAGACAGATGGTTGAATGTTTGAAGACACCGATCAGGCTGTCTTTGCGACTGCACTGCAATAATACCACTTGGAAACGCCTTGCAACTATTTGTCTCGCACTCATATTTTGCTCCTTTTCCCTCCTCCCCTCTCTCACTGCGGCTCAGGTGATAAATGCCATCGAGCAGGACTTCAGGCTGCCAGCTCCCATGGACTGTCCGGTCGTGCTGCACCAGCTGATGCTGGACTGCTGGCAGAAAGACAGGAACGCACGGCCAAAGTTCCCCGATATTGTCAGCATGTTGGACAAAATGATACGCAATCCTGCATCTCTCAAAGCCGGCACCAATAATATCGCCCCTGGGTGAGGAGGGATATAAACTAATTTGCACACACAAACGCTCTCTTCCTGCCTTATCCCTCTTTTTCAGTGACACATTGCTTTTCTTTATCTAATGCCTCCCCACCTCTACTTTTGCATCCACTGTCTGCAGTCCTTCCCATCATCCCTTGTTAGACCGCGGAGCTCCAGACCTGAGCAGGGTGAGCTCTGTGGAAGACTGGCTTGCTGCGCTGAAGATGACCCAGTATCGAGACTCCTTCCTGGGCTCCGGCTTCACTTCTTTGCCACTCATCACACAAATCACAGCCGAGTAAGTCTGCCGATAAACCGCCTCTGTCTTTTTGTGTTTTTGTCGCTCCATGCCTACGTCTCACGCTGCTCACCTGCCAAGTGAGTGTCTTGTTAGTCGGACAACTGGCAGGGCGGCTGGTTGGCTGACTGCTGATCCATGTGTACGCGTGTCTGTCTCTCTGAACAATCTCCCAGGCTCACTTGCTTCCGTCCTTTCTTTTTTTTTTTTTTATCATGGTACAAAATGCTATAAGTGTCACCACAGAACATAAATATATCTGTAATCGCTGTTGACAATTTGAGCCACTGTGAAAATAATAAGAAGCCTCTCCTCCAGGTGGTACTGCATTGGTGGGTGGTACTGTACCTACGCCTAAATCACCTACAAAGAAGCTTTCATGTAGCTATTTGCCAACCTGCCATACCTGGAGTTTGGGCTTGTTTGATTTGTTCGACTCTTCTGTAGAAAGTGAATGCAGTGAAAGTGAGATTTTTAATCACCAAGTCTTCCCCTCCACCATCTGCCATTGTGCGAAGTTGTGAATGTTTGAGCCTCATTTACTCGGTGTAATGTGCTGTATGTGTTTTGTTGTTGCTCCCTGTTTACCGTACTGTGGGTCAAACACAGAGGGGGATTTTTACCACAGAGACTTATTAAGTATACTTTAACATAGTAGCAGTGCAGAGAAAGCACATAAGGCCACGCAGAATTGGCTATGAGCCAGTAAACTTTGTTTGAAACACGTTTGATGGATGTGGAACTGCTATTCAGGGATAAAATGGATGGTAAGCATTCCTGGAATCATTTTCTTTGTTCTGAAACTAAATCTAACTTTGCAATACAAATTTATGGTTGTTGTGTCTGTTATATTTTATCACCAGTAAAGTGATGTATACGATCTTATCTTTTTTTTTTTTTCTTTTTGGTTAAAAGCAAATTGCCCCAGATATCTGATCAGTAAAATAGATTAATGATGTACATAGTATTTCACGCCGCTGTTTTAATACGCCTGCAAAACATATACTTTACAGTACAGTTAAGTAGGAAAAAATGTAATTGCGTTTTTCCCTCATTATATAAATGTAGGCTTCTACTTTGCCATTATTTAATGAAACCTGCCAAAAACAGTGTTTACCAATGGAGTGTATGATGCATGTTCATGCTGTGCTAATTTAGAGCACCGGCACTTTTTCAAATCCCAATTCAAGTACCCTTATGATTAATGCAGTGATGATTTATTGGTGTCAAACACCTACACATCGCACCTTTAATAGTAGCCGTGTTAATATGGCATGTTTCTTTTAATGATTCAACCTCATATCTGTGCCTCTGTCTGTGTTTTTCCAGAGACCTTCAGAGGATTGGAGTGTCTCTAGCTGGACACCAGAAGAAAATCCTGACCAGTGTTCAGTCAATGAGGCACAACATCGATGATCAGTCTCCTACTGACTCTGTGTAACCACACAGTGGAGTGATGCAGTATGAAATATTTGTCAGTTGTACAGTCTGAATGAGCAGGCTGTCATCTTTTCACTTTTGTTTGCTGCTTTTAGAGATCTAAACCACTTTTTACATGTTTTTAACAATCACTGTGGCCATATATGTGTCTGCATGGTCTCAGAAGTCACTAGATCTCTCCGTCGGTCATTGGAAAGACTTCTCTCATGACATTTAGCTTCACAAATTGATTTAAACTAAATTCAATGCAGAGTTGGCGCAAGAGAAAAAACAAGGCAGATTTGATTGACCGAAAACTAAAACAAATAGTGTCTGGACTTTTCTGTCTGACTAAAAGGGTTCAGTCACAATGCCCCATCCCTTATCACCCCAAATCTTCCTGCGACATAACTTTGACTCCCATCACTGAAATCTACAAACCAGTTTTAACCAGCTCCACTGTTTGATTCAAGGACAGCATGGCCTGGTTTTTATGTAAGGATAGATCACACAAACATGCTACTGTGAAGAGGACTGACTGAGCAGACTTTTATAAGAACGGACACAAACTGGACCGAAAGCCTGAGAAAAGGTCTCTCAAACAGCGTCCCAGAGACAAGAATCAGAGCAGACTTTGTTATCTCCAGTATGTTTTGTGGCGACTGCGAATGGTGAAAATTGCTACCTTTTGAATCCAGACAAGAGCCAACGGTTAAATGGGACTTGAATCTGAATCTTTGTTCGTCTTCATATTGAAGCGTGTGTACATACTATGAAATGGGATGTTTATTCCCTATTTGCTCATTTGCTTTCACTTTTGCCAACAGCATCGAACAATTAATTGTCAGTATTTGTGAGCTCTATACTATTATCTTCCTCTGCCTGACTCATCACTGGGACAGACTTTGAAGTGTGGACAAAAAAAATGGAAAAATAGGTTCCATAGTTCTATTCTTTTTTTTTTTTTTTTTGTACTTGCAGCGACCACGAAAAGAAACTCTTCCACACACAGCGAGCAACGCCTGGCCTACTTAAGATACTTAATTCAGAGGAAACTCATAATAGATGATGTTTTGCAGTCATCACACATGCACTCTGTGTAGAGGCAATTACAGATCAGAACGGACAACGCAATCAGATAAAGAAATATTAAACCATAGCAGTGTGACAAGCTTTTTTCCAGGCTAGGAATCAAGGCATACTCGAAAGTATAGAAGAAAAGGAGAAACGGCTTAAGACACTGTGGATATTGAGTCATTACCAGCTGCTAAGACGCACCTGTCGTGAACACACAGCAGTAGCCAGAGAATCACAAAAGACAAAAAAGGTATTTTCATCCAATGTTCTTGTGATTTGGCTGCAGATCCTTGAGCTGACAGCCAGTCAGGCACCAATACAACACATAAACATACCAGAAATCCACTGCTCATGTACATGAAACAAATCTAATTTCTGTCAAAACTGCATGGCTGCCGTTCAGATGGTAATCATTACTCTAGTGCAGCAGCAGGCAGGAGCCTTTGTATAAATTCATTATTTCATTCACCAGCTGCCGCACACGTCATTGTTGTCACAGTCTGGTTTGACAGTCACATTTTTCAATTGACAGAACTGATTAATACTTTTGTGTCAGTTTACAGATTAAATGACATTAAGTGACCTATCCACGTTCTCATCTGTGCACAGCAACCTTTTCGATGGCGGGCATTGCGTAACATTTATTTCCAAGCTACAGATTTCTCAGACATGTCGGATTAAAAGATCTTTGCAGGAAAAGATGGTAACATATAAAATGCTGTGGGGTCAGAGGGGGAATTGCCCACGTATTTATCATGTTTTGGTGCATAGATGTGATGTTTAACTCACTAGGCTCCACAAAATGTGATAACAAGAAGGCCTGATCTCACTCTGGGGCACACTGGTGGAGAAGCACGGGGAGATTTCTTTTATCTCAGCGCTGAGCAGATTACTAGCTGTGAAACAACAGCGGGCTCCCTCTGCCTTCAGCCCAAACTTCTGGTCATGCGTGTGCACCCACATCCCAAGGATTACCAGTCAGTAGCACTGATTGGATGTCAAGATTTCAGTTGTCATCCTCCGCAAGCCGTGCTGACAGTCACAGAAGTGACAGTATTTAGTTGTTTGCTTTCAACACGTATTACTGCTGCATGACTCTGATGTGTCCTACAGAACGAAGTGTTTGTGTTTGTCTCAACTGCTCTCCACTGCTGGGACGGCCCAGAGTCTTTTATTTATGAACGTTGTAACACTGAGAGGTCCGCGACTAGTTTAAACCTCCAAACATTGTCCACTTTTCGTCGAAACTCTGCTCTGCCGGGAATGACCGATATTGCATTTGTTGCCAGGCAACAATAGCTTATTGAGCATTTTATCAGGAAGCATCGAGATCAACTTGGAGGGTGTCAGAAGTTCAGAGGCATTATTCGTTGTAAATAGATGCCCGTGGAAAAAACAGTTTCATTGCCGGCTCGGGTGTTTAACCAAGAGTGAGATGACAAGTGCGCCTAAGAGCTCATATTGAATGCCACTTAAAAAAACAAAACAAAACAAAAAAAAAAAATCATGCAGAAATGAAAGCTATCACACAGGCAGACATCTCAATACATTATGTAAGATTCTTGGTTAAGTGTGATGTGTCTGCCCTTTGCTTCATGTTTTTTTTTTCCTTCAGTTTAACAAGGTTAGATGTGAACTCTCAGAGGCATTTCACATGTTCTTGTGTCAGTGTTTGTGAAAAGACAATGAAGGCATAACTGATCTAGAGCACATCCCGTATTTATACTATGACATATCTTGGTTTGAGCACAAATATACACCACAGAGAGTATACCTCAGGAACACAACAGATGTGACTTTTGTCCGCATTGCTGCGTAAAAAGGGAGGTTTGTTCATGCACTATATAAAAAAGATTAACCCAAGAGGAAATGCTTTAAAGAGTTCATCGAGAAAATTGTTCTTGATGTTAGCTTTCTGAAGTGCTTATTAAAAGTTAAATCCACCCTAAATCCAGCCACTAAAAGAGAGGAACATATTACTAAAATCTTTGGGAGTTCTCTGTTTGTGGAAGTGAGCAACACTCTTTAAGAGGAAAACAGAGTTAATACAATAATGTGATAACAGCAGCACTGAATGTGTGGGCACATCTTCTGGTTCAAGGCTAAAGTACATTTTTAATCCTTTTTATTGAAAGTGGGGACGTCATGCTTTTAAAACTTTTCTCTTTCTTCTCTTTTATGAATATTGAAAAAATACAAATCGCCAAGCTCCCAATGGAAGTCCATCCTTGAATTTTGTCATTCTTTATTTCTTTTACTATTTTACTTACATAAACAGTGTTTTATTAACCAAACTAAACTATTGAATAATCAGTTGAAACATCTGCCATGAATCTCTCTGCGGATTGAGTATCGAGTGTGTTCTTTACTAAAAATGACCATGATTTTTGACATTTCTGTTGGATGGACACTATTGTCCCACAATGCAATACACAAAGGAAATGGCGGAGCTGCTGGCATCAGCAAAAACTTCTATTTATCCTCAAGGTCTATCAAAGATATGGAATGTATTTCCTTCCTTATAAAGCATTTCCAAAGTAGATTTTCTTTAACATGCATTGTTTACATCTGTGCTATTTGCTGCCAGTCTTCCCCTTCTTTGTCTTTTATTGGTGCATTGCAGTGCCTCTTGACACATTATCACCACCTGTAGACCAGCAGAATAATTTGCAAGCATTAGCAGGAATGTGAACCACGTAATTCAAGTGCTTGTGCATGTCTGCTTGCACATGTGCACAAAAATAGGGATCCTTGCATAAAAAGAGTCAGAAGAGTCAAAAACTCTAAAAGGTCAAATGAGTTCTGTAATATTTAGCCAATATTTAACCACCAGATGCTTCTTCAACACCGTTTTAAGCTCTATGGTTGGATATATTTTACAAAAGGCACCTTGGAAGTTGAATTTAACTAATTTCTCAGTATTTGCACAAGCTGCAACTTTTTGTCAGAGAAGCAAATGTTTCCCAACAGAGTTGCTCATCTTCGGTACTAATGATTCAGCCAGGAGAGTTTTATGCCAATTCCAAACCAATTTTGGATTTTAATCCGTCTTAAATCCTTGGATAGCAATCCAATCCACCCAAGATGCATTGGGGTCATTAGCCATTTTTACATTGAGACTGTGCAATATTGCTGTGAAGAAGGCTTGTAAGTAGGCTGGCTTGGCTTTTTTACACTGAACCAGCTTCCCGGGTGCAAAAGAAGCATAAGGTGTAACACAACGACATCGTCCTGTCTTGCCGCCTCACACTTTTTACACACCTCACCCCTGCCCATTCAGATGGTATGTTTTTACCCCAGTATGTTTTACACAGATGAAATAAAGGTGCAACATTCCTGCCTTGAAAAGGTTGTGTAAAAGCTGCTGTTGTCTGCAGGAAAAATTAGTGAGACATTCATTTGCAGAACCAGGGGAGCCCAAAATACTTCCTCCCACTTTGCAACTCTATGCAGTATGGCTTTGGAACATGGCTACTATTTAAAGATGGATTTCCCCTTTAAGGGACAGGTCTTGATATTCTTTAACGTGTCTATATTTGTAATACTTGTTTGTTAGGACATCATTTTGTCATGATATGTTGCATGATACTTAAGCATTGTTAAATTGGGTATATCTGTTTCCACAGTCTCTTTCCTTGGTAAAATATCAACATTTCATAGCTGCAATGCATTGTGGTCTACTGGGATTACTGCCATTGGAGCCAACTATGATGAATCTTTCTCTGTTCATTGTTGAACAGCAGTACAAATGGCAGCTGCAGACAAAAGCCCCCGCTCTTTGATTCTGAGGGACTGACACAGAAACCTGGCATTTACTGCAGATGTTTCAGATAGAAAAACCCATTCAGACTCCTCTGTAACTGTGCAGGAAGTACATCAGCATGATGTCACATAATGTTTGGCCAATTAACCACTGAAACAGGGAAAATATAACATTAAACAAAAAAACAGACCGGCAAAGTGTGTCACCAGAGGCTCAACCAAATGCTTTAGGGTGGATTTATCTTTTAATTGCAGTTATTTTCTGAGCACTGGACCAATTCGGCTGTTTTTCTCCTCTCCTGTTGCTCTGGTGTAATAGATACAGTAGGTGAGGCTGGAGATGAGAGGAGGCAAGTGAAAGGGAATAGGTAATAGAGGGGACAAGAAGAGAAGGGAAGGATAACAGAAGAGGAGAGAAAAAGGAGGGGTTGAAGCGCGAGAGGCAAAGCTCGACTCTCGTGTTTGAATAAAAATGAGGCTGGGTGTGGAGAGATTACTCTTTCTTTTTTTTTTTTTTGTCTCTCTCTCTCCCTGCTCTACCCGGCTGTCCTCTTTCTTCTCCTAATGCCCACAACCTCTCTGTACAACTCACTCTGCTTCCACTCTGCATTTCCACTAACAGCTCAGAGGCGAGGAGAGCACTCGTTTTATTCTTGGACGCAGTGTTCTCACAAACATTTAACTCGCATCTCTTAAGGATGTATTGTCGGTGTCGCTTTGACTCGAAAAATCCCTGCAGTGTGTTGTTGAGGGTTTACAAGACAGTATAATATCCTAAAACTGGAAGTAAAGGTCTTATCTGCCCAAAAATAAAGGGTTTGTTCTCTCATTTCAGCTGGTAATGTTTGTTCCATGTGTCCAGTCATTCATCAAACTAACCGGATCTAAAACAGACTGTATACACTCTCCAGACATGCAGAAAAGGTTTTAATTATTTAATTCTAATTTATTTTATTTTCTATTGCTTGCCATATTTTTCAGTATGTATGTAATGTATATGGTTTCTCTTGAAAAAAGAAGAACAGCTCAGTAAGTGGCTGTAGTCTGCCTTTCTCTGTTTACCTACAATACTGTTATAGGTGTTACTGCTCATATAGTCAGAGCATCCCACTGTAATGTATTATAATTCTGTAATATAATGTGTGTGTGCACGCCTGTGCATCTTTGTGTGTGTGTGTGTGTGTGTGTGTGTGTGTATGTGTGTGCGTGCGTGCGCGCAGGTATGTGTGTGTAATATAATGTGTGTTTGCTGTTCAGTGTGCAGTAAAATGTTTGTACATCGTGCGTGTGTGAGTTTGTAGCTGTTAACTTTCTGAGTCTTACATTTACAATGCACTGTTTGTCAATAAAGAAGACAAATCAATCAAACTGATCAGCCCTGGTGATCAATTAACAAGGAGTCAAGCTCGAGATAAGAGAGAAGAGGAAATTGTAGAGTTTATATTCTACAAATTATGAAGCTAAAAGGCTCAATAATTAACACAGTTTTTTTTTTTAATCCATACAAAAATCAAAAGTGTAAAAAAACAGAATTTGTGGATTTAAGAGCCAAAAAATAGTCTGGCACAAAGTCCCCCGTAAAAAATACAACATTACACTTTAACAAACAGGATACAGTGTGTTAATTATTAAGCTTAAGAGGTGTTGGGAGGCAATTTTGTTACCTTCAGACTGAGCCAAGCTAACTTTTAACCTGTTTGCTAAGCCAAGCTATCAGGCTGCTAGCAGTAGCTTCACATTTACTGTTCAGACATTAGTGGTTTCAATCATGTAACTCTAGACAAGGAAACAAAAACAAAAAAATGTTACTAAACATGATTTTGAACTGACAAACTTTTAGAATAATGATGCATTACCTCTGCTGTTAGCTGTAAAACATGAGTCTGTTCAGATTTCTGCTCTTGGACTATCGGTTTGCTCATAAGAAGTCCATGTTATGTCACATAGGACATCACGCTTCACAATATAAGATTAATAATTATAAAAAGGAAATAGTCATTGATTTTGCTTTTATTATTATTTTTACAGAGCAGTGTGGTCTGTGAGATGCCAGACAATGAGAAAATAAGGCAATATTGACAAAACATGGTGCAAAAATGACATCAGATGCTGAAGATAACAGACAGAAATATGGAAGTTTTCTAAATGAAATCATTTAAGTCTACCCAGCACTTGGCAGATAATTGTATAGGTCATATTGCTAATAATAAAGCTCAATATTCTTTGTTTGATATTCACTACTGGGGGCAACATTAAGCTGATACACGATAAATTCCATAGTAGATCATAGAAGACAGTTGCATCCCGAAAAGTAATAAAAAAGGTAATAAAACTCCATAATGAGTTTCACTTCTATGCCAGCAGACTAAATAAATCATTCATGGGAGTCAGTCTTTTTAAAATCTTGGAGTGACTCATGTTTCGGACTGTAACTCCTTGTTGATAAATGACAAAGTTTACAACCTATGAGGAAGACTTTGAATGATAATGTGTAATTTGTCTCGGAGCTTTAAAGGCATTTAACACAGCTGAGCTGACAAAAAAAAAAATGACAAAACCTAAAAAACCCACAAGGCGGGCTAAATTGAATCACATTTAAAGCTAGATTCACTAATAAAAGAAACCCATTACCTGACAGCCTGTGGAATCTGCTGCAGTGTAGTATTCAGAGCAGTTAAAGCCCCATCAATTCATATGAAACAGATTAGCAGCACAGCAACTATTGCAAATTGCTAATGAGTGCCATGAATACATGTTAGGAGTGTAATTGACGTAAACCCGTTAAATGTAGCTAAATGACGTTGAATCAAATTTGATTACAATAAAATGTGGCCTGCCAGGGAAAAAACGTAAATACATTCTCCAAATAGTATATTTCACTGAAACACTGAATTCAAAATGCAAGTCGATCTTCCATACAGCTAAGACGACCATATGACAGTTTCAAAAACAACTCATATAAGTTGTTATTGGTCTGCCACATAAAGGATAATACTAGTAATATTCTGTATTTTTCATAGTTTCAACAGATGTCAAGAAAAGACCAAACCCAACAATGATGATACACATGTGTTACAGCATTTCTGTGCCATAGAGCTCAATTTTTTGTCCAAAAACTACTAAAAAGGACACGTGCTTTTCCTACCACGGACATGAGCCCTGTAGTCAGTCACACATGCACTATCCTGCTGCTGTAAGTACTTATTAGAGCAACAAATGTGTATTAATCCACAACTGAAAATAGTACCCAGCAAACATCCTACTAACTCCCGTTTTATTAGCTTTTGCTAAAGACTCCAGTGCCCAGCTGGAGATCGATTAGCTGCTTTAAAAATGAGAGTACATATTGATGGCCTGTTTTTAAAGATTTACATCTTAAGTAGGAATGAAAGCACTTGGAGCTGAGTGTCGGGGTCAGGGTGGAGAAGACAGAAAAGATTTAGTTTTTTGATGTTATTTGTTCACACTACAAAAAATAATGAATAATGCAGTCGTTACCCTTAAAGGTCTCGTTTGTTTTGGCTGCAAAACTTTTATCCAACTTTTTTTTTTCCTCTTGCGGTCAAAAGAAATCAAATGTCTGCTGTTAGCAGGAATTGAGATGCAAACAGCTATCAGCGACCTTGCAGTGACAACATCTTTGAGCTGCTTCCACATTTGCATCCGTCACACAAAACATGTAAGGGTGCAGGATGAAGCTTATGGCAGATAACTGGGACACTAAGAACTACGCTGGAGTGTAAACAATCACAAAAATAACTTAATAATCTAGTATTCCCACCTTCTCTGATATATTCTGCCAAGCTTGAGATTGTTTACCCAAGTCAGCCTCTTCTACATTTTTACTCAAAGCTTTTGCCTTAATACCAGAATGCTGTTGCACATCCTGGAGGTCAAAGTGCAAAGTGCACTATAGGTGAACTTTGCCCACAAAACAAGAGGGAAAACAAGACACATGCAACAACACAATACCGCTAGGGCTCGCACAGCTGCCGAGGAGAACGTACTCTTCATTGAAAACATTGGCCTTGCCCTTTACAGTATTGTGCTTGGATGTTTTGAATGAACACAAGGGGAGGTTGCTTGCTAGGAAAATGAAAACACAGGTTGCTTTAACCATTTGAACAAATATCCAGTACGGGCCTTTTTTGGTGAGGACAGTCTTGATGGGAGAGGGGTGAATCTCTGAGGCCATGTAATTCAAAACTTCTACAATTCCCACCCAAATCCAGCCGGTTTGAGTGTACCAACTGCAGATCCTCATCTTTACCAAAGGTTACGCTTTCCAGAGTCTTCAGAGTTTAGAGAAACAGGCCAGAGGAGGTAAATGGAGCTCATGTCTTATGGATGATATTGTACGTGTCACCCCAACCTTCTGCTTCAAGGGTTAATGGCTTTCAGTGGTAACGGATCAAAGCCTGGCCAGGCGTGTTAGTGGGGAGCACGGCACCGGGCGTGGTGGCATGACTTCATCACCGGTGGAAAAAATGAGTGACAGAAGGAGGTTAAGAGACAGAAGATGGAGGAAGGAAGATAAGAAGAGATTCTTTATGAAAGCTCTTATGTGTTTTGTTTGTGTGTGTGTGTGTGTGTGTGTGTGTGTGTCATGGTGAGTCATCTTCACACAACCTCACCACCACAAATCTGTCTTTCCTCTCCTCCTCCAACAACCCCCCTGGATAAATAATTGACTCTCTCTTTTCCGACACTGGTCCACTGGTGTGAGGCATTTTGCTCTCCGGACTTCATTCCTGGAGATGAGACCACGTGATTCCTTCTTTTTTTTCTCTCTGGCTCTTTTTCTTTCTCTTTCATTCGCCTATATCTTTCCCTCACAGAACTCTCTGTAGGAGACGATGAATAGTGAGTGATTTTTTATTTTTTTTTCCAAAGGAATGAACGGGTTATCTATTATTGAGCAGCAGTCAGCAGCAGCTATCTCTATCTACTAGGCTGCTAAAATAAATATGACACAGCACTGGAGAGATTTGCTCAGATCTGAACTAAGACCTCTTGTGCTCTGAGCATTTCTGGGTTACACATTTATCAGCAGAGCAAAGCAAAAACCCAGGTTCAAAGCATCTAGTAAATAAAATGTTTTTGTTGTCATGCAGTAACATCACAATTGAAAATGAAGATACTGTTCGTGTTTTTGGATAAAACTCCCTTGTTGAATGACCGTAGCTGAAAGAAAACCTGTCTGTTATCACCACTGCAGTTTCTAAAAACTTCTTCCTTTGCAGTTTTATCCTCCATCCACTAACATTTCCTGTTGTTCTAGACCCTGTTGCCCACCTGTCAAGCAGTTGCCCTCAAGTTTACAACCTTCACTCACCTGATTACTCTCCATCTTGCACGCCTGCCCCTTATTAGTCTACAGTACACACTCTCCAGTGAACACTTACTCCTTGCCTGATTATCTGTGTTGTCTTTCCAGCTTTCCAGCCTCCTCTTTCTTCTGCCTGCTTTAGGTTGTTTTTTTTTTTGGCCGCTTTCTTGTAGCCTTTGCACCTTTTGAATGTATTTGTTCATTCAGTAAAATGTCTGTTGACAACTGTAAAACCCTGGTTTACCTCAATTAAGACTGTTTTATTCCCACAGTACCCAATCTGTGTGCTTCTGAGCTGTGTTACTTCGAGTTGAGTTTGCATGTGTTACAGGACTAAATAAAATATGATTTTGTGGCTGACTGCTTAATGAGACAACCTCTTTCCCAATAGGAACACTAAGGCCCAAGAGCCAAATGTGGGGGGTCTAGTTGCAGGTGAAAGGCAAGGCCGGATCACTACCTTGTGGAGTTTCCGTCTAGGACTTGGCAAAGAAAAGCCTGGAACATCACCTCTCTGGGCATCAGAAGCTGGAGCTGGTGTGAGAGGTTGAGCAGTGGTAACTCCATGGATGTAGCGTAGTTAGATTAGCTCGGTATAGTGATGGCTCAGAGGCAAATCTCCTTGGTTAAATCCAAATATACTTTACAGACCTTTCTGCTCTTGGAGAGTTGCAGGCTTACAGTAAACTATTTACAGATCTCAGGGTCTTGGATTCCACAACTCATTGAGTCCACAAGGGGCCTCAAGCACACTTTTGGCAGACTTAATTTTTAGAATTCATAGCAATATGGATGTAAAGCAGCAGATCCTGCACATATCTTGGGTACGCTACCAATATCAGAACTACAGGGGCTTTTTAGAAATATAATTTGAGGTTACAGGTTCAAGAACTTGCATTCCTATCCATGAAATGAGTTAGGCTTGAAGTCCTGAGTTATTACGTGTCTTACCGCCCAGCACACATGTTGAGCTGACGTGATTATAGTGAGCATGTCACAGTAAATATGACCAAAGTCTGCGAGGGCTCAGTCTGCAAGTCCCGAGGGTGAACATTTTGATTCAGCCCTAGATAGAAGAGGGTCTTTATTCAGAGTTATATTGGGTGACAAGCACCTCAGTCAAATCCATGACAGAGCAGAGTTGAGTTCAAATGCACTTATCACAGTCAGACTGATGCTTGCGACTTGCTGCTGCTACTTGTCAAAGTTTTACATTTTGACCTTTAATTGCAGAGTAACTGTGCCAAGATGTGTCATCCCTGCGAGCTCTGTCAGAGTCAGACCTGCAGCGCATCGAGTTATCACGTTTGAGGTAAAGTTTTTGACCTTTAATTATTGCACCTCATTAGGCTAATCACTTTAATTTGTAATGAATATGGAATGTGTGCAGCATGTTTAATGTTAACCAGACTCAGGGTGTTCAAATTTGGGCCTCTCAAAGTTTGACATTTTGCTCTTTATAGACTCCACTCAGATCAATTAGTTTTTTTTAACAAAATGTAAATATGCGTTGTGCCAATTTTCATCTAAATCAAACCTGATGACCATCCTTGCATTGCCTAACTTTAAAGTATTAAAGCAACCTATTTGGACTTTTGTAAGTAAGTTGCAGTGTGAACCTCTGTGGAGAAGACAAGGGAGCAAGAGTCGGTCAAGGAAATTCCAGAAACGACAACAACAATGCTGTAAATTTCCGGTCAGAGCGTCTCTTGACCCCAGCAGGGAATAAACATGTTTTTTAAAAAAAACCCTGAGGTTTATGGCATTCCTGCCTTTTTGAACTGTGAACTGCCTCAGTGACATGTGACGTAAATCACTTCTGACCTCGTCTTGTCACAGCTGCATAGTGGGAGCTTCAGTTCAGTGATTCACAGCAGGATCAGATGACTGAGGGTCTGTATGGCAGAAGTGGAGCTTTGGCTGGTATTTGCTGTTCCAAGCGAAAAAAGTAAGTAAGTAAATAATAAATAAAATATTACTTTTAATAATACTTTTTGTGGGGTCGACAGGGTGCTTTGTGTCTATTCATTTTTAAGGCAAAGTCAGCCTTGGAATAAAGAATTAACATTCAAAGTGCACGACTGAACAATACATTTTCAAAAATGTTTTGAGAAATATTCTTTGCAGATGACTTTTGATAAATTCAGGAGCATTGTTTCGCATTTTGACTCACGGTGATTAAGATGCTCAGAGCAATTTTTAAGCAAATTGTTCTGAGTATCTTAATTTGGGAAATTTGGTCCAAATTTAACGTTGATGCTCAGCTCTTTCAACTTTATATGAACTTAACATCCCCTCTAAGTCATCCTCACGGTACATTCAGAGGTCAGATAAACAGCTTTGTCTTCTACTCGGGTCAATGCTGTGCAAATTACCTGCCTGCTTTATTTTAGTTATGGCTTCTTTTTGTTGGGAAATTTATCTAAAATACGACTTAATTTAACATTTAAACCTCTGTGATTAGAAAACAAAGAAGTTAAGACGCAAGTAGTTAGGTTCACATATTTGATATAACAAAGCAAAGTGTTGTGAAAATAAACATCCTCAGACATTTATGTGTTTTATTTGCCCAGTTGGAATCAGTGTCAAAGATCAAAATATCACCATAACATCTCTCTTTTGTCTGCATTTCCACACCTCTCTCTTCCTCCTTCCTCTTCCCCCTCCATCTCCTCCTTCCTCCCACCTTATCCCCCTTTTACCTTCCTCCTCCCCCTCTGTTTCCAACGTCCAATTGTTCTTTTCTGCCCTGCAGCCTCTGAAGTTTAAATTTAGCCAGTGATTCTTCTGGAGAGATGAGTGTTGGTGCTGCTTTCCGAGGACGCCCTCAGTGTTTGTAGGAAGTGATTCGACCTAAAGTTGTTTTTTTATGGTCGGAATCTTCTGCTGGAATATCTTTAAAGTATGAACACGACGAAACCAAACACTGCTTTAAAACCAAAGCTGTACACTGATATATAGAAACTGTATGATCCACTGAAGGTTTAAATGTCAGCAAGCTGATATCAGTTCAGCAACGTTAAATATTCATTTAAAGAGACACTATAGATTTACATTATTGTCCACATCCTATGGAAAACTTTATTTAGCTGAAGCTGTGAGTGTCCCAGTCCTGGTTTACTGTGGATTAAATGGGAATGTCCGTATTGAAACATATTGGAACAGAGCTGCAACTGGACTGCAGACCACATGTTTACCTCTTTTTCTTCTGGTCTGTCTTGTGTTCGCATCAACTTTAATGTAAAACCATTTCTTTTTTACCTGAGCCACAGTCCACTATCTCAGAGGACACAACATTCACCGTCTCTGTTACTGCAGCCCAAGCCTCACTTTTTTTCCTACCATCATCACTCCCGAGGAAACACTTTGGAAAAGTGTGCCTTTTCTGGCTTCCACCTCAGACACTATTGTTTCAATTTCAAACTCTTTTACTTTTTTGCTTTAGGGGCCGTGCCTTCTCTCTTAGAACAACTTCAACACTTTCTCCATGACACACCTCACGGCAAGCGCGTAGAGAAGTGGAGGCGTTGCGGTATGCTGATTGCAAATCGCAGCCGCACGCCTGTCAGATTAGAACGATTGTGATCACTAACATACACTGAATGGTAAGAACAAAATTGGCTGGTGCGCGCCAGTCATGATTCCGACGGTGGTTTCGCCTGTGTGCTTATTGTGTCTGCAAAGTAAGAACATTTCTACTCATGTTAGTTATTATTAGTTATATTTTTGATGCTGCAGGACTTGTTTATGCTTCTGTTACTGTAGGAAAAGTATTGATGCCATTTGACAGTCTCACATAAGTCCATGCAGTAGCTCCTCTGGAGATTTTATAACATAATCTTCATATTTTTATGACAACAATCTATGTCATGCTGAAATCCATTGTTATTTGTACTAGTACTGTTACTATTGCTGAATCCATCCTTCCATCCACTGTCTATACCGCTAATCCTTCAGGGTTGGTTGACATTGGGCAAGAGGCGGGGTACACCCTGGACTGGTCTATAGGTGAATCATTAAAGGCAAATTGATTAACAGAATAGTTAAATAACATCCACCACTTCACGTCATGATGTTAATTGATGGGTGATCTCTTAGCTTAAATGTAAATAAATATATATTTTATATGGTGATATGATCCATAGTTTTTAGGAATTTCCAGAAAGGGTATTGTGGAGATACTCGGGTGTCAGACTGCAGCAGCAGTGGTGTGAGGAACCCCCTAACATGAGATCATACCGCTCTGATTCATTCAGGTTCCTTCATTGTCACCGCAGAAAAGCAACAACAACAGCAAGGGGGAGGTAGTGCAGTGAGCCAAGATAACAGGAGTGTCTATGACACACACACACACACACACACTGCTGTTAGCCTGCCTCTGTTCAGGGCTACACCTACGTGTTGATTTGATGATTTGACTATAAGAAGAGGAGAGAGGGAGAGAAAAGTGGGAGAGACTCAATTTTGTATCGCCATAGCAACGGGGGACTATAGAGAAATCTGGTTCTCGCTTTTAATCTCTTTTTGTATCATCTTTGAAAAGACTGGATGGCTCGGTGACAATGCGTGTGTGTGTGTGTGTGTAACAGGGAGAGCGAGGGAAATACTCTGATTATGAGAATGAATCTCTCCAGTAATTGTGGCCTATGTCTCCCACCGCACCTTCCTCCCCGTCCCACACAAACAAACACACCCTTCACTTCCTTCTCTTTAGTCTTACAGGTTTTCTCTCTGCGCTGGACTTGTCTTCCTCTGCTCAACGCCGTGTGTCAGAATAACAATCAGCCTGCCTCATTGGGCGTCTGTCTCCTCATGTACCAGACAATACTTCTGCTCTCAAGTCAAAGCCTGCTTCCCGAAGACGTCTGGGGTTCCTTCACAGGGTAAATTAGATATTTAAGTGGTTAGATGTTTTGTTGCAACTCGGCTGGTGAAAAGACAAGATTAAAAACAAAATCACTGACGTGCATGAAAAAGCTGAACTTGAAATATGGACCATTGAAATCCAATTTGTATCCTTTGTTCCATTTCATATCTTCTTCTCTCTTACTCTCCCTTATCTCCATACTTTTCTCTCTGTTCACCGTTCTCCAGTAAACAAATGTCAAGTAATCTTGTTGTAGTATAAACCTGAATTCCGGTCTCTGCTTGCAGCGATTTTGAAGAAGACCACAATTTGCTGATATGAGCATCATTGTAAGTTCTCGAGGGGCAGCCTTTGTGCTACATCAGGAATGAGTCAGTGTCTGCCCGTGGTTTACTAAAAGCTAAAAATAAGACTAACTCAACCAACATCTGATTTAGAAAACTTATTAAAAATAGAAGAGATGCATACTTTAGCAGGAATTTAGCATATTTTTCTCTCCGTGTGTCTCAGTTGCAGGTCTGTTGCATCACATTAGAGTTAAGTGCTGAGCTCAGACTGACTCACATACATCAGGGCTCAGAGGGTTACTTTAAATTATAATCTGTTTTTAAATCACTGATTAATTATCAGCTTAACACTTCTTTGGGTGTGTCGGATGACTCCATCCAGGCATGAGTCCTGACATCATTTTCTTTCTTGGAATTTCTATCGAATTTAGCTTTTTTTCAAAATAGCATCACTTTTTGGAGGTTCAGAAAATACCTGTTGGTCTGTGGCCTCTCTTTTCTTTTCTGTCTTCTTTCTCTGTAGAACAAAGACTCTTTTAAAGCCGCCTCTGTGTCTTAACGGTATGCGGAGGCCAGGGCTGTGCAGCCGCTGTAAAGTCCCCGGCCTTGTTAATATTTCACATGGTTAGAAGCCAGAGCAGACGCCTGGTTTTCTCCCAAAAGGAAAGTCTTCTCCTCATTTAACCTCCAGCACCAAATCTCCATACTAACCAGCCCAGCCACGGGCTTGACTTGAGACACACTGATTGTTGCAGTGTGGCTCCCCTGTTCAGTTTTGTTCTTCAGCTCTGTGCTGCAATTCATTGCAATGCAACATGAGAAACACTGCCACAGAATCATTGTTCTTCTAAGCAACAGAGAGATAGACTGTGGCGGAGACACGGGTGTCACTTCAATGACAGATGACTATGCTATGACTGTGAGCCCTGAGGTCATGCAGCATGAGAAATTAGGTTAAAATAAGATATAATTCACATTAAAACAATAAACGCCAAAAGTGAAGCTCTTGACTAAATCACAAACATTTATTCAGTTTTCAAGTCCTTTGCTCTGTCTCAGAAGAGGCCAGGAGTAGCTATTTTTTCTATACAAAAACTTTTTAAGAAGTTGCAGCAGTTTAACAACTCTTGAAAAGTGCAAGCAGCCGCATAGTTTAATGACAAACAAGTCTAGAAAGAATGCTGGTGCTGCAGCCATGGCAGGGAATGTATGAGAGACTTTGGTTAAATGTGTCACAAACTAAAGATGTAGATGACAAACTCAGCTAATGACATCACCTCACTGTATTAAAGTCAAACTGAAATCACATTATAACTTTATGCAGTCAAGCACAAGTTCAAAGTGATTTTTAAATTTGTTTTTAATAGTTTTTTATTATTGAATGGAAGAAAATATGGGCTTAACAGAGATGCTTCTTTTCTGTGGAGCCACTGGGGGGTGGGGCGTGTCTGTGTTTGATTGACAGCCAAGGGGGCAAACTGGCTTCCCAGCAGGGGAACAGGGCACAAAGTAAACACATTTACAGAATATGGCATTTACAAGCCAGTTTTGTCTTAGCTGTGGTATTTCAGAATAAGTACATCAGAAGTGTATATAGCTGAACAGCTAATTAGTTATCCAGCCAGCACACTGACATTACTGCAGTTTTCCCAAGTGGAAGTATGTTTGTATATCAGAAAAGCCGAGGTGCACAGAGCAGAGGGAGACATTAGCTGAAAAACTGTGACTCCTGTGTTATGTAGCAGGCTGCTGTCAGTGCCAATGAAGTAGACACTGTCGCTGTTTTAAAGAAATATGGTTTAACATGAAACTATGTGGTTGTTATGAAAGTAAGTAAGATCTCCATTTATGAAGAGTGAGTATGTGCAATTTAATGTAAGTTAGACTTTAAAGTATTAAGATTACTGTAACACATGTAGCTTGTAACTCCATTAGTACTCCCAGGTAGCCTTTAACATCCAGCCCAACAGCTGCCTAAATCCTGCCTGCCTGGTTGCCAGACTCAAGACGGATCCCGTGCCAGAATTGTCCCAGGTTCTTTGGTCCTCCTCCAGGTGTTGACACCAGTCTGAGTGCTGCTAACGGGAGCTGTTTTTCAGACTAACTCTACGCCCCAACATCTCAGCCAAATCTGGCAGCCACATGTGGCCCAAGCTGGCTAACATTTGGTCCTCTGTTGCCAGAACACACATGAGTGCATCAACACTCAGCTGCAACTGGTCTGATTCAGGCCGGCTACCTGGGATATTTACCGTAAACGAATGAGAAGATGTTCAGGAAGATTGGCAGCATCTATCAGACTCTACTTTTCACGTTGTTTGGCACAGGATCAAATTTGACTTGTGATGTTCAATTTTGCTTTATGACACAAACCGGGGAGAGATTAATGTTCTTTCAGCACAAACAAAACTCATGCTTCAGAGTTTCTCACAAAGGCAGATGGTAGAAGGAGTTAAAGACAGATGGAAAATCACTTTCTAGCTGTTTATCCCCTTCAGTGAAGTAGAAGAGAAAATATTTGTCTGAAGAGGCGACATCTTCTTTATTGAGATAAAGCTTTGCTTCCTGTTAAAAAGATTGAAGGTTTATTGGGTTTTGGGAAATATGGTCTTAATTTAGCGAGACGTTAACAGTGACAGTGTCACTGGTGCAGTGCTGACATTACCAATCATCTCTGCCATGGTGTCTTCTGTTCACAGTAATTATACAAGGGTATCACAAATAGTTTGGCAATTACTGCTTAAATAGCACTAAGATTTTCAGGTAAATCTGAAGGACTAGCTACCTTTTCATGATAAGATTTCATATTTCTTACAGCGAGCTAAAGCATTGTGGGCTCTGCATACTGTCGGGAAGGTCTGCTCGCATCTCCTCAGCAAGAGAGTGGGGGGTAAAAATGAAGCACAGCAATGCACTCAGAGAACGAGATCACATATAATATAGACAGTTATTCCTAACTCTGCTCTTCCAGCACGGAGTAATGAAGACTCCAGGGATATTGTGGCTTCAAGGCTAGAAAACGGGTCAAAGGTCGTACGAGACAGGCAGCTCATCATGATAATCATCTCAATTTGCCATTTATGATTTCTATGACTCAGACATATGTTGCTCTTTTTTTCTGACTATCTCATTAAGTGATGGTGTTTTGAGAATCCTGATGTATCTTATGGGTATGAGAGACACGCAGCATCTAAGTCGTTTGGAGTGTGGTTTTACTTTGTCATTGTAGTCATTCCAAAACCAAAAACACTGCAGGAAAGGTGAAACATGGCTTAAACAGTGCGTTTATTTACTCTACCATAAGTAGTGATTAATTTTTTTTTTCCAGGACAGGAAAAATAATGCGATTCCTAAATGACCTTTTGTTATTGACAATATTGAATCAACACGCACCCAGGAAGCAATGATGGCTCCATCGATTTGATTATGTTACTCAGATTAATACACAGTAGTTGTGAACACACACATTAACCGCTGCAGAAATAATCAGCTGTCACCAGAAATATGGCAGAAATATATGTGGATTTGTGGAGGATTTATGGCAGTCATTTAGGAAGAGGTTTACAGTTGCAGGAGCTGTTGGGGAAACGGATGGCTGATGAAAAATAGTCTGTCAATCTGTCTGCCCTGGGTGGAATCTCAAACCCGGGAATCTGACGGTAAGAATGAAATATTATGTGAAGTGTGAAATATTCCAGTGGTGAAATATTCTGCTCTGTCTGTCCTCATTATCCATCTCTCTCTCTCTATCTGTCTGCCTCTCTCCTTCGCTTTTGTCTCACTTTCTACCTTCCTCTCCACCAACTGCTCTCTTCGTCTCTCTGCCCTCCAAGTCTCTCTTTGTCTCTTGCCGCCTGTCTCTTTCTATCTCTCTCAGGAGTTATTCAGCATTAAATTAGCCACAGTTTTCACAATGGAAGAGGAGAGGACAGAGACAGATAGAGTAGAAAGTAAGGAGAGGGTGAAAGGCCATTACATGTCTGGATGGGTTTTTTTTTTTTTTTTGTTTTCCAAAGACTAAGATTGGTGGAGATAAAGTAAAATAACAACTTCTAAGCTGTGACATTAGTGAGAAAAGGGTTGTGAAAGTCATTTCAACTCAACACATTAGACCCCTGGGAAATACTGCAAAAGGTGATGTGGAACACTATATGAAAATCTTCAACTCATCAACTCATGGGTGTGTTTTAATAGAACAAGCTCAGCGTCGGCCCTCTCATAACATTTAGAGGGCTGTGAATAGTGGGGAGCCTAATTAATTTGATTTGACTTTAACTGAAATGAAAGTAGAGACATTGAGTTTTATTTCATCTAATTTGTGTGGCAGCGAGATGGGATGATTCTTTGCACAAACTATGAAGTTATTAGAGCCGAGATACAAAAGCTGACTTAAACAAAAGTGCACAGAAAGGAGAGAGCATAGTATATTTAGTCCGCTAGGATTTGGATGGCTTTTAATCAGATTTGATTTGCTGTTGCCAACAAGAAGAATATTCTAACCCGCACAGATAACTGGAAATTATAATCTTTATACAGGGTGTCTGCGGGTCTTGAAAAGCAATAAAAGCAGTTTCTCTGGTAAAAGGTCTTATATTGTATTTATAAAGTTCTACTTTTAATTTTCAAAAGTCTTTAATTTATTCTATTGCCAGCTGTGGCCAGTCATATACATAAAATAATGTTTTTTGCAGGTTGTGAAGAGACAAAGGGCTGTTTGAAAAAGGTTAAAAAGGTTTCTACTGTTTCTACACCTTTTTGTGGATTTTCAGTCAGCACTATCAGATCTGACAGCCAATGACGGACTGGCCATCTGGGGATAGGGGGTGTTTATGTGGGCTGCTTGACAATTCAGGCTGATGGAACAAAAAGTATGCATATTTTAACATAACTAACAACCCCAGTTGCTGTTTAAATGAAAATAACCTGTGAGGCTAACTGGGAGTGGGGCGGTTTGAGTCAAACAACTGAAAGTCCAGGTCCATTTTTGACTCCTAGTCTATCTAGTCCTAGTCAAGCTACATAAGCCAAGAAGCACATCAGGTCATAATTGTCAAAACTTAAATTAAACCTAAATTTATCAATGATTTAATTGGTTAATACATCGTTGAATCACATAGTGTACATATTATGTCATTACATTAATCAAAATGGGATTCCTCCATATGCAGACGATACATTATTATATTTATAAAACCCAGAGGTGAGCACCCAATGAAAATCAGAGATAATTACTGTTTTTGGTAGGCTTTCTGGATACCACACTAACTGGAATATGAGTGAGCTGAGTGACTGCATGACCCAAATATAATATATACCTTTCTATTCCTTAAATTCACCTATTTAAGAATACTGGTTAATGGAAAGCCAAGACTTAATTCACGAAAAAAAAAATCCCTCTTTTCATTCCCACATTAAAAGTGCATTTAAAATGTTGGTAAACACTGCCTCTTTCCCTCATTGGCAGAGTTAATGCCATTAAAATGGTCTGTCTACCCCATTTACTCTACATATTAGAAAATTACATTTCATCATCACCCAACTTCTCTGGAATAACAAATGTCCCAGAATAAAAAAAGATCCACCCAGGCAAACCCAAGATGGAGGGAGGATTAGATCTACACTACACACTACATATGATTTAAATCTTAGATACATTTAATTTCAACATGTTTCTAAGACTTGATTCCTTTTGACTAGGCAGTGTTGGATTAACTCCATTCAACAAATCACTACTGGATTTGACCTGAATCAGGTTTGTTACAGGCACATTTTTAGCATTAGATCTGACATCCTCAAGTTGCCTCCACCTGCCAGATTTCCATCATTTGAGCTTCAGGGGCAGCAATTCTTCTGATTCATTCATTAAGCTTCTTTTTGATTAATCTACATGCACTAATTGGCTAAAAATGTGATGAATCTCAGTGATCAGAGCTGAAGTCACGGTGCAGTGAGCAGGTTGCTGTCCATGGTGCTGATCAGACTCTGCGGTCTGCAGTGCTGACAGCAACACAGCAACGCTTGGCTGCCTTTATCCAGGTGCTGCTCTCACAAAGCACTTTTTAACACCTTCTGCAAGCTTTTTGCTGATGTAATTGATCGTGTCATCTCTTCTCTCTCCGGGTGAATCCCATCCCACTCTCCAACACATGAGCCCTGTGCCTGCCAGCCTGATAGACAGTCACGCCACACACAGAGTTAATTCAAAAGCTTGCTCCTGAACGAGATGAAAGATTGTATTTGTGCCAGTGACTTGAACCGATTCCCTCGACACTGACACTTGATGCGCCGTAGCTTCTTTGTTGCAGGAATTTTAGTAGGAAATGAGATTTTCCACACTTTCCAGCTAACCAGAAAGCACAAGAAAGTGTCTGGAACTTTTTGAGAGACAAACACTTTGTGAAGCACACACCCACACACGAACACACACGAAATCATGCAAGCTGCCTCCCTCACTCCGTGTACCACACACCCATCCACGTGTGCATGTGCGCGCGCAGCCCCACACATACAAAATAACACAGACAGAATAATAAAAATACCTCTGCACTCATGCTGAGATGAGAGCTTGCAAGTGGAAAATAATGACATCTATTGGGAGTCAAGCATCCCTCTGTGCAACACACACACACACACACACACACAGATATACACACAAGGGTGCACATGTGCACACAAATACATTAATTTATCTGCGCACGTTATGCATATTGGATTGAAACAGGTCTACCAGGCTTTTCAGTTCAAGTTGATTCAGTGTGCATTTGGCTGGCATACAACTGTTGCTGCTGTGGAAATTAACAGGACGTCTCTGTGTCACCTGGTACCTGATGTGCTGCCATGGCAGCAGCACTTCTTGGCTCAAGAATTCAGTGTGTTGTGCCAGTTTTCTGAGTCATGTGCTGTGACTACAAAAGAAATAAATTTGCCAAATGTTATTGCAGCTAACTTGCGTGTACTGGAGAGTCATATGATAATATAGAGTTCCAGTGGGTGTCCGTCCTGTTTTTTTAATTTGATGGGCTTTGCTTTCATTACATCACCAAGTCCTCTCTCCTACTAGAGCCTCCAAAACCCCAAGCAAAATAATCCCAACTGCAACGTAAAGATAAGGATTCAATGTACGCCAGGGGATAATCTCCTGATACTGTGTTGTGTAGCAGCAGGGTGTGCAGTACAGGTAGCATTTGGTAGTCATTTAAAAGTCCCATTACCTGGGAAGCAGACAGCCTTAGTACTGTGGGATTTTCCAAATTATTGCACCTGAGAGAGGCAGGGGTTACCAACAACAGTGCAACAGTAGATAGCTCTTCCCCGAATGAGTCACTGTGAGATTTGGAAGCGGAAATAGATCAGAGTAGCGAGTTGGACAGGTTATATTTGTACAGGTCTTCATTCCAGCTGATGAGCTAGAGGAGAGGTTGCTGCAGTGTAGGACTGGGAGTAAAATGCATCTCAGCAGTATGTGTTTGGAGACCACTGGCTTATCCTTTGGTTTTGGCAGTTGCTTTTTCATAGTTGTATGAAACTAAGACTAGGTTCAAGTTCACTTTTAACCCTGGAAACAGCAGATGAAAAAGCAACAAGGTTTATTAACTGTTCTGGAGCTTTTGGTCATATCAAGTTAGTTCATATCAGATACAGTTTGTCTTGTTGTCATGGAATTGCAAATGTTTGAATTTCCATTTTGAGGGATTTTTTCTGAAAAAAATGAGCTTCTGCAATTCAATGACTGTCTGAGAACAGCTACTAAACTGATCTCATGGTGAGATTGTTTTTCCAATTAATATCACAGTGTTGTCAGACCATGAATTAAGATGTTTTGAACAAACTTTCAGAGAGAAGGTTCATAGTAATGTCACGTCAGCACACTGATTTGACTTCTACTTTATGTGTGTACTGTACTGTAACTGCAACATTTCCTGGGATGCAACCAATGGAACATTTTCATTGGCTCTGCAAAAGCTCCTAGTCAGTGTTTACATCTTTTAATCTTCACAGATTACATTTTTTAATAAAGCCTTTATCTTGTAGATTTGAGGTCTCCAAGTACAGTTTAAGATAACCTCAGTGACATCGGTGCTTATTCATTTGAATGAGGTCAGTCCATTGACCCAACAAGGTTGCAAATGCAGAGGGTTCAAGCAAAAAAAGAAATGCAGGGTTGGCTGGCAAAAAAGTTGAACCAGGCTCAACTTTTGCCACAATGCGATGCAACAACAGCATGTTCCTGGCAGATTACTCTGTGATGTTAATGCCGTATTTCTGCTGTTTACCCAGTGATCATCATGCTTTGAGTATTATTATAATCCGCTCTGCAGTGTTTTGGTGTCTGATAAGCCTTTAAAGTTGAGGATCTGTTCCTGTAATTGTAAAACATTACATTGTACATTGTATTTCTTCTTCACACTGGTGTGTGAAACAACAGCTTATGGCAATGCAATAGCTTATTTTCAATGTATGTTAATTATGTTTAAATCAAACTGAAACCCAAGCAAGTCAGTCGCTATAAACCAAATAAAGAGATTTATTCTGTACAACAACAATTAAACCACCTTCTTCAGATGAAGAAACTTATGACTGTATTTATTCTAAAAATATTAATTAGAAAAACAGCTCAGCAAATGGGAGCATATATCTCAAAATGCGTAAAGATGTTAGCACTGGAGCATGATGCCAAGCTGAAAGGACAAAGCAGGAAATCAGCAAAATATGCAATCATGCTTGAGTTGTCCCATAACATTGACCTCAATGATTGATGCAGCCATTCTCCAAGCTTCATCTTATCCATGTAGCCTTTCAAATCAAACTAGAAGAGAATTGGGAAGCTTTGAATGGTTGCAATCAGCTTCTTGTCCATTTTGAACCCTCCATTGTTCATGAAACAAAAATTACAGTGAGTGGCAGCACAAGGAAGTGTGAAAATTTGATTGGGTTTTGACGTCCCTTTGACTAAGAGAAGTTCGAACTTTTTGTTCAGCTTTTGACAAGTTTGTTTATCATCCAGACATCGGCCGAGTTTGGTTACTCAGCTCTTAAAGAAATAAATAGTTTTCCAGTGATCATACTGCTAGCAATGGGAATTTAGGCTTTGGCAAGAGATATAATGGAATTTTTAGCAGCAGTGAAAAGTGTGTGTGCATGTTTGAATACTAAAAACTGTGCCACAAGCCACCAACACAGAAAATTAACCGAACAAATGAAGCAAAAAATGAACAAACTAAGCCTAAAACCTCTATCACTGTATCGCTCCATCTTCATATCTTTGTGTGTTCTCTTTATCATTGCTATTCAGTCTATTAGTCAGCGTTTACCGTTCCATTAAGTGTTTTCAAACCTTGTTAATGTCCCACTGTAGAGTGCGTTGGGGTGTGTTTTGGAGTAGCAGGGCACAGACTGTGCTCTGAGTCAGCAGACAAGAGTGGAACTGAATGTTAAAATGACTAAATGCTAAATGCCAGCTCAGTAATGAGAAACTGTCTGAAGCTGTCAGCGACAGCCTGGACCAAATGCTCCAGTTTGATTAAGACACCTATCGTCTGTGTCCCACAAACAGAAAACAGACTGTGCTCTAAAAAGGTCAAGTTTTCGGCAAGTGAGAAACATTTGTTCATTTACCCGGTGACATCTCAAGTATTTCAATGTGTTTAATAAGTCAAAGTTTGTGGAAGTTAGTCCCTGTGTGAGTGCTATTCTGATGATTTAACTGCCCCATAATGCAGTGGACAATCAGAATGAGTTTGATTGCACATACAGTTGTTCTCAGACAAACATTAAGGTAATATTTAAAATTCCCAGACCCTTTTTCATTTCCCCAAAGTATAACCTCAGTAATTATAGTGTTCATAATTCAGTGTGGTATGCTGTTATGTTCATGCTTATCTTTGGACACATTTAAAGTTATTCTTTCAGGTTCACCCAATCTGCTTATTAAATGACCTGTTATCAGTTGTGATCACTGCCATGAGGCCCGCTGCACCTTATTATCATAAACACTACCAAAACGAAATATATGACCATTGGAGAGTGTCAGACGTACAAACTCATTTTATCATCATGGTAACATAGTGAAATGGTGGTTAGGTAGAAGAGAAGATGATGGGTTACATTAAAATAAATACCTTAGTTACAGAAGTAAACAGACCTGACATAACTTAAGCTATGAGATGTAAGTGCCATAAATTAAAGGCTAAAAATAGCTCAGTGTTGACGTTTAGTTTCACACTGGACATGAACACGTAAGTTATGCCAATTTAATGTGAAAATGACTCAACGCTGGCTTTTAGTTTTACAAAGGACATGAACACCGCTCTCCTGGGTGGAAGTGCTGTGTTTGGTTTTCTACAGGAAACACCCCCTGAGCTGCAACATTGTCAGAAATACAACAGCTGAGTAACGGGTCTATTTGTTTGCTGTGCAGCCAAACAAACTCGCATTGTTTGAATAAAAAAGTCAGTCGGTAATTGGCCTTTTTCCATCATCCATGAGCAACCACAGCTTGATTTCATGTTGTACACAGCCCTAGTAGTTTTCCACACACCAGCAGAGCGCAGGAGGAGTTTGTGACTGTGCTGAAGAATCAGAGGTGTTCATCCTGTTACCTGCGGCTCTGTATCTAACAGCTCACAGTGGCTGCTCCTTATTGTTTCATTTCTTTCAGCAATATTTGAATCTAATCAGAAATTTAGAGAAATTAATGATGTCTTGGTTTGTAGACATACTTTTGATGAGCAGTTCAACATGAAATAATTTTTTACAGCTATGTGATTCAGATACTTGAAAGGATGTTGGAAAGGAATCATGCAGAGGTGAACAGAGACACTGAAAACTCCAGATCAAGCCTCTCTCCTTTGTCTATCTGCTCTTTTCAACACTCGTCTTCGCAATATTCAACATCATTATCATCACAAGATAGTGGAGGTAATTTGCAGTCCCTGGTTAGACATATGTATGTGTCTCTGTGCATGTACTGTTTGGGTCAACTAAACATTGGACTTTAACATGGGAGATCACAGTTTGTTTCCCATCTCCAACCACTCACCAGGTGGCATTTTATGAGGTATGACTACGATCTTTCCTGAACCGTAACCACATGTTTATTATTGTACCTAAACAGCAAAGTTCCCCCAACCTTAATGAAGTAGATGTTTAAACCCAAACCTTTTTCTTTTCTTTACCTTAACAAGGAACACATTTTGAACACATATCATCTATTAATGTCTAGCTGGCTGTTTTTCTTTTTTTACAATCATGATGTTTACATTCAGCGTTGCTGCTTTGTGTGTATCCTTCAGATCTGCTGAATTAATTCCTTCCTCATAAAACATCTGCAAAGCCATTTGTTTACAACATTTTAAATGCTGTTTTGTTTACATGCATGTTTTTCTTCATAGCACTACTAGAGGTCCCGAACTCCTTGAGTACCTTCAGCCGTGGCGTTATCACATCATAAAAGGAGATGGACAAAGGGCATATTTAGTTGTTCAGCTTGGAGGACATGTTGGCTTGTCTCTTCCTCATACCACCCTTCGTCGTGGTGCTTTTATTTTGCCTCCTTGCTGTTTTTGCGTTCAGTATTGCATCATTTTGTTCTGTGATTGATTATTGATTAGTTAGAAAAACAAAACCTCTTCTTTTCTCTCTCTACATAAAGTCATCAGAGACTGTGTTGTGATAAAAGGCTTTATGAATAAATGATACTGAACTTGAACTAATTATGTTCTATTGAGCGGCCACATTCGGTCATATTATTCAGTATTGTAGTATTGTATAGCATATTTCCAATCTTATTGTATTCTCTTTGATATCACTTTGTTTATCATCTGGCTTCAACCAGCAGCGTCATCCAGCTCTGTTATTACCATGATGACCACTTAAAACCTTTCCCTATATTTAAATCTGTTTTTTTTAGTGTAATTTCAGTCAGAGCAGAAAACAGACACATCTTGGTTTATCATTGGACGATTCTCATCTGGGTTAACCCAGCGGTAAAATCCCACCCTGGTCGGCACCAGGCTCTTTTATCAAAGCTGGGGAATCTACTTTGATTTAGCAGACAACACAGAGTCGGTAATGATGTTCTCAGTGGAGTACCCCCTCTAGAGTGATTGCGGGCCATGTTTGTTGGTGTTGTTTAGATGCATCAATCTCACCGCTGAATGGAGTGGACTCCTGCTGCCACTGTTCAGCATTCAAATTATCTTCCAGTCAATTAGTCACAAAGTTTAGAGGAAAAACTGATGGAGCAAGCTTTTTTTATATATATATATATTTCTAATCATTATTTTATTTTTTTATTTTTCAGAATGACCTAAATCTGTTATTTCAAAGAAGTGACTTGTAGTCTGTGACCAAAAAGGAGAGCAAAGTCACCAGAGCAGACAAAGATAAAACTCCCTCCGCTGCTTTGCATAGCATTTGAGTTTGCTTTTTATTTCAGAGGGGGTTATTCTCAGTGACTTTTTTTTTTTTTTTATAAGAAAGAATGAACAAACACACACGTACACACTCTCTAACATATCTACACATCCCCTCACTCACTGACGAGTGGAGAAAAACCTCATTAAGATCAAAGACTTGTTTCTCTTAATTACTCTGTCGCTGCAGCCCCATCCTGCCCTCACACACACACACACACACACACACACACAGATACACACACACACACACACACACAAAGAAAAGCAGAAAACTAATTAGACTGTGGTTATTTTTAAACCAGGATCACTGTCTCTGAGAGTTTTGTGTGCGTGTGTGTTCAGGACCTTATATCACTATTATATAAGGTTATTTCCATGTCATGGCTTTTCATATGACCTAAAGGTGGATCATATGTAGTGATGGAAAGTAGTTTATTTAATCAAGCACTGTGCTTGTTACAACTTTTACCTAACTTCGGTGTTTCCATTCAATGCGACTTTATCACATTCAACTTTATTTATTTATCTATTTATGGTCAATGTTGCCAAAAAATAACTGGAAACAGTGCAGAAGAGAGCAGCACGACTCGCAAGAATAGATGCTGACCCCACATGGGTGAAAGGTGTCAGATAACATTATTCAAGAATAGTTTTGCAGCAATCATATTGTTTGTAATAATACTGTATTTGTGCAAAACAGATAATTTATTTGGAAGTGCACAAACAAGGCAGGAGAGGAGAGGTCACATGACGCTAACCCCGCCAAAGACCAACGCTTTGTATAAAGCCGTATCTCACTCTCACTGTCAGTAATACTAAGAATTTTATAAAAAAGGGTTTAAGAAGCAGCTGAAGAGGTTATGCTTGAAGACAGGCCTGTGAAATAAATAAACAATTTTGATTTCTTTGCAATGTGGATTTTTCTATGAGATTGTTATTGTTGTATTGTTTAGCTTGTTCTGCTTTAGTATATGGTTGTGATGTAGGAATGTAAGTAAAAGCCTTGTTGCTTATACATGTTTTATTTGAATATGGACCCCAGACAGAGTAGTGGGATGGAATCCCAATAAACAACTCTCTACTCTCTGTTTCAGAGGGTAACAGTCATTTACTTTTCACTATAATCATTTTACTGTTATAGATTGCTACACCCCAACTAGCTATGATCCATCAGCCTGTAATCTACAAGAGCTCATCCTACAAAATGAGCACTTTTATTTTTGATAATTAAAGTAAATTGAAAATATATATATATTTTTTTTCTTACTTGTAATTGAGTATTCTTACATTGTGGTGTAACTCTATATTGTACTTCGTCTACCACTGGTCATATAACAATTAAGAAGCATCCAAAATTATTTGAACGATGCTGTTTTTAGTCTATTTGCCATCTTATTTTGCTTTTCTGTGTCCCTGCAAAGCATGATAAAAAAAAACTTTTTGGGGATCATATTCATGTGTCTCAAGAGATGGAGGAAATAGTTCTGTTAGGCCAGTAAATTTGTCAAAACTTTTTTGCTCATTGCAACCTGTTAAACAAGACATGCCCGCTGAAGGATGTGAGCCTGTGTGGAATAGTGACACCAGACTACTGAGAGTGACTCTTTTGTAATTCTTTGACTTATTCTACTCTACGGTGGCTTTAGCTCAACTGCACATAATTTCAAGGCACGTGTGCATGTGTGTGAGCGTGCATGCATGTGTGTGCATCCCATCCTTTTATGTGAAATACAATTCTGCCATGCCACTGGGAGGGGAAGTCGTGTAAGATCAGGTCTTTCACACACGAGAAGACAGACTCAAGTCAAGTCGACGCTCATCCCAGGTGACTTACGCCTGACAACCATGTGGGTTTTAAACCTGTTTTCTTTTGTTCATTAGAGCCTCAGTAACCTATGATGTATGAATCTGATTATGCTGTATCAAAAACGGTCCCTGAACACCAAAATGACAATGTGTACGTTCTTTGTACTTGTCAACAAAGGGCTATGTCTCTCTCTCTCTCTCTCTTATTCGCCAACATGGTGGCAGTGTATGCAAGTGTGTGTGCATGTGTGTGTATGTGTGTAGCATGTAGATGGCACACCTGCCACTTCAAAGCTCCAGCCAGATGTGAAAGCACAGGGACTGGCTACACAGGGACCCACAGTGGGAGGCGCCCCCACAGTAGCATTATTCACAAATAATGATTATGCATGCAGAAACATAATGGCTGGAGCTCATTTCAGTGCTGTAAATCATGCAGTAGCCCCATGTCTTCACCTGTGGTCACGCTTTGATGGTCCAACCTGCAGCAACCATTTTGCATTTCTCTTCAAATGAGCATTTTTTTTTTTAAATGTCTGTGGCACTCAAGTGGCATCTTCCTAGTACGGTTATTACAAATCTGTGTGTCAGGTTTGAATACTTGTTAGACGTAGACGTGTGCACGGTTTAAGTGTTCAGAGAGGCAGGTAAAATATCACTGAATATGTTATGATGTTTGATTTACATTGTTGGTTCCTCATAAGGGAAAGTATGACAAAATTAAAGTCACATTTCACTTTCTTAGAATGCTTTAGGAGATCAATGTCTGGCCACTTGTACCTGAGTTCAGAGTAAATTCCCTCTATGATGAAGATCTGATGGACTGAAAGCTCAAAATGAATCAAAAAATGCATAGGTCTAAGTGTTAGGAAAGAAGACAGCTCAGAGAACATCATTTTAATCTGTATCCAGTTTCATAATGTACGTGACCCCTAGTTGAAGTACTTCTATGACTTAGATGGACAAGACACCCTCATAGTTGCATCATTAGTACAAAAGATGAAGAAATACTTCAGAAAAAATATGTAGGTCTTTGATAGAAAATGTCAAGGGAGAAGTTAAGCATCACTCCTAACGTTCATCATCCAATTCAACATCCACTGACAAAACTAATACCAGTGAGTGGAGGTTAAAAATCATGACGTCGAGGAAACTTGAAACACAATTTGCAGCTTAAATCGATTCATTTTTCTATTTTTTAACAATTTGGATTTAACAACGACTGTTTGTATTCATTACCACTTTGATTAACATTTTCTCCATGGCAACGGTGACCGAGTCTCAGACAGAACATGATTTCTCAATAACAAAATTAAAATAATTACAAGTGGGAGTCATAACGTAAACTTATATGATTGCTACATCATCCAAGAGAGTCATAAGTACAAGACAGTTTCCAGAAAAAAACATGGGTAGAGAAAAGACATCCAAGTCCCAATTTAGAAGTTATGTTGCTAATGACATGCATGCAACAGAATGTGCTGTGCAGCTGAAGGTGAGGACACTCTTATTATGTAAAAAACTGATTCAGCAGTTTATTTCCCTTCACTTTGGGATTTTTGGTCAGTTTTGCATAAATTCAGCAACTATGGTGCAGGGTTTTGTTCCCAATTGGAACAATGTTGTGTTCTGAATTCGCTGCAGCTCTGATTAGCGCCTCCGACTGGCATCTTCTCCATAGCAACGGCAGCTGACTGAGACTGATGGGTTTCATAGTATTTAGATTAATATTTATGTGTCCTCTTTCAGTGACATGTCCAGAAGTCAGCCAGCTCCTTTCTCCATGCTTGACATCAGCCAAAGGGAGGCTCATCTCTGGACCAGAATCGTGCACATGGGAGGGTTAATTAGGATTGCAGGGACCTTGTTTGCCTGCTGGACCATTCATTTCTCTTTCTTCCTCCTGACCAACACCCTACTCGCCTCTGCTTGCTTGCCACAGTCACGTATTCCTTTTAATACTACAAACCACTTCCCATTTCAGGGTTGATAAAGCTGGAAAACTGTTCCTCTCTGGAGCTACTGAAGTGTGTGTGTGGTGTGTGTGTGTGTGAGTATTTCTCTTATCCATTAATGCTTTATATCATTCACAGCTCTCCATTTCCACTCCTACAGCATTTAAGTGTTGAAACATCTATGATTTAAGTGTTGAAATGAGTACATCATCATGTCCCCTGCATGCCGCTCATGTGCATCCTGACTTGGGACAACCACTTCAGTGATATCATGGCAGGTGTGCAGACACGTCTTAAAATGGATTTCATGTTTGGCTCTGAATGCTATGTTGCACTTAAATGTAAATGTGATCTATATTTGGAGTGTGTGTGAGCTTGTGCATTTTAATGGAAGTTGCAGCATATTTATAGCAGCCCCATTTGGACTAAAACAACAAGGTTTTAATATTCCGTAGTTCATGCCATGCATTATAACACTGTCAGGCCGAGGAGGGTCTTATTCATTCAAGTGAAGAGAATCAGACAGGTAGAAAACTGGAGAGAGATGGGAGTGACACGAAAAACACACACACGCACACACATGACTTCACACAAACAACTGCAAGTACACAAACACGATCGGACACGCACACGTGCACTGACACACTTTCCTTGTTGCAGTCCTTTTTTGGCTGGCATTTCCTGGGGTTGCTCTCTCTGCATGAGCTTTTCACACCTCCTTTCTCTCTGGCTGTGAACAGCACTGATCTGATGGGCGGGGAGAGAGAGAGAGAGAGAGAGAGAGAGAGAGAGAGAGAGAGAGAGAGAGTGCAATCAGGCAGATAGTTGGTCAGAGGCAGTCATGCAAAGAGTGGTAGTCAGACAGAGACAGACTGTGTGGGAGTGGTGCCGGGTCCTGAATTTTTATTTTACCCTAACCAGCCGTCTTCATTCAAATATCAAACCAGGGTCGGTGAGGTGAAGGAAAGGTGAAGTGCAAGTGAGGGGAGCCAGCGTTCTTGAATGTTGGTGACGTGTTTGATGCCTTTTTATCTTCAACACTGAACATGCTCTTTAACTCATCAGTTTTCTCCAGTCAGAATAAAATTGTATGATTTAAAGAATGACTTAATACCATAGAACCAGACATTGTAGTTTTTTGGTATGACCTCAAATGGTTTAATTTCTCGCCTTGCTGCAATGATGTAAAAGTACCCTGTGGCATCACTACTGGGGATAGAACAAAAGAAAATCAGATCCGATCCAAAATGCGGTCGCCTCAGAGAGAGAATTTCCAACACTGGCAGCAGCCTGATGCTCCGCCTCTTAAGGAACAGAAGCTGCCACAAGCAATGTCACAACATGTCATTTTCTCGCACTTAATAGTTCACACACTCACAAAAGACATATTATACATACATACAGGTATTCTCTTGTGATGACTATGAAACAATGTGTGATTGGTATCTGGTATTACACATATTGACAAAGTGACTGGACTCCTGCGGTAATACAACCCACCTGACCTGATTATACAAGATACAAGATTTCAACCAGGGAGGGCAGTGAACCAAAGCTCTTATAACCTGAAGGTACTTTGTAGAGCTTTCCTTTAGAAAAGAAAAGACAGTTGAAGAAAGAGAAGAATGCTTACAGTCAGTGTAAAATGCAGTGACTGTATCAGACCTTAAAATCTAGCGTGCTCCCATCCACATGCATTCACAAAATAAAGAACTTAAATTTAACCAAAATACATACAAAATGGGAATCCACTAATTAAAACATTTCTCTGCAGTGTTACTAGTGGTCAAAAACTCGACAGGGTACCTTTAAGCGACTGTTAAAGCTGCCATCTTCAAGATTCCTGTTTATTCACACTAGGTTGTTGGCTGTTCATTCATAGTAACTAAAACTGCTCATTGCTGACTGGTCTGTCTCCACCCCGATTATTCTTAAATCTTAAATGTATCACTTCTACTTACGGAAAGATTTTATTTCAATAAAAGGCTTCTCATGCAAGTGCTTACAGCAGAGGAATGCCGAGGCTTCCATTAACCTGGTATAAGATGATTCACTGTTGTAACATATCATTCAGAGATAAAGCAAAATTGCCATTTTCTTGACAAAAATGTCACAGAATATGAGTACGAAGCACGCAGCAGGCGTCTGCACAACAGAAGGCTGCAGCAAGACACAGAAACAGAAAGAAAACAGAAAAACAAGATTAAATATTTGATGGACATCGAGGAAAGAAATAACTGCTAAATGATTTTAAAAGACAGGGCCGAGACTGATTAAAAGATTATTCTAGAGAAAGTGAAATCGAAAGATAATTGAAATGGCGTGCTGCCAAAGGCATCCCAGGTCTGACAAGTACAGCGTAGGCTAACAGATCGGTGGCTTGTTGACAGAAAAGACACAGGTACAGGATACAGAGAACAGGGTTAGACTTAAAATTAAGTGAACTTATTTGGAAAAAAAATAGATGCTGGAATGTCCTGGGAGAATTTAAATGTGTGAGAGTTTATTAAAAACACCTCACACCACAACAAAGGCTGCACTTCACACCCTTGTACGTCCATCTGCTCCAATAGCAGATGGACGTACAAAGGATAAGAGGTGTAAAGTCTAGTAATGAGAACGTTAAAAAATGGTTAGTCATCATGAAGCTAAACACGCACATACACACATTACATGCACACACACACACACACGCACACATTCTCACACTTATCCAGACGTGCGCACACATGCGCGTACCAACGCGTGCACACGCATATACACACACAGGCTGAGACATCCGCAGCATCTTCTGTGTGTCAGGCTCTTCCTCCAGGGTGAGTTAGTGGTGCTTTTAAGTGCCGACATCAAAGAGGCCTGTATGGGTGTATAAATAGGCTTTAGGGCTGAAAAAGTTTTAGTTGTCATGAGTTTGATACCCAGTCGGTTAGACAAGGTCATGCATTGACTCAGTGACTTCTCCCTCACCCCCTTCTCTCTTACACACACACACACACACACACACACATAAAAACACATGAGAGAGGGGATTACATGGATACACAGAGGGAGACAACCACCTGCACACATGCATCCAAACACATTTGGGCATTATTCAGCATGCCTGTGTAGTGTATGCAAACACACTCCTGAAGTATGAATAACAATTAGAGGTTAAGACATTTTCCAAATAGCCGTAATATTACTGTCAAATAGTTATTTTTTTCTAGCATGACAGGCACTGATGTCCACCTGGGTAATGGGTAGCAGATGACTGGTCGTGATACATCTTGGAGTTGTCCAAGGCAGTAAATTGAGGAGTGGGCAGTGCATCACGAGGGCCAGAGTTGGGAGTAGCACATGTGGCACTTCAATCACATTCAGTGATTGAGCCAGTCTCTCATACTGGGCGTCATCATCCCAGCTCTGGATTTCTATAATGCATCCTGACACGACTATGTCCCTCTGTATTTTCTTTCTGCGACTCAAACGGATACACTGTGCTTACAGCGTCATTTACTGTAATGGCTGTGCAACTCATCTGTGTCCCATGATGTCTTTAAATCCATTTTGCCTGGTCTCTTGTTCTCAATCACTCTAATTTGTATTACAGAAATTTCTGTGAATGACGAGCCAAACGTCGTGTAAAAACATCAAAGCTGCATCCATTAGAAAGACGGTCGCTCGTAGTGACAAAACCACAGAGAATATCGGCTCCACAGTACATTTATGAGTGGTTTAGTCTCACTGCTCTCAACCATGAATTTCCATGTTCTCAGCAAAGAAGCTCTGATAATAGCATTGCTGAAGAAAGCCTAACATCTAGCTGCCACAGACAGAGTAGAATCTAAAGGAATTACTTCCATATTGGATGAGTCTGCATCTCACAATTCATATCCAGCGTTTGTGTTTAGTGGGTGTCTGACTTTCATGCAGAAAACTGAAATTCATTGTGTGTGTTTGTGTGTCTGTGATTAGTTGCCTAATTATACTTTCAACATTTTTAATTTGCCTGCACCGCCATCTTTCCCTAACCTTACACATACCATAGTTGTTAGGAAAAGATAGTTTTGAAGTGAAGATTTAAAAAAAAACGTTGGCAACAGATGCTACAAAGATTTAAGCATTTAACGTGTTCCAGGATTTTGAAGAAAATTTGTTTCTGAGAAATGTATGAGCAGACAATTGTTAGTCAACACAGAAAACCAGTTTTATAAATGGACAACAAAAAAATCCTGTGCCTGCCTTTTTTGTTTGTTTGTCGTTGTTGTTTTAAGTAAGACATTTCTGTTTGCTGCAGCTGAGATTTACACGGAATATAATTGAAGATCTCACACATTTATGTTTTTGCATGATATCTAGGCTTCCACTTTACTGTTAGCACAGAATTACATTCATCTAGCGTATTTGTAAATATTTAAAAGGAAAAAAACAAGATGAGA